>NC_083570.1:15884688-16209688 GCF_027579695.1 Neoarius graeffei
TTTTTTTCTTAATAAGTAACCAGGAGCCTGCAAAAATGCAGATATTGATAATGCCACTGTAAATCAATATAATTTCTTAACCTCAAGGTAAATTGAGTGGGAAATTGATTTCTCTCTTGCAGTGATTGTAGGTTGGGTTTTCTTTCAGAAACTGATGAAGTTGGAGCAACCAGTTTTAAAAGCCTGAAGGCGTTCAAATTGGATGTGTAAACCACGGCTGGATTAACCGTATATAGGATCGGGCGAGTGCCCTGGGGCACCAACCAATGCGGTGGCACCAAATGATGAAAAGAAAGTTGAAAATATTTTAATATTTGCAATATTTTGACATTATTGACTATAAGACACACAAAAAAGGTACATAATTAACAGTTATATATAACATAAATATATAAAATGTATAAAAATAATAGTGATTTGGGTGCCCCCCTCCCCCCCAAGCAAAGACCATGAGCCCTCAATGATGCAGTGCTGCGGGCACCAAATGGATCGTTTGAACAGCTTCAAAATGGACAGCCATCAGTTAAGTGGATTTGCGAAAAGGAAAATTAAGAAAGAAAAAGAATTGCGGCACATAGCCACCGTGAAAAATGTGCCAGCAATCGAAAGTTTTTTTGTTCACAAAGAAAACTTATTTGGATCCCGCACAACGATTGCTCGAGTCTCTGCATTTGTTTGTGGCATTCTCAGTTTGAAAAGGCATCTCAGGATACGAAGGGTGTTGCACACATCTATCACCACGAAACACAATGGGTGAGGAAAAGAAAAAGTTTCACTGATGAGTCCATGGAGAATGACACCATGTTAAATGGGAGTGAACGGTTCAAGGTGGAAACCTACTACGTGATCATTGACAAGTCGCTGTATTGTCTTTCTAAATGAATTGATGCATACAGGGACTTGAATGGACTATTTGGTGTTTTGTTTGATACCGACGCAGACTGTGATAGTGTACGCATACATGCTGCTGCGCTCTCCTCTACATATCCAGATGACCTGGACAAAGAATTTGGGGATGAACTTCTTCAGTTCAAGAATTTTGTGCAGGAAGAGAAAAGCTGTTCACCTGAGGAGATGCTGCAAATTGTATGAAAAAATGGCTAGCAGACTACTTTCCAGAGTTTGTTTGTGGCCCTCGGACTGTTGTTAACCCTGCCAATTACAAACAGCGAGGGCGAGAGATCCTTTTCTCAACTTAAAAAAGTGAAGAATGAACTCAGGATGAGAGTGAGACAGAAGCGGCTGTCTGCACTCTCCCTGCTGGCCATTGAATCTGAATTGGTCAACTACATGGACTTTGAGGATTTAATTCACAACTTTGCTTCCACAAAGTTAAGAAAGAAGATGTTCTGATAAAGCTAAGGCTTTTTCACAAATATTGCTGGGCAAATATGTGACTGGGATCAATATGATATTTGTGTATGTTCCCTTTTATCTGGTCGCTCAGTTCGCGATGCTTGTAAAGGGCCATGTGGCAGCGGGGGCGTGGTCAAGCGCCGGTCTGTGACAGGAGGGCGGAGTCAGGGAAGGTGAGTGGCAGATTCACTACACCTGAGAGCAATTAACCTGTGTTTGTGTCTTCCCAGTGACCGTGCCCTACTTAAGGAGGGAGAGCGAGAGCAGAGGAGCTCTTGCTGAACCAGACGCTGAATGTGTGTGTGTGTCTGAAAAGTGCACATAATTATTAGGCTGAAAAGTGTGATAATAAACCGAGCTGTCAAACCTGATCTCTGTCCTGCCGTCCTCTGTGCTCTACCCACGAACACTGAACCGCTACAGGCCAGTAGCCTGTTTTCCTCCCATGTTTTTGTTGCGTCACAGCTTGTGGCAGCGACTGTGTGTGGCACTGAAATGTCTGTCTGCAGTAGTAGATATTGGGTGTACAGGCCTTATCTGCTATGATTTTCATACAACTTATGACGTATTGCGTTGCGTCGACGTGTTGCCTGCGTTCCAATTTCAGGTTGTGGCTGGGGCACTTGAAGTGTGGTCACCCGAGGGCACTGCATTGTGTTAATCTGGCCGTGGATATTAACAGTGTATTTTCTGTCATCTTACGACATCCAAACACCTTAAGATGGACAAAATCGATGTGTTAATGTGAACGCTGAACTAGACGTTATAGTCCAATTGGCATTCCATAAATTTTAACCCTCATTTCAAATTTTAATTTTATTTGTCACATACACAACCATACATATATATACACACACACGAGAGACAGAGAGAGAGAGAGAGAGAGAGAGAGAGAGCACTAAAATGAGATGCATTTGCCTGTGAAATTATATATTTTACTGTCATGAAATGAAATTGCACAATGTGGCGAAAGAGAATACTGGGATACTGAAATGTACGGAATACTGCCATGTATGGAATATTGAATTGTATGGAATACTGCAGTGTATGGAATATTGAAGTTTATGGAATACTGGAGTGTATGTTCTACCACAGTGTACTGAATACTGAAGTGTACTGAATAGCGCTGTAGATAGAATACTGGAGTGTACAGATTACTGAAATGTATGGAGTACTGAAGTACATGAAATACGTCAGTTGAAATATTGCAGTGTCGAGAATCATGAAGCGTACTGAATACTGAAGCATACTGAATAGAGAAATGTCCGGACTAGTGCTTGTCAAATAAACTGTTGGCCGACACAACTTATTGAATTTGACTTGCGTCTTTATTCACTACTCACATGAATCTTACGTCTGAACTCTTTTCCCTCAGTGCAAACCTTCGCGTTACTTCCTGTATATTCAGTTGACTACATAATGCACCATTTAACATTACTGATACCTTGACATCTCCCCCCTCAAATTATTTTACTTCTAGAACATGGGGTCACAACATTAAGTTTAGTAATAGTAAACCTTATTTCCTATTGGTCTTGACACCTTAATAAGAATGAACCCTTTTTTTCACTTGTCTTTTACATAACTCAAATTTTAAGCTACTTCTCAGATTACTTCAAAATGTAAATCATAACACAAACTAAAAACTTACTGTAACTTCAATGTTATCTGAGTTACTTAACTAAATGTCTATTCTTTTCACAGGTCTACTAACTCTACCAAACCTGGTCACTGTCAGTCCTTCAGGTGTTACTCTAGGACTATTAACTTTACTCTCACACAGTCCCTGGTCAGAGCCTTGCTGGGTGTTTCTTTCTCTGGCTCTGTGGCTGATCGCCCAGTGTCTGTGTTCTCTTCTTCTGTCATCGGCAGCACTTGTTGAAGATGTCGCCTATTTCTCCTCATCTCTCCTCCTCCTGGCGACTTCACCTGGTATGAGCGTGGTGTGCCACACTCCTGCAACACGGATGATCGGCCTTTCCACACCTTCTCCCCATCCAGCTTGGACAGGACCTGGTCACATGTGTGTAAATGTGGTAAGTCCCTTGCTCCGTGTCTCCAGTTATAGTAGAATGCTTGTTGTCATTTGGCTTCTTCATCTCAGCGACGGATGAGGTCTTGGTTCGGCTGCCTTGGAAGCAGGTTTTTCTTTAGGGATGCCAGTGTTGTATGAATCTTACGCCCCATGAGCATTTCTGCCGGGCTCACAACAGTTGACGTGGTTGGCGTGGCACAGTAGCTCATTAAAGCCAATAGGGGGTCGGCTTGCTTGAGTATGCGTTTGGCAGTTTGCACTGCACGCTCCGCGTGCCCGTTGCCTTGTGGGTTGTACGGACTGGATGTGGTATGCTCAATGTCATACTGCCTGCAAAACTCTTTCCAAGCATCACTGGTGTATTGAGGTCCATTATCACTGACTATCTGCTCAGGGATGCCAAACCTGGCAAATGTTGTCTTCATTGACCTCACTACCTGTTCTGTTGTTGTGGTAGGTAAGTGTAGTATTTCTAGATATTGTGAGTAATAATCTGGTATCACTAGGTATTGTTTTCCTTTGTATTCACAAATGTCTGTGGCTATCTTTTGCCAAGGTCTCTCAGGCAGGGGTGTTGACTGTAACAGTTCTCTGCGCTGAGTGCGCCGGTTTGTCTGACAAAAGTGGCATGTCTGTTTTCCGTTTAATGTCCCCTGACATTTTCGGCCACCACACAGTCTCTTGTGCACGTTCCCTACACTTGGACAGGCTCTGATGTCCCTCGTGTATGCGGTCTAGCATCTCTTGTCTCAAGGCCTGCGGGATTACAATGCGACAGCCCAGCGTGATAAGGCCTTCACACTCAGACAGTGAGTCTCTCATCATGAAATAGTCTCTAACACTATCTGAAGTGCTACTCACTCGTTTGGGCCATCCATCCCTGATCAGCTTTCTCACTCTCTGGAGCTGCGGGTCCTCCTGTGTGGCTGTCCTGATCCTGTCTAGCTTGCTTTGTGAGACAGGCCAGCTGTGGGTCACTGCATTCACGTGGCATGCAATGACCGCTTCCGTGGTGCTGTCTCTCTCCTTCAGCAGGCTGCGCGAAAGTTCATCGGCTATGACCAACATTTTACCTAGTGCATACTCTGCCTTAGCATTAAAACGCATGAGCCGCATCAAGAGTCTTTGGCACCTCACGGGCACTGTGTCTAGGTCTTTGCTATTTATTAGCAGCACCAGTGGCTTGTGATCTGTTATGAGTCAGAATTTGTCCATGCCTACCAGGTATTTCTGGAACCTTTCACAGGCCCGTACTCCCGCCAAACATTCCTTCTCTATTTGCACGTACCTGGTTTCCACGTCTGACAATCTCCTGGAGCAGTACGCTACTGGCTTCCAGCTCTCTCCGTGCAGCTGGAGAAGGACTCCTCCCATCCCGTAGCTGCTCGCATCTGCTGACACTGCGGTCGGTCTCTGTGAGTCGTAGTGGGCCAGTACAGGCGAGGTGACGAAGGCTTCTTTCAAGCGCTGAAACGTTCGCTGCTGTGGCTGGTCCCAGGTCCAGGCCGTTTTCCCCTTTAGAAGATCATACAGTGGGCCTGCAACGGTTGCCATGTCTGGAACGTATTTGCTCATGTAATTAATCATGCCCATTGCACGCTTCAGTTCATGGACATTGGTGGGCACCTGTAACTCTCTTACGGCCCTCACCTTGTCTGGGTCTGCTCTTATCCCATTGGCGTCCACTATGTGGCCCAGGAAACGCAGCTGTGGCTGTGCATAAACACATTTTTCTTTGTTCAGCTTAAGGCCTGCTTGCTCCATTCTTTCAAGTGTGCTTTGCAAGTGTCTGTCATGTGTGGCCTTGTCTTTACCATGCACAATCACATCATCCATGTACCCTGCTACTCCTTCCAGGCCTTCTAGCAGTTCATGCATCTTGCACTGGAATATCTCTGGAGCTATGTTTATCCCAAATGGAAGGCGGGTGAAGCAGTACCTCCCGAAAGGTGTGATGAATGTGGTTAAGATTCTGCTCTCTTCATGCAGCGGTATCTGCCAAAAGCCTGAGGCAGCGTCGAGGGAGGTGAACACGGTGGAACCAGCCAGCTTGGCCAGCATCTCCTCTGTGGTAGGTAGCTGGTAAGTTTCTTTCTTTATGTTTTCATTTGGCTTCTGGAGCCCTACACAGATTCTGACTATGCCTGACAGCTTCAGAACTGGCACCATTGGCGCACACCATTCTGTTGGTTGTGTCACTTTGACGATCACGCCCTGTTCCTCCATGCGCTGCAGCTCAGCTTAGACTCTGGGTAAGAGTGGCAGTGGGACTCTCCTGGCAGTGTGTACGGCGTGTGGAACAGCATCCTCTCGTAGGTGTATCTTCACCGGGTCAGTCTTCATCATCCCCTGCTAGACAGATGCTGCCTTCACTTGCCGTACTCGCTTCACTAGCCCCATCTCCACTGCTGTGTCTCTGCCCAGCAAGTTGCTGACTGTAGGCCCTCTTGCTACGTACATGTTGAAAATGTGCTTTCTTTGCTTGTGTAACGTACTAGCAGTAAATTGTCCCATAATGTCCAGTGTTCCTCCTGGACTCTCTAATGGACCCTGGTGTGGCTCCAGCTTTCTTTCTGGTTTGAGTGTTTTGAATGTTTCCAGGTTCATTATGGTGACGTCAGCTCCCGTATCTATTCTAAATCTCACTGGCGTGTAACCTACGTGGATCTGCTCTGTCCATTGTTCTGCACTGCTTTGTTTTTGTTTACTCACTGCACTGAGGTAGAAGCTTTCATTTTCCTCTTCATTGCTCTGGCTAACTTCCCTCACAGTCTTTGTGAAGTATTTTCTTTCCCAATGCCCCTTCTTCCCACACTTCCTGCATTTCGAATCCACAGCTGGGCATTTGGCTGCATTTTTGTGTTTTTCTTTACCGCACCGACTGCACTTGCTCTCCCCTTGGTAGCCATGCTGCTGTCCTTCGCTCCTCTCTGCCTGCGGTTTTCCTCCTTTCTTCATGAATCTCTTTTGTTTCACTGCTTGCACGGTCAGCAGCGCTTGCTGCTCTTGCTGCGTTATCTGTTGTGCTACCTCTTCAGCTTGCCTCACCATAAGCACTGCTTTTTCGAGGGTCAAATCCGACGTTAACTGCAATTTTCTGGACAGTTCTTTATCCCTTATCCCGATGACTAATCTGTCTCTTATGTGTTCGTTTTTCTTATCTCCAAACTCACAATTCTCACTCAGTTCGTGCAGGGCTCGGATAAATGTCTCCGCCATTTCACCTGGCTTCTGTTGCCTCTGGTAAAAGCATGCCCATTCATGAATTGTGTTTCATTTTGGTATGAAATACTCATTACATTTCCCCAACACAGTCTCATAATCATTCTCATCCTCTTCCTCTGTGAAGTTGAATGTCTTGAAAATATTTTCGGCTTCCTTGCCCATTGCGTAAATTAGCATGCTACCCTGGACATCTCCGTCTTCGTAGCTTAGCTTTGAGGCTGACCTGAATCGCGTGAATCTCCATCTCCACGACGGCCATTCTCCGGGTTTCTCGAAGTTGAAGTTTTCCGGCAGCTTAAACTTCGCCATTGTAGCGTGTGTTCTATCCTAGAGCACTTCTGACACCATGTCAAATAAACTGTTGGCCGACACAGCTTATTGAATTCGACTTGCGTCTTTATTCACTACTTACATGAATCTTACATGTCTGAACTCACATCCCTCAGTGCGAACCCTCGCATTACTTCCTGTATATTCAGTTGACTACGTAATGCACCATTTAACATTACTGATACGGTACCTTGACAGTGCTCTACTACTTTACTTCAGTTTTGTCCAGTTCTTTGTAATGGACACTCTCTGCATTTAATCAGACACTATTTTAAGGTGTAACATGAAAATAACATTTGTAAATTTGTAATTTATTGAAAGTGAAATGTTCATGAGGAAATGATCTCATCTTGTCTCATTATCTCTAGCCGCTTTATCCTGTTCTACAGGGTTGCAGGCAAGCTGGAGCCTTTCCCAGCTGACTACGGGCGAAAGGCGGGGTACACCCTGGACAAGTCACCAGGTCATCACAGGGCTGACACATAGACACAGACAACTATTCACACTCACATTCACACCTACGGTCAATTTAGAGTCACCAGTTAACCTAACCTGCATGTCTTTGGACTGTGGGGGAAACCGGAGCACCCGGAGGAAACCCACGCGGACAAGGGGAGAACATGCAAACTCCGCACAGAAAGGCCCTCGCCGGCCACGGGGCTCGAACCCGGACCCTCTTGCTGTGAGGCGACAGGAGAGGCCCGTGAGGAAATGATTATTAAATTAAATTAAAAGTTAAGATCAGTAATGCAGGAGACTGCAGATGACTGTCATTCCATCATGTACAAACTCGTGCAAAATGTAAGACACAATAAAATGCATATTTTCCAAGAAGAAATGAAGAACAGGCATGAAAACGGGTCAGGGGTGAAAAAGGTGAGAAGGGTGCACGAGTGGTGACGTGGCCTCTGGTGTTGGTTTATTTTGTTTGGGGGTCCTCCCCCAGAATAAATATTATAGCCTCCTTACTAAGTATACTGTATTGACATTTGCACAAGGACATACAGTACAAATACATGTAGTTATAGTGAAATTATGCCCTGGAAAAAAATGCGAATAATAGAACGAAGAAAGTGGAACACACAAGGAATAGTGATCATGTTTTCCTTTTATTTGCCTGGACCACCAGTGTCTCCATGGACCACTTTCGCTGAGTTGCCACATGTTTCAGCCTTGCCTGCTTCTCTCCTTCAGCAGTCGGTTTCTTGGCCTGCTGAGCACTGCAAGTTGCTTGAGAGCCATACTTGCTCTGCTGCTGCTGCTTTTCCTCCTTGTTCACCCTCTGCTGGTGTTTGTATGTGGCTGCTGTAGAGTTAATGTTCTTGCACAATGTTCTGTCCACTTCCCCAAACTTCATGTCCTCCCTTCTAAAGAGCTGCATAGCTGTCTTCCCCCTGGACATCAGCGTGTACTTGACCGTCTGTATTGCATTAAATGTTTCCACATTCATGTTGCCACTCCTTTGATCAATTACATCATTCATCAGACTAAATGAGGACTCGACTCTAGGTCCATGAAAGATGGAGAGGCAACACTTAACCAGTGCACCCAGGGAGGGGCACTTGTCTGGTTTGTCGAAGACATGACCCCACCACTCCACGATGCTCTCTCCCTCCTTGAAGCTGGGGATGGTCAGGTCAACACTGAACCGCACAAGTTCCCTCTGGATATCCTGGTCTGCTGGCAAGAGGTGCCCCAGCATACCACTCAGCCTGCCGAGATATGGAAGCACCTGCAGCTTTCAGTTCTTTTTAAATCAAGGCTGAATACTTTCTTTTTTGCTGCTGTCTTTTATTAAATCAAATTTGAGACTTTTAATTTGATTTCTTTCAGCACAGACAGCACTACAAAATGGCGTCTCCACTATACAGTGCCCTATAGAGGGCTACCGCATGACGTCACCGCGCCGCGAGATTTTGTTAGGCACCATATTGGAAGACCAAGTACATGCACTCACAATATAAAACAAAGTACGAGCGAGAGTAAAGTGACACGATGGATGATAATTCTGGTTATGTGAGTACATTACCAGCTGCAGAAAGGGCACGGTATGTGGAGAAACTGGCTGTGATTGATGGGTTTGACCCATATGATAAGACTCGGGGCAAGGGAGAATGGAAACATAAGGAGGACCGGACACCAATTCTGCCATCTGTTTGCTACCCAGACATTGTAAACTATTTGTTGTTTACACCCAGTGCCTACACTGCTGATGACTTGAAAGCCTACAAAGGGCTACAGGCTTACAATTATGTTGTTAGCGGCTTGGTTCGTGATATTACAGCTGTTATTAAGAATAACCTACACATAGTTATGGCCAAGGTAATCTTGTTGATATTTATCTTTTAATAATATATCTTTTCAGTTGAAAAATTAATACTTTTTGTTACTATTAAGGTATCCATAATTTAGGTTAATTTATCCAAATTATACATATGTATTTATGATATATGCCTACACAACAACTATGCTTTATTTATATAATAGGAGGGAGAACAAGCCCCAAACCATCCTAAATTATTATTATTATTATTATTATTATTATTATTATTATTAAATTGTAGAAGTCTGGGAGGCTTGCTCCTCATACAGTTATCAACTTGGGGCCAATTTAACATGTTTTAAATCTGAATTTCTTGCGTTTGCTTACCTCAAAGTGTCCACAGATCATGCACAGACTTATCCATTACATCCACATTTTTTTGCCAAGTCTCTCACAGGTTTCTTTCAAGTCTACTGTTGGGCCAATAAATCATAAATAAAACAGCTCAGATTTGTTTGTTTAAGTCGTTTGCCACTCCACTTTATTCTCGTGGGTTCACATACCGCTGCCGTTATTTCCCCCTAATCACGAGTTTGTTGGTCTTCCAAAATGGTGCAGGGTCTGTTTACTTCCGGTTTCGGGTAACGTCAGTGAAATCCCTCTATAGTGAGTAGCGAGCAATTTCGGACACAGGGGTTGTCAAAAGATGCGCGCGCCCTCTTTCGAATGCTGACGTAATCAAGCCGGAAGTTTTGTTTGTTTTGATAGCGATCAGGAAAGTTTGAAAAAAGTAGGAAATTCAGTCCGATGACTCAATCCAGCTTCCAGCAGTCTGGTCTGCACTCTGACTGATGTGTGCACGCTCTGGCCAGCAGGAGAAGAGGCGTGAAATGATGCTGCTTGCCCTTCGCAGCGAGATGTACTCGTCGCTATGGCGTCAATATCAAAGCAGGAGGAGGAGGTGCAAACCTGCACGAGCTGTCTATGGGTGCGAAGCGACCTCCTTGCCCTTTGGGTCAATATCAACCCCCCCCCCCCCCAATTTTTTTTTCTCATCGGATCTACACGATTCACGTAGGTCACCCATTTTGGTTTCAAAACGGCGAATTTCGCCGAAAGGTGAGGGATTTTCATGCATGGAAGAATGCAAAAAAAAGCTTTTGTTTAGTTTGAAGCATGAAAATGAAGAATATTTAATATTTTAATGGTGTTGAATGATTTATTCAGAACATAGACTCAGTTCTGCTGTGCAACAGATATGAGAGACTTTTTCACCTCTATGTGGTGAGTGGCAAACTGCTAAGTTCGTACTTCCTGTCTTAACTGTGAAGGTCTGCATGCGGTTTTTACTGTGTGTTCATTCTGATGAGACACGGTGTAGCAGTGGGTCAGTGTGTGTTTTGCTCCAATTCTCTCTTTGGATGAATGTGTGTGTTTGGATCCTCAGATGCAGGTGTGTTTTCTTCTCCTCCTGATACAGCTTCATATCACTGAAGGTGAGTCTCTTCTTCTCTTCTCTCTCCCTCTTTCTCTCACTCTCTCTGTCTCTCATTGAATAATGTCAGGTAATACTACATGTAAGATTTTACAATTTAAAGCCTTTAAAGCATAAAATCATGCAGTAATCTTACTTGTGATGTGGGAATGTGAAGTGCACACTGAACAACTGAAATTATTTCTGAGTTTTCTGTTTGCTGTCAAACTAAATATAAATGTGAGAAAATGATCATCATGTGACTTTCATCAAAGCTGTAAACACATTAAAGAAGAACTTTCTGTACAGATGTTCAGTGTAATAGCACATGTGGTCCATAGGTGGCACCTTTAAGGTGTGTTGAGAAGGTTGAGCAGCGTAGAAGAAGTGTGTGAGTTTGTTTTGTTTTTTACAAAGCGCGAGTAAAGGAAGCTGTGTTCAACTTACCTAAAGTCTCTGGAGTCTGATTTCATGCATATAAACACTTCTACATGGTGTCAGAAAGAGGCGAACCTACTGCGAGTATAAAGTAGGTGCTAGCAGTGTTAATTGAGTAAAGTAAGTCTGAGATAGTCCGGTAGAGACTGTCACTGTTTACCTGGCCAACGGGGAGGCTGAGCTAAAGCTACACGGAGCCCGGTGAGCAGTGGACCCGCATCGGAGCCCGGACAGAGACAGGGAAATGGCGGATCATATATTCTCGATCGCACCTCCTGGCAATCTCAGCTTCGAGGAGCCCAGCTCATGGCCGCAATGGATAAGACGGTTCGAGAGGTTCAGACTGGCATCAGGATTAGATGGAAAAGAAGACGGTTACCAAGTCAACTCCCTCCTGTACGTAATGGGCGACAAGAGCGACGACATTCTCAGTACATTACCACTAACGGACCAACAGAAGGCAGTTTATGCAGAGGTGACAAAAGCCTTTGGTGAACATTTTGTTGGTAAGCACAATGTCATTTATGAACGTGCTAAGTTTAATAGCAGACAGCAACAACAAGGCGAGTCTGCAGAGAACTTTATCACAGATGTGCATAAACTGGCGGAACACTGCAAATTTGGCGCCTTAAAGGAGGAAATGATAAGAGACCACATAGTGGTCGGGATATGGGACTCCAAGCTGTCAGAGAGACTTCAGTTAGACCCAGACTTGACGCTGGCAAAAACAATAACCCAGGTCAGGCAGCAGGAAGAAGTAAAGAAACAACAACAACTATTACGAGGGACACACACAGAAATTAAAGGTGCTGATGTGGATGTCATAAACACAAACAGAGGGAGAACACATTATAGACAAGCTCCCCCACGCAGGCCAGAGCAGTCTACATACAAGCCAAGCACTGTCAAAAAGACATACTACAATGACAAATGTAAAAGATGCGGTAAAACCCCAGGACACCCATGGAAACAGTGCCCAGCCAAAGAGGCTGAGTGTCGTAAATGCAAAAAAAAAGGGACATTTCACTGCGGTCTGCAGATAATTTCAAAGAGTGGAAGCTATTGTGGACAGCGACACAGAAAATGACAGTTTTCATGGGGACAGTTAACACAGAAGGAACTGAAGAGGAATGGTTAAAAGAAATCAGCCTCAGTGGAGTGGAGAGAAGGTAACATTTAAACTGGACACAGGTGCCTCAGTTACAGCTATTCCATCTTCCATGTACTCAAGAGCACGTGATGGCAGTCTTATGACACCACTTAAAAAGATTAAAGGTCCAGATAACTGTCCATTACAGGTTTTGGGCATCATGAGAGCACACATTTAAACTGAAAGAAAAGAAACAAGGCAGAATGTATACGTGGTGACAAATCTGGTGATGCCACTAATGGGACTCCCTGCTTTAATAAAGTTGAACCTGATTCAACAGATAACTTCAGTTCAGGAGGAGAAACAAGAGAAGAGCTATCAGTACAGTGCTAAGTTCCCGAAAGTGTTTTCAGGGCTTGGAAAGCTACAAGGAAGCTACAAGATAAAATTGAAAGATGGAACAATTCCTTATGCTCTCTCAGCCTCACGCAGAGTCCCATTACCTATGAAAGAACAAGTTAAAGGAGAGTTAGACAGGATGGAAGCAATGGGGGTCATAAGAAAAGTCGAGGAGCCAACTGAATGGTGCGTGGGAATGGTTGTGGTCCCCAAGCCAAATAAAAAAACCCGCATTTGTGTGGACCTTACCTGACTTAATGACAGTGTGTGCAGGGAGCGACACATACTGCCCGCAGTTGATGAGACACTGGCACAGCTGGAGGGGGCAAAAGTATTATCAAAATTAGATGCAACATCTGGTTTCTGGCAGGTTCCTCTACACGAAGAATCACAGCCTTTAACAACTTTCATTACCCCCTTTGGAAGATACTGCTTCCAGAGGCTCCCCTTTGGTATATCTTCTGCGCCTGAACATTTTCAGTTGAGAATCTCCCAAATCATCGCAGGGGTAAAGGGTGCTCTGTGCCACACGGATGACATCTTAGTCTATGGAAAAGACAAAACAGAGCATGATGAAAGACTGCAGGAAGTGCTTAAAAGGTGTGAAAGAGCGGGCCTCACCCTCAATGAAAAATGTGAAATTTCTGTGGAAAAAGTGAAATTCCTGGGACACAACATAAGCGCAGCAGGAACTGAGGCTGATCCAGACAACATCAGTGCCATCAAAAACATGCCAGAACCTCTCAATGTGGAAGAGGTCTGCCAGTTCATGGGAATGGTAAATTATGTTGGCAAGTTTTCACCCAGCCTACCAGCTCTCACAAAACCTCTACGTGATCTGTTAAAAAGTGACAGCACATGGACATGGGACGCACAACAGAAAACAGCCTTTAAAAAAATTAAAAAAGAGCTGAGTTCTCCCCCAGTCCTAGCACAATACAGTCCCAAGAACAAAACAATGGTATCTGCAGATGCGTCTTCATATGGACTTAGGGCGGTCCTCCTGCAACGGCAGATGGATGGTAGGTGGAGACCAGTTGTGTACATATCACGGAGCCTGACACCCACAGAGGTCCAGTACGCACAAATAGAAAAAGAAGCACTAGCAGCAACATGGGCCTGTGAGCGACTCAGCTCATATCTGCTAGGCTTGGAATTTACACTGAGAACTGATCACAAACCTTTAATCTCCCTGCTTGGCTCTCAGTCCTTAGATGGTTTACCTCCAAGAATTCTCAGATTTAGGCTAAGACTGATGAGGTTCAACTACAAAATCATCCATGTCCCAGGCAAACAACTTGTCACTGCTGACAATCTCTCAAGAGCCCCCCAAGGACTGGAGGACAGAGAGGCCAATATCAGCTTGCAGCATGAATGCTGTGCCTACATTGATTATATTCTACAGCATCTACCTGCCACTGAAAGTAAATTAGCTCACATCAGGGAAACTCAGGGTACAGACAACATTTGCAAGCAGCTGAGAACATTCACAGAGAAAGGCTGGCCCTCTCATAGGAGAAGCGTCCCTGAGCATCTTCTGCCATTCTGGCCAGAGAGGAATGACATACACATGGCAGAGGGCCTGCTTCTCAGTGGAGGGAGGATTCTGATCCCTGGATGCATGCAGGGGGAAATGTTGGAAAGGTTGCATGAAGGCCATCAGGGAGTGGACTAAGTGTGTAGCAAGGGCAAAAGAATCCCTGTGGTGGCCAGGGATAACAAGGCAGATTAAAGAGATGGTGGAAAGGTGTGAAATCTGTTGCCAGTATTCACAGACAAAGACAGAGCCTTTAATGACCACGCCCCTACCAGCACGACCATGGCAAAAAGTGGCAGCGGATATCTTTCAGTGGAAGAATGGACATTATATTGTGGTGGTGGACTACTACTCCCGATACATCGATGTAGCAAACCTCCCAACCCTGACAACATCTACAACTGTGGAGCGGCTGAAGGTAATCTTTGCAAGATTTGGAGTACCTGAAATCTTAGTGTCTGACAATGGCCCTCAGTTTGCTTCCACAGATTTTGCCATTTTTGCCCAGGACTATGGTTTCGGTCACACGACCAGCAGCCCTCGCTACTCCCAGAGCAACGGGGAAGCAGAGAGAGCTGTCCGCACAGTTAAACAGCTGCTCAGCAAAAGTCCAGACCCTCAGAAAGCTCTCTTAGCTTACAGAGCTACACTACTGGCTCACGGGCTGAGTCCAACGCAACTGCTGATGGGGAGGAGGATAAGATCAACAGTTCCTACCACCCCACAAGCATTGAAACCAGCCTGGCCAAACCTCAGAGCTTTCAGGGAAAAAGACAAGGAACTAAAAGCGAAGCAGAGAAAGTCATTCGACCTGAGGCATAAGACAAAGAACTTACCTGTTCTGGTTCTGGGACAGAGAGTGTGGATTAGAACAGCGCAGACCACAGCTACTGTCTAGGGACCTGTTTCAACACCAAGGTCTTACAATGTGGAAACAGACCAAGGGAGCTTAAGAAGAAACAGGGCTCACCTGACAGTGCTCCCTGAGAGAGGTCTGCCCTCTTCTGATGAAACAGTGACTGACCCAAGGCAGAAAGATTCAGATGAAATGGTGACCAGGTCGGGAAGAGTTTCCCGCCCTCCAGATAGACTGGATTTGTGAACATTCTAGTTGACCAGAGAGTTTCCTTTGGCCTTTGGAAAAATGCATGCACCTTACAGTTTGTTGTTCCTAAAACAGAGGGTGATAGGTTGGGTACTAATGTTATTGAATGAGAGTTGAATATGCTCAGTTAGGAATACCTGATTAAGACTGAAGTAACCATCATTTTGGAATTATTTTACTTTGGAACAGTTAATCTTAAATATTCAACCTTAAAAGTAAAGAAAAGAGGTTTACAAGCTAAAGGGGGGGGATGTACAGATGTTCAGTGTAATAGCACATGTGGTCCATAGGTGGCACCTTTAAGGTGTGTTGAGAAGGTTGAGCAGCGTAGAAGAAGCGTGTGAGTTTGTTTTGTTTTTTATGAAGCACGAGTAAAGGAAGCTGTGTTCAACTTACCTAAAGTCTCTGGAGTCTGCTTTCATGCATATAAACACTTCTACACTTTCTGCCAGAGTTTTATTAATCCCCATCTATATCCTGGGTTCATGTAGAACACTGAGCTTCCGCCATCATGATTGAGGTTCTGGTTGTTTCTGCCTCGTCCCCCTACAGTTTCCTCTTGCTCTCTCATTGGCTGTTACTCATCGAGGTTCTCACAGCATCATCCACATGGCCAAAGAGGCTTGAAACAATGGGGTGTGTCCACTGTTCACAGAACGTGTGGATGATGTCAGTAAACTGCTTACCCGTGTGGTGTGATCACACGTCACTTCCTCCACCAGCAGTTGGCCTCTTTGGTGGCGTGTCACTCATACGGAAGGAAGTTTAGCTGTTCAGATTAAAATACAGTCAGAGTTTCAGGGCCTCAGTGAAACACAAAATACAACAGACTTGGTGTGTTGCAGGTTTTAAATCTATCACCAAAATGAGATGCACTTGCAACTGAAATATATATTGTACTATAAGGCAGCTGGGCCATAGAAGGTTCACGCTGCACGCTGCATGCTGCACGCTACACGCGTGTAAAGAAAAGTGGACAAACGTAGCATGACTTGCTTTGGGCCATAGAACGGCGTTCACGTTGCACGCTGCACACTTCACGCGTGAAGCGAGAAATGAACATGCACACTTTTTTCTAGGCGTGAAGATGGAAATTCCAGTCAATGCATGCGGTCACCGCCACGCCAGCCAATCAGAACGGGTCTAGGGAGATAACTCTATGCTTTCAGGGGAAAACTTCAGAAAAAATATAATTGAATGGTATAATTGAAAAATAGTTCTTCATCGGGATTGTCAAGCAGATTATAGAATGTTCGGTGAAATTCACCACGGGTTTCTCTCAGAAGGAAGTGTTCTCGGCTCCAAATTCTGTTCCTTTTTCTCTTCCTCTGTCTCAGTAAAAGCAGAATGAGGCAATCGTCGTCATCCGAAGAGTCCATATTGTTGGTTACTCGGTCAAAGTAGAACAGGCGCAACACGTGAACATCCAAGCATGAAGTTTAATGGTCCAGGGTCCGGTTCTTCACGTGAACGTGTAGCGTGCAGCATGCAGCGTGAACCTTCTATGGCCCAGCTGCCTAATGGAATGAAATTGCATGAAGAGGTGAAAGAGATGGGGGGGTGAAGTGGTGATAAGACCTAGGTATTGTCCTGGTTCTGAACCTGAATGGCCTGAGAGATAATTGGACAGCTGACAGGGATCAAGGTCAGGTTTTTTAATCAGGGGTTTGATAACTGCTAGTTTAAAGGATCTGGGTACATAGGCAATCGTAAGAGAATAATTTATTATTTGTAGAAGCGGTTCAATTACTTCAGGTATTATCTGTTTGAATAGACGTGTAGGTAAGGGATCTAGTACACAAGTTGAGGCTTTTGATGCCGAGATTAATGAAAGAAATTCAGTTTCTCTAAGGGGAGTAAAACATTCTAATTGCTGATCTGACACAGTTATATTGTTAACTACAGGGTCACTTACATTGTCTGACCTTAAATTAGTAGTTTGAATTTTTTTTTGGATATTCTCAATTTTGTCATTGAAAAAAATCATGGTCATTGCTACTACATACTGCAGGTGTGCATGTGTCTATAGTGGTCTTATTCCTGGTTAATTTTGCTACATAATTAAATAGGAATCTAGGATTATTTTCTCGTCTCTCGTCTTCTTCCGCTTATCCGGGACCGGGTCGCGGAGGCAGCAGTCTAAGCATGGAAGCCCAAACTTCCCTTTCCCCAGACACCTCGGCCAGCTCCTCGGGAAGAACACCGAGGCGTTCCCAGGCCAGCCGAGAGACATAGTCCCTCCAGCATGTCCTGGGTCTTCCCCGGGGCCTCCTCCCGGGGGGACATGCCTGGAACACCTCCCCAGGGAGGCGTCCAGGAGGCATCCGAAAAAGATGCCCGAGCCACCTCAGCTGGTTCCTCTCGATGTGGAGGAGCAGCGGCTCTACTCCGAGCTCCTCCCGAGTGACTGTGCTTCTCACCCTATCTCTAAGGGAGCGCCCAGCCACCCTGCGAAGGAAACTCATTTCAGCCGCTTGTATCCGCAATCTTGTTCTTTCTGTCATTACCCAAAGCTCATGACCATAGGTGAGAGTCGGAACGTAGATCGACCGGTAAATTGAGAGCTTCGCCTTTTGGCTCAGCTCCTTCTTCACCACAACGGACCGGTAAAGCGACCGCATCACTGCGGAGGCTGCACCGATCCACCTGTCGATCTCACGCTCCATCCTTCCCTCACTCGTGAACAAGATCCCGAGATACTTAAACTCCTCCACTTGAGGCAGGACTTCTCCACCAACCTGGAGAGGGCAAGCCACCCTTTTCCGGTCGAGAACCATGGCCTCGGACTTGGAGGTGCTGATTCTCATCCCAGCCGCTTCACACTCGACTGCAAACCGCCCCAGTGCATGCTGAAGGTCCTGGTTTGAAGAAGCCAACAGGACAACATCATCCACAAAAAGCAGAGATGAAATCCTGTGGTTCCCAAACAGGATTCCTTCCGGCCCCTGGCTGCACCTAGAAATTCTGTCCATAAAAATTATGAACAGAACTGGTGAAAAAGGGCAGCCCTGCTGGAGTCCAACATGCACTGGGAACAGGTCTGACTTACTGCCGGCAATGCGAACCAGACTCCTGCTCCGTTCGTACAGGAACCGGACAGCCCTTAGCAAAGAGCCCCGAACCCCATACTCCCGAAGCACCCCCCACAGAATACCACGGGGGACACGGTCGAATGCCTTCTCCAGATCCACAAAACACATGTGGACTGGTTGGGCAAACTCCCATGAACCCTCGAGCACCCTATGAAGGGTATAGAGCTGGTCCAGTGTTCCACGACCAGGACGAAAACCGCATTGTTCCTCCTGGATCCGAGGTTCGACTATTGGTCGAATTCTCCTCTCCAGTACCCTGGAGTAAACTTTCCCTGGGAGGCTGAGAAGTGTGATTCCCCTATAATTGGAGCACACTCTCCAGTCCCCTTTCTTAAAAAGAGGGACCATCACCCCAGTCTGCCACTCCAGAGGCACTGTCCCCGACCGCCACGTGATGTTGCAGAGGCGTGTCAACCAAGACAGCCCCACAACATCCAGAGACTTGAGATACTCAGGGCGGATCTCATCCACCCCCGGTGCCTTGCCACCGAGGAGCTTGCAAACCACCTCAGTGACTTCGGTTTGGGTAATGGACGAGTCCACCTCTGAGTCATCAGCCTCAGTCTCCTCAGTGGAAGACATGACGGTGGGATTGAGGAGATCCTCAAAGTATTCCTTCCACCGCCCGACAATGTCCCCAGTCGAGGTCAACAGCTCCCCACCCACACTGTAAACAGTGTTGGCAGAGTACTGCTTCCCCCTCCTGAGGCGCCGGACGGTTTGCCAGAATTTCTTCGAGGCCGACCAATAGTCCTTCTCCATGGCCTCCCCGAACTCCTCCCAGTTCCGAGTTTTTGCCTCCGCAACTGCCCGAGCTGCAGCACGCCTGGCCTGCCAATACCCGTCGGCTGCCTCAGGAGTCCCGGAGGTCAACATGGCCCGATAGGACTCCTTCTTCAGCTTGACGGCATCCCTTACTTCTGGTGTCCACCACCGGGTTCGGGGATTGCCACCACGACAGGCACCGGAGACCTTGCGGCCACAGCTCCGAACAGCTGCGTCCACAATGGAGGTAGAGAACATGGTCCACTCAGACTCAATGTCCCCCACCTCCCTCGGAAACTGGGAAAAGCTCTCCCGGAGGTGGGAGTTAAAGACCTCCCCAACAGAGTGCTTGGCCAGATGTTCCCAGCAGACCCTCACCATACGTTTGGGCCTGCCAGGTCTGTCCAGCTTCCTCCTCCACCAGCGGATCCAACTCACCACCAGGTGGTGATCAGTTGACAGCTCAGCCCCTCTCTTCACCTGAGTGTCCAAGACATAGGGCCAGAGATCAGATGAAATGACTACAAAGTCGATCATCGACCTCCGACCTAAGGTGTCCTGGTGCCACATGCACTTATGGACACCCCTATGCTCAAACATGGTGTTCGTTATGGACAAACCGTGACTAGCACAGAAGTCCAATGACAAAACACCACTCGGGTTCAGATCGGGGAGGCCGTTCCTCCCAACCACGCCCCTCCAGGTGTCACTGTCGTTGCCCACGTGAGCATTGAAGTCCCCCAGTAGCACAATGGAGTCCCCAGTCTGAGCACCCCTCAGTACCTCTCCCAGGGACTCCAAGAAGGCCGGATACTCTATACTGCTATTTGGCCCATAGGCACAAACAACAGCAAGAGCCCTCTCCCCAATCCGAAGGCGCAGAGAGGTGACCCTCTCGTTCACTGGGGTAAACTCCAACACATAGCGGCTGAGCTGGATTATTTTTGTTATCTTCTATTAGGGAGGAGAGATATGTTGATCTAGCAGCACTAAGAGCTTTTCTATACTTCAGGAAGCTCTCCTTCCACGCTAATTTGAACACTACCAATTTTGTTTGATGCCATTTACGTTCCAACTTTCGAGTGTTCTGTTTTAAAGTGCGGGATGGCTGAGGTCCTTCATTATCTTCCTGGCTTTGGTCCGGCACCGCTTAGTGTAGATAGATTGCAGGTCAGGCAGCTCAATGCAGATGATGCGTTGGACTGATTGCACCACTCCCAAGAGAGCCCATCTGTCCTGCTCAGTGCTGACAGCTCTTGTGTGATGTAAACACCCAGGTACCCAAAACTATCCACTCTCTCCACTGTGGTCCCACAGATGTAGAAGGGTTTAGTTCTTCACCTGCTTTGTGCAGAAGTCCACAATCAGCTCCTTTGTCTTGCTGATGTTTAGGAGGAGGCAGCAGTTCTCCAGGTTTCCGACCTCCTCCATGTAGGCCTTCTTGTTGTTATCGGAGATCAGGCCTACCACAACACTGGCTGTTGTCAGCAAACTTGACAATGGTAATGGAGTCTGATGAGGCGATGCAGTCATATGTGTACAGAGAGTACAGCAGGTGGCTCAGAATACAGCCCTGGGGGCTCCAGTGCTGAGGGTGATTGGGGGGAAACATATTTTGACTGCTTGTGGTCTATCTGAAAGGAAGTTGAGGATCCATTGACACAGTAATGGGATGAGTCCCAGATCCTTCAGCTTCATGAAGAGCTTTGAGAGAAGTATTGTGTTGAACGCTGAACTATAGTCGGGTCATTCTGTGAAACGGTTGCCTTTTCCACTTTGCAATTTTCAAAATTTTCATCAAGGGTATATTATCCTTTTCATTAAGACCTGGGAGTCATTTTTGTACAACCTCATAATGGACAAGATACACACCATTTGAAATGTAATACATAAAATAATTTCTAAAAATGTAGTGTTTTCCTACAAATAAAATGTCCATTTTTGATACTAAAATTAAACTTGTTAATTAATTAGAGGGTGTTTTTTTATTTTAGATTTTTAACTTCGAAATATGATTTTCACATGTCAATGGCCTCATTATTTCAACAATAAATGCTATTTTACTTCACATTGTCAAATGAAAGTTACATGTATTGGAATAGTCCAATAACTAAGACCTTTATTCCACATTCATTTGTGGGGCATTTTATTCCCTTTCCATCATTTAAGAAAAAAAAAAAAAGACGACACCGTACCTGGTGGTAACTCGTGTGATGGGGTGGTAAATCATGTGACTCTGGTGGTAAATCATTTGAATCTGACTGTCTCTATAATTTCTTGGTTTTTGCCTTAATTTAACATTAACTTTATTCATTCTGGATATAAATGTGGACATGACATGAATTAATGATGCAAGATCCAATGTATATATCAATGTATTTATTAATGCAACAGCATGAACAATGGCAAATATGCTGGAATTAAATTAGGAAACACTGGCCGTTCAAAAGGTTCCAAATTTTTTGGCTCGTTTTCTCTCCTTTTCTAGCAATTTTGTTAGTTTCTCAACTTCTTTCTGTGGTCTCTCTCTGTTCCTCCTGGACATACACTTTCCTGCTTCATGTTGCCTAAAACACAGCAAAAAAACATTTATAACTTCGGGGGTCAGTCATCATATAACATCAACAATAGGCTGGCTTCTTATTCTCAACTAGGCCACTGTCCATTTATTTTCAGTCCTTACTGGATACTACCCTGACCTTGAAGGTCCTGCCTGCTGCACTAGCTGTTGGACATTATCTGGACTCCGAGGAGGGGTGTCAAGAGCCTTCATCCTAGCCTTCGACTCCTTTAGGCCAATTTATGCTGACAACCCAGTCCTCGCAGATGGCGTCGCAGATAGCGTCTGCATAGCCCCCCCCGCAGACGCTCTGCACGCACCTCCCAAAAATTGTGACCACCGCAGAAGCCTCGCAGACAGTGTCGCAGACAAGAGGGCTCTGATTGGTCCACTCCACATCTGCTGTACACGCACTTCCGCTTCCCTACTTTCCCGGTTTGGTTTGTTTTCACAACCGCCATTTTTAAAAACACGAGCGAAGATGGAGCAGCACAAAGAGCAGTTGATCGAGGAAGTGAGGAAGTACGTACATCTATATGACTCCAGTTCTAGTCATTATAAGTAACCGGAGGATAAACACTCCACTAACCACACCCACCAACTACTCCTAGCGATTTCGCGACTTCGCGCTCCCTTGCGTTGTGGCGGTGAATAACATCGCGCACGCCTATTACTCCCCGCTCAACGATAAATTACAACTGTCTGCGAAAAGCTGTCTGCGAAAGCCTTGTCACAAGAGCATGCAGAGGCCTTTTCTCCTTTTGTTCTGTTCGCTCCACTTTTTTCGTAGCTGACGTTTGCCTCTCTCACGAAGATCATTCATCAACTTCTTCCTCCCTTCTTCTACATCATGTCTCCATCTTTGCCGCTCACTCTCTAAGTACTTTTGCCTCCTCTTGGGATCAGCGTCCCAGCGGGCACGGTATCGCTGTTGTCTTTTGGCAGCACTTAGTGGAGCCATGATCTGCCGATTATGAAATGTGTCATTATTCTTGATTTACTGACTGAGTGAGTATGGGACAGAGTGAGAGAGTGAAAGAGACAGTGAGTGAGTGAGTGAGTGAGTGAGTGAATGACTGACTGACTGAGTAAATGATTCAGTGAGTGAATGGGTGGATGAGAGGGAGAGTGAGTGAGTGGGTGAGTGGGTGGGTGGGTGGACACTAGAAGTCCCAGCATTTTTCTGTCTACCTAGCACTAGAAGTCCCAGACAGGGGCCATTTGGCCTTTTTACCTAGAAAACCCACAAGAGGGCCAATTGGCCCCAAGTCCTCCCTGTAGACATTCATTTTGTTATGGAAATGTGGCTGTTAGTTACCTTATAGCTTAGAAATGAAATCTTACAATGCCTGTTGAATGTTGAATCTCTGCATCTTCATTCCTTGGAGAGGAGCTTCTTTCACCACAAAATTCTTGAGGGAACTGAAGCGATAGTCCATGTGCACTGAGGTATTTATCCATCAAACAATTGTCTGGTTGCAGTCACATGAGTCGTTATGGTCACATGGGACATTCACATGTTCACATTTTAGAATAGAATGTGTTTTTATTCCTCATTCTCACATTCACACAGAAGCTGTTGAATGTTGAATCTCTGCATCTTCGTTCCTTGGAGAGGAGCTTCTTTCACCACAAAATTCTTGAGGGAACTGAAGCGATAGTCCATGTGCACTGAGGTATTTATCCATCAAACAATTGTCTGGTTGCAGTCACATGAGTCGTTATGGTCACATGGGACATTCACATGTTCACATTTTAGAATAGAATGTGTTTTTATTCCTCATTCTCACATTTACACAGAAGTAGCCAACATGACTTCACCACTGAAGTGTGAAGTGTGTGAAATGTGACCTCCTCACCCCACAAACTGCCACTAACAGCCTCATTACCATAACAAAATGAGTGATTAGTGTATTGGGGAAAAGCGGTCGGGCCAAATGGCCCCTATGTGGGTCTTCTAGGTAGACAGAAAAATGCTGGGACTTCTGGTGCTAGAAGACCCACATAGGGGCCATTTGGCCCGACCGCATTTCCCTAATACAATAATCACTCATTTTGTTATGATAATGAGGCTGTTAGTGGCAGTGTGTGGGGTGAGGGGGTCACACTTCACACACTTCACACTTCAGTGGTGAAGTCATGTTGGCTACTTCTGTGTGAATGTGAGAATGAGGAATAAAAACACATTCTATTCTAAAATGTGAACATGTGAATGTCCCATGTGACCATAACGACTCATGTGACTGCAACCAGACAATTGTTTGATGGATAAATACCTCAGTGCACATGGACTATCGCTTCAGTTCCCTCAAGAATTTTATGGTGAAAGAAGCTCCTCTCCAAGGAACGAAGATGCAGAGATTCAACATTCAACAGGCATTGGAAATGATCCTGGATGGAGCAAACCCTTGCGACTCGGATGGAGAAGACATCAACCTTCAGGTGGATTCAGACTCACACTAACAGCCACATTTCCATAACAAAATGAATGTCCACAGGAGGGACTTGGGGCCAACATTTCCATAACAAAATGAGTGTCCACAGGAGGGACTTGGGGCCAATTGGCCCTCTTGTGGGTTTTCTAGGTAAAAAGGCCAAATGGCCCCTCTCTGGGACTGAGTGACTGAGTGGGTGACTGAATGAAAAGCACAGAGAGTGGGTGGGAGGGTGACTGAATGAGTGAGAAGGATAGAAAGTGGGTGTGTGTGAGAGAGAGAGAGACATAAGTGAGTGACATAGTTAGTGGGTGGATGAGAGGATGGAGAGCGCGTGAGAGGTAGGAAGTGGTGAGAGGGTGAGCGAGTGAGGGAATGAGTGAGTGAAAGAGTGCATGCATTAGGATGAGCGACCGAGGGTAAACAGAAAACAAAGTGATTATCCTACATCAAAAACATTAATAACACATGCCCTTGACCTTTCCTACTCCAGGCAGACATTATACCTTCTACATTTAGGCTCCAGTTTAATCAATTTTCAAATTTAAATGGCAACAAGAACCCCCCTATCACACCCATTACCACCCTGTCACAATACAAAGTGTTACGGGATGGTAAATTTTACCATAAAATTACTACAGCTCACCATGTGGTCAACTAGCTGAGCTAGTATATCGCCTATTCAGTCAAAGATATCTTTTTTTCATTAAAAGTTAAAAAAGAATGAAATTAAAACAGTTTCCGTGTCTATTATGCATGATGGGGTGGTAAGGTGAAGCTTGACAGACCCTGTCTAACATACAATAACAGCAAATAAATAATGTGGGAAATTGTCTGCTTTTGAATTTGGCTCGTGTGAGGGTTCAGATGATGTCACTTCCTCTTTGTGATGTCATTTAAAGCAACAATGCATTTTTTATAGGTAGAAAATGTAAACATGATAGGGTGGTAAGTCAAACTGAGGGACACATACAAATCATACATTTTTGTCCAAAAGTTATGTGTTTATTTTGAATAAATATAGTTTATAGTACAAGGGACATAACGTTAATCCTAAAAATAATAAAAGTTTGATTTAAAAAACCCCCACATTTTTATGTTTGTCTGTTAGATGAAAATTCCATGTAGACTATTGCGGACATGGCAAAATTGGCCACGTCCTTATTAAAAATGATTAAAAAGTGTATGCTATTCTTTTAGAATATCATTATCTCATATCATGTAACAAGAAGACAGTCCTCTATATCCCCCGCCCTATATACCAACTATATACCAAGTTTCAAGATATTATTTGTCACATTTTTTAAGTGCTGCTGCAGGAAACCAACCGTACTTCTTTACACTGACCACAGCAGCCCATGGCATAAACCCACCGGACCTTTGGTCAAGGTGAGCTAAAAATTAAAATTACTCACATTTCTTAGTATCAAAAGGCACATATACATTACTTAATCAACACATATACCAACTTTCAAGACCATACCACTCATAGTTTTCAAGTTCTGCTCCAAAAACAAAACCTACCCCTAAGGCTAAAATGAAAATTTCTCAAACTTCTTAGTATGAAAAGACACAGTACATCACCTTGTCCATTGCCATGCGTGGTCTGGTACCGCCAGGCTCAGCCATGTCTCAGTGAAGCAGAGAAGGTTGCAGTCCCAAATGTCCCTCTGGAACTTGACTCTGGCCCTGAGACCACCAAACTTGTTCTTGATGGATTGCATATTGGTTAGCAGGACACTGGTCATGGGTGCACAATGGGCATGAGCCCACAGCCTGTTCCTGATGTTGGATAATTTCCCCTGGGGTCATTGTTTTGGGTCACATCCTTTGTTGTCCTTCAAGATCATTCTCTGCCAGGCTGAGTCTGGAGTTAAAAACATCAATATGTAAGTAGAATGTAGTCCAACAGAAATAAGGTTATTTCGATCATATCTAATCATTGTTGCCATCCTGAATAACTAAAAATACCCAGCTGAATAGTTTAAAAAAGCAAGAAAGAAAGAAATTGTGGCCAGAGCAGTTATCACAGCAGCCTCCTCACCGGCGCCAGCTTAGGCAAATATCCACCTGCAACTTGGAAAAATAAAGTGAATAAACAACACCAGCCTCTCAAATCCATGCACTATGCATGGGGGAAACCATGGCCTAGCAGCTTTGGGACCAAAATGTCGCCAGTTCGATTCCCTAGATCAGAAGGAATGTCTGAAGTGCCCTGGAGCAAGGTACCTAACCTCCAAGTGCTCCGAGTATGTTGTACGTCACTCTGGATAAGAGCGTCTGCTAAATGACAGTAATGTAATGAGATATCCTGTCGATGTCTTGATTTCATATAAAGTGAGTTTGTCTGCAGTCGCATGCTTTGGCTTTTGTTATGTTTCACTCTTCTGCCTTCTCAGTGACATCCTGATAATTTTGCTCTTCCCGTGTTAGCACTTCCTGTAAGGGTGTAAATGTGTTCAAGTGCTAAACGTGCAGTGTGGGATCTATAGTGTGTTCATTATGATGAGACACGGTGCAGAAATTAATCAGTGTGTGTGTTTAGCTCTAATTCTCTCTTTGGATTAGTGTGTGTGTTTGGGCCCTCAGTAAGAATGCAGGTGTGTTTTCTTCTCCTGATACAGCTTCATATCACTGAAGGTCATTAATACTAACATGGGTCACATACAGTAGATAGATAGATAGATAGATAGATAGATAGATAGATAGATAGATAGATAGATAGATAGATAGATAGATAGAGTTGCATGTGCTGCATCATGTGGTGAAACACATGAAAGAGGAAGTAGCAACTGAAAAAAGTTGTGGAAAGTATTACTTCATTGCATGTAATGGGTGAGTGGTTGTGTGTAGTTGTATATGTGGGGAGGGTGTCACTGAAGAACGAACATTTCTGCATTTCAGCACATTGTGTCTCTGCTTATGGACATTTAGTAAGTTGTGGACACGTTATTAAAATGCTCTTGTGTTTTTATATTCTCCTTCTTCTCCACATCACTGAAGGTGAGTCTGCTTCTTTCTCTCCCTCTCTCTCTCACTTATTTAATAATCTCATCTCATTCTCATTATCTCTAGCCGCTTTATCCTTCTACAGGGTCGCAGGCAAGCTGGAGCCTATCCCACCTGACTATGGGCGAAAGGCGGGGTACACCCTGGACAAGTCGCCAGGTCATCACAGGGCCGACACATAGACACAGACAACCATTCACACTCACATTCACACCTACGGTCAATTTAGAGTCACCAGTTAACCTAACCTGCATGTCTTTGGACTGTGGGGGAAACCGGAGCACCCGGAGGAAACCCACGCGGACACGGGGAGAACATGCAAACTCCACACAGAAAGACCCTCGCCGGCCCCAGGGCTCGAACCCAGGACCTTCTTGCTGTGAGGCGACAGCGCTAACCACTACACCACCGTGCCGCCCTTATTTAATAATATGTCATTAAAAATATGTCAGGATTTACCCTTAAAGCCTTTAAATCTTTTCATCATGGAGTAATCTTACTTACTGTATGACATGGAAATTTATCTGTATCTGTTTAGTGCTCACAATATCCAGGAACATCCAGGATACAGAAATAGCATCAGTTTGCAGTAAAATAAGAGAAAATGTAATGTATAGTGGGATATCTAATGCTTTAGACAGGAGCTAGAATGATCAAGAGTCTCTTTATGTAACATTTTAAAATAACAGTTTCTGTGCCCTTTATTATTGTGAGTATATAAGATGAACACAAGCCCATATACATGTAAGTTTTATGCTTTGCTTTTGTCATGTAAGTGGTGGAGGCGGATGTACGGCAAGTGCAGAAAAGTGCTTATTGTGAATATAACGATATACAGGTATATAATCCAAGTCAGCAGGCAAAATCAGCAGTGGTGGACAGGCAAAGGTCGAGCGATGCAGAAACAGACAATCTGAGGCACAGACAAAAGGCAAAGTCCAAAATACAGAATCTGAGTCGAGAACCAGAATAACAACAAACATACGGCTCAGTAAGGGTCACTGGGAACGCCATAGTCCACAATGTTGTTGAGTTAACAGTGTCTTTTTATGCATGCGCTATTCTGGGACAGGTGTGTGTAATTGGTCTTTAAGGTGTGTGCTGCTCAGAGTGCGTATGTGTGTGATGGGACTTTCAAAGCGTGCCAGGCGTTAACATACATGGATGCATGCAAATGTGACAGGCCCCCCCCCCAAAAAAAAAAATCTCCCTCCAGAGCTAAAACTTCTCTTGAATGTCCCTGGGGATGAGGACCTGGTGCTGGGTGCAGTGCCATTGGTGCTCTGCTCTGGCTTGAGAGGGACATGGCACCAGAACATGGACGTGGGTGGAAGTTTGGGTTCTGGTTGGACCTTAAATGGTGGTGAGGACACTGGTGGAGTTTTAGGCAGGGGCTTATTTTTTATAATATTTTTTCCATGGGGCCACATGAGAAACAGAAAATTTTGTGGAGGGCTGGACCAAAAGGCTGAACTAAATTCTGCATAATCTCATTATCTCTAGCCGCTTTATCCTTCTAAAGGGTCGCAGGCAAGCTGGAGCCTATCCCAGCTGACTACGGGCGAAAGGCGGGGTACACCCTGGACAAGTTGCCAGGTCATCACAGGGCTGACACATAGACACAGACAACCATTCACACCTACGGTCAATTTAGAGTCACCAGTTAACCTAACCTGCATGTCTTTGGACTCTGGGCGAAACCGGAGGAAACCCACGCGGACACGGGGAGAACATGCAAACTCCGCACAGAAAGGCCCTCGCCGGCCACGGGGCTCGAACAAAGGACCTTCTTGCTGTGAGGCGACAGCGCTAACCACTACACCACCGTGCCGCCCCTATTCTGCATAATATTAATTGTATTTCTTTCTATAAAGCAGTAAATAACATTGTTTTCACAAGCTGCTAAGACTGGTAAGAGTATGGAAAAAAACAAGGTTGCCTTACAAAAAATGTCATTTATTCAATCAAATTTCCCAAAACAATGGTTAACAAAATGTGAACATTTGTACCTTTTTTTTCAGTCACATTCACCCCAAAACACAATGAAGACATCACAATATTGTCTTTCTATTCCAAATATGAAGCAAGATACATCATATTATAATAATGATGCCCACGTTCGTAGTCTAATCACCTCATTTAGTGTTTTTCTCCGGAGATCAGCTCGGGCTCTGGTGCCTGCTGGAGACGTCACACTATGTGATTGGCTGGACCGTTTGGAGGATGACGTACGGTACAAGTTTGTGGTTGGTCTGGACAAATTACAGAAGTAGTTATCGTGGGATTAGGTTTCGTGGGATTGCATGTCATGTTCATGTCGCGCGCATTGTGTGTTTGTTGAACACAATTTCAAAATAAAAGCAATGCACATTCAGTCCATGCATGAGGTAAAATTAGAAAATACGTTTATTTTGTAATTTCTAATTAACCTTACGCGGGCCGGTCAGAATGAACCAAAGGGCCTGATGCGGCCCGTGGGCCATAAAATGCCCAGGTCTGGCTTAGATGTAAACATGGATTTAGACCTGGACCTGGGTTCGGGCATGGGTTCATGCATGGGTATGGATTCAGGTCTCGGCTCCACAGGAGGTCTGGACTTAGCTTCTGTGACAGTCTCGACCTTGCTGAAGCCTGGCAGTGGAGTGATGATGTCCTCAAAGCCTGATGGTGGAGTAAAGAGCTCATTCATTCTGAAGCCAGGTAGCAGAGTGACAAACTCCTCGAAACCAAGTGGTGGGGCGATGACATCCTTGAAGCCCAGTGGGGAAGTGAATAGCTCGTCTAAGCTGAAACCTGGCAGTGGAATGACGAACTCCTCGAAACCAGGAGGTGAAATGATATATTTATAGCCAGGCAGCATGGCAAAGAGATTGTTCCCACTGAAAGCTGGAGCAGAGGCTGCCCTGTTGGCCCCTGGCACTGGCTCTGGAGTGGGGGCCACTGCTCCAGCATCTGGAGGGAGCTCTGGAGTGAAGGCCTCTTCCTCCTCTGCATCAGCTTCTGGAGTCTCAGCCGCCCCCCAAAAAAAAAAAAAAATTTGGTGGGCCTCCTTCCTGGAGGTCTGGGACCAGGAGTTGAGTTCCTCGGTGAAAGACTGGGAGCCCCGGTGTCCTAGGTGCTGCATCTTCACTAGGTGTTCAACCCAGTGTGCCAGTGAGCCAGTAGATCATGCAGCTGACCCATAAGCACTCTGGAGATTTGGGCTCCAATCAGAGGCGGAGCTAAGGGGTGGCCAGAGGGGGCCGTGGCCATCCCAGGTCATACCTTGGCCCCGCCCTGGTCAGCCCAGGGCTGGTCAATAAAATTTATAAAACCGATATGTCCCACGAAATGTTAGTTTCGCCCGCTGGATTTTTGTTCCGCCTATTTGGTTTCTGCGGGGATGCATATTACCATAGCACATAAACATTTCGCGTGTTCAAGCAGCAGGTGGTATCAGATAGTCATGCTCTACTCTGACAACACAACAACCTACGAACTACGTGAACGTGCGATTAATTTGGGATGCAAGTTATTCATCTCTTATACTCTCTTCAAGTTTTCTCACTTTGTAGACATACAGTTACAATTCTGTCCTCAGACAATTCAGTTTCAAGAAATCTCCACTTTGCCCGGGGATTTCGAAAGTATCCGTTTTCAGTGACTGAAACCTTTGTTTACATGTAAATGCAACCGTATAGATAAATATGCGTCTTTATAGATATCCGGCTACAGTGGGATTTGTGCTGTGTGCACACATAGATAGATACTAGATTGATAGAAAGCAAAACATCGGTGGTTTTCGATTGTACGACTCAAAAGAGAAAATTACGTCGGCAAGTTAGCTGTCTGTGAATCACTTTGCTCACTCTAACCGCAGAATACAACTTTTAAAGTTAATTTTTGTCTGTTACATGAAAATATAGAGCTGTTGTGTGTTACTGGTGGGAGTACACATTGATTAATAATTGTCACACTCATACATACACAACACTCATGCATTCTCTCAACACACACTCTCCCCCTACCCCTCTCTCTCTCTCACACACACTCTCCCCCTACCCCTCTCTCTCTCACACACACACACACACACTCTCCCCCTACCCCTCTCTCTCTCACACACACACACACACACTCTCCCCCTACCCCTCTCTCTCTCACACACACACTCTCCCCCTACCCCTCTCTCTCTCACACACACACTCTCCCCCTACCCCTCTCTCTCTCACACACACACTCTCCCCCTACCCCTCTCATGCACCACATTTCTATATTTACATGTAACACACTCACTCATACACAACACTTATGCACTCTCTTAACACACTGTCTATCTCACACACACACAATTTGTGCACTACATTTCTATATTTACATGTAACATTCATACACTCTCAACACAGACACACAACTCATGCACGACTTTTTTATATTTAAATGTAACACTCATGCACTGTCTTAACACTCTCTCTCTCGCTCACTCATATGAACACATACTTCACTCTCTTAACACACACTATGTCTTTCTCTCACTCACTATAAGATACAACTCATGCACTCTCAACACACACCTTCTCTTACACACACACACACACACACACACACACACACACACCACTCATGCATGATGCCCTACATTTCTATATTTACATGTAACACACTCACTGGTATACACAACACTCATGCACTCTGAACACACCCACACACCACCCATGCAGTACATTTCTATATTCACATATAACACACACAACACTCATGCACTCTGAACAGACGCTCTCTCTCTCACACACAACTTATGCACTTCATTTTTGTATTTACATGTAACATATCTACACACACACACACACACACACACACACACACACACACACACACACAATTCGTATACTACAGCACATCTATATCTACATGCAGTGCACATACTTTCCCCCCCTCTCTCTCTCTCTCTCTCTCTCTCTCTCTCACACACACACCACTCATGCACTACACCTCATCTGTCATGTTACATCAGTGTAACACTTTCACTCACTCACTCACTCACTCACTCACTCACTCACTCACACACACACACACACACACACACACACATTTTGTAACTCAACACATTTAGTTTGTACAGTACTTACAATTGAAAATATCACATGTTGTAAATGTTTACATATGTTGTATGTATGAGTTAAGTATACAAGAATTTTCCTTTTCCTGAGCAAAGCACTCTTTATTCAAGCCTGACTAATATCCTTACTACTTCCCAGGTGCCTGGGACAGGTGATCTTTTAGTTTTTACTTTTGCATTTTTGTACTGATCGTTAAAATCCTGATGCTTAACTAGAGTAAACAAGTTGGATGGTTTCTTTGTTTTGCAGATGCTTTATGTTACATAAATAAATTAATACATTAATTTCTGACCTCTTGGCTCACATGGGTTCTGTTCATGAGTTAGGCACCAGATATGCCACCAGATACATCAGAATACAGGAAAGCAAGACTAGCTAATTCAAAATTTCCTGGGGGAGGACCCCCGGAACCCCCCCCCCCCCCCCCTTATTTAGTCACAGCATGGCCACCCCTTGTATATCCTTGGCCCCCCTTTGGCCACCCCATGTAAAAAATCCTGGCTACACCACTGGCTCCAATAAGTCCTAGTCGAAAAAGCTAAACTGTGGCAAAAATCCATTTGGATTTGGTGCTGGTATTTTTAGCCCCAGCCATTGAAGAAAAATCACAGATCCTGGGTTCAGCAACCTGACCTCAGCATGGAACAGTACAGCCTTTTCTCCTCCATGACATGTGTGTATTAGGTTAAATATTCTGTCATGTAAGTGTCGGAGGCAGATGTAAGTTAAGAAGAGTGTTTATTGTGAAAATAACAGTACGCGGGCATCTAATCCAAGTCAGCAGGCAAAATCAGCAATGATGGACAGGCAAAGGTCGAGCGAGGCACAAATGGAAAATTGGAGGCACAGACAAAGGCCAAAGTCCAAATACAGAATCAGAGTCGAGAACCAGAATTACAACATAAACATACGGCTCAGTAAGGGTCACTGGGAACGCAATACTTCATAATGTTGTAGAGTGAACAGCGTCCTTTTACAACCCCAATTCCAAAAAAGTTGGGACAAAGTATAAAGTGTAAATAAAAACAGAATGCAATAATTTACAAATCTCAAAAACTGATATTGTATTCACAATAGAACATAGACAACATATCAAATGCCGAAAGTGAGACATTTTGAAATTTCATGCCAAATATTGGCTCATTTGAAATTTCATGACAGCAACACATCTCAAAAAAGTTGGGACGGGGCAATAAGAGGCTGGAAAGGTTAAAGGTACAAAAAAGGAACAGCTGGAGGACCAAATTGCAACTCATTAGGTCAATTGGCAATAGGTCATTAACATGACTGGGTATAAAAAGTATGACTGGCTCTCAGAAGTAAAGATGGGAAGAGGATCACCAATCCCCCTAATTCTGTGCCGACAAATAGTGCAGCAATATCAGAAAGGAGTTCGACAGTGTAAAATTGCAAAGAGTTTGAACATATCATCATCTACAATGATCTAAGATGGTGCCTGTGTGTTTGGCTGGCCGTCTTCCTCTGTCGAGTGTGGTGTTGTTTTTCTTGAGTTTGTTGTTTGTTATACGGAGTGTGTCACCACTGCAGGTGTATGATCGCCTGACACTTCTTAATATTCGTCAGTCTTTGGAAAAACTACCGATCTGCGGCTCTGATGGACATTCAAAGACGCCTCCGCCTTTTCTGGTGTTTATACCGCTACATCTACGGCATCTTTCCTGCTGGCTACTTCGCAGCAGTCACCGCAGAAGACGTGGAAAGCGAGGAGGAGTTCTCATTAAATTGAAATCTTACCTAGCTTCTTCTCGTTACGATCCCTGTCATTTATTAGCCGGATTTTCCATGGACTATAGGGGCTATGATCTGCGGAGTTCCACGGAGTACAGGTATTGGTGGCTCCGACCGGTTCTCCATGACACCGGGGTGTTGTTCTCATGTTGTCGGCTAGTGCGGACTTTTTCAGCGGGGCTGTGTGCCGGGGAATCTTCGCTCGCTCACCCGCTCCTCTCATCAGTCTGGCCGTTGCTCAGCTCATATTGTGCTGATTAACACCAGATCCCTCACAAATAAGACATTTATTCTGAATGACTTTTTTACAACACATGATCTGGATTTCCTCCTGCTTACAGAGACCTGGTTGAAACCAGGTGAGAACAGCACCTTCTCAGCACTCCTCCCTCCCGACTGTTCTTTTTTCAGCACCCCGCGAGCTGCTAGTCGTTAGCCTGGGCCCGCCCATCCTAAGCGTGATGCAACATGAGGGCCTGTTGCAAGCTTAGTCTGGCCAGGCAAGCTATCTCCAGCTCTTCCAAGCTCTGGAAAAATCGGGAGCCAATCCACTTTGAGCATCTCCAACGGCCCTGGGTAGAGGCGTGTTCAAGGCAGTGACGTAGTAGAACTGCGATTGGAAGCCATAGATTGTTTACAGAATCATGCTGTATTGAAAGCATTCAACGGGAAGTTCTCATTGAAAACGGAGCAAAGAGCAGGTATTTATTGAAAGGAAGGACGTTTTCGCCTTGCTCCCGACCGGCTTCGGTAAGAGTTTAATCTACCAGTTAGCCCCGCTAGTAGCCAAATCAATGGGGCTCAGCGAGAATCCTATCGTTGCATCACATACGTCAGAGGAAAGAGTGATGTGATTGGTTTAAGCTTTGTCACAGCCTTTTCTGGCTTCGACCAGTAGCAGACTGAGGCATTTCAGGGAGGCAGGTCAACCACAGGCTCTGGGAAACGGTTGGGCTGAATATCTTGGCCAGACCAATAGCTTGTAGAGCTTTGAAGTCACGTCAGCCAGACTAGCTAGTCGTGGCGGCGGTCTGGCTGCAATATTTAAGGAGAGTTTTAAATGCCGAATGTTAACCGCTAATAATTATTCCAGCTTTGAACTGCAGTTGTTTGTGATCAACCTTGCCTGCCCCGTGTTGTGTGCCACAGTCTATCGTCCTCCCAAATTCAATAAGGACTTTATTCAAGAGTTCTCTGAGTTTTTGTCTGATTTTATTGCAAAGTTTGATAAATTATTGATTTTTGGAGACTTTAATATTCATGTTTGTTGTACAGCAAATCAACTGGCTAATGAATTTAAAAGCCTTTTTGGATTCCTTTGGTCTCATCCAGTCTGTTAATGCACCAACACATGAGCATGGGCACACACTCGATCTTGTGATGTGATGTGATTGGTTTAAGCTTTGTCACAGCCTTTTCTGGCTTCGACCAGTAGCAGACTGAGGCATTTCAGGGAGGCGGGTCAACCACAGGCTCTGGGAAACGGTTGGGCTGAATATCTTGGCCAGACCAATAGCTTGTAGAGCTTTGAAGTCACGTCAGCCAGACTAGCTAGTCGTGGCGGCGGTCTGGCTGCAATATTTAAGGAGAGTTTTAAATGCCGAGGTTTCATGCCGAGGTCTACCAAGTTTGCTTGTTTTTATAAATACCTCAGAGAAATAGTGGACACTGCCATTTCGGATCACTTCCCCATTGTTTTCGATTTTGCTGCTCCCCCACCTGCCAATAAGCCTGTTTCCTTAGCTCACAGATGCTGTATTTTTACTTCCTCGATGGCTGGAGAGTTTGCTGTTGCCTTTAGGGACTCTCAGCTGCATGCTGGTTTCTTCCCTTTGCCCAGAGAGTCTACTTTCCACTTTCCATTCTACCTGTTCTGCAATTCTGGATTCTGTTGCCCCTTTTCGGCAAAAAAGCATTAAGACCAAGACAGATCCCTGGTTGAATGACCACACCCGTCTCCTTAGGCAACAATGTAGACAGGCTGAACGGCGGTGGAAAAAGGACAAATTGCATGTATCCCTGGGCTGGTTAAGGGACAGTTCAGCTGCTTACCAGAGATCTCTGAAGGAGGCCAAGTCCAAATATCTGTCTTCCATTATAGCCAATAGCTCTCATCATCCTAGATTGTTATTTAATACTATTGACTCTGTTATTAATCCACGCCCCACTGTTCTGTCTGATGCCTCTGCCGCAACCTGTGAAGAGTTTGTCTGTTTCTTTACTGACAAAGTGGCATCAGTCAGACAGAATATCAGTAACATTGATACGTTCCTTGATGATGTGGATGCTCCTCCTACGCAGTCTGCTGTTTTCGACCGGTTTGAGACTATTTCTCTGTCGCTTTTTATGAAGGTGGTTATTGGCATGAAACCCACTAACTGTCCCTTAGATGTCCTTCCGGCCAAGTTTTTGAAGGAGGTTTTTAATTCTGTTGGGTCAAGTTTGCTTGTTTTTATAAATACTTGTCTTAATTCTGGTTCTGTCCCAGCTGCCTTTAAACATGCTGTAGTTAGGCCCCTCCTTAAAAAAAAACACATCTTGACCCTTCTGTTCTGTCCAATTTTAGGCCTGTCTCCCATTTGCCTTTTCTTTCTAAGGTTTTAGAAAAAGTTGTTTTTATTCAATTACAGTCATTTTTAGAGAGAAATTCTGTTCTTGATAAATTCCAGTCTGGTTTCAGATCCCGACATAGCACTGAGTCAGCACTGTTAAAGGTGCACAATGATATCGCTCTGTCTGTGGATGCCGGGAATCCTGCCATGTTGGTGTTGCTTGACCTTACAGCGGCCTTTGATACAGTTGACCATGTAGTCCTTGTATCTCGCCTAGAGCAGTATGTCGGCATTCGTGGCACTGCTCTCCAATGGTTTAGGTCATACTTGGCAAATAGGAGCTTCGCTGTGATGATTGGTGACCTCTGTTCTTCATATGCATCCCTCTCTTGTGGGGTGCCACAGGGCTCTATTCTCTGCCCTGTTCTGTTTTCTTTGTACATGTTACTTCTGGGATCAATTATAAAAAAACACAATCTGTCTTTTCACTTTTATGCTGATGATTTGCAGATATATTTGCCCATGAGACCCAATGAAAATACGGTGCTTACTAAGTTACTGGATTGTATTACTGATGTAAAGCAGTGGCTGGCATGGAACTTTTTGCATTTGAATGACAGCAAAACAGAATGTATTTTATTTGGCATGTCACCCACGTCAAATGTTTTTACAACAAATTTTGGTACTCTGGCCCCCTTTTTTTTAAACCATTCGTACAAAATCTTGGGGTAACGTTTGACAGTGGGCTTAAATTTGATAAACAGATTAGTTCTGTTGTTAGAAAGAGCTTTTTTCAACTTCATCTCTTGGCCAAAGCGAAGCTGTTTCTCAGTCGGCAGGATCTCGAGAAGGCAATTCGTGCATTTATCAGTTCGAGACTGGACTATTGTAATGCCCTGTATGTTGGCCTCAGCCAGTCTTCAATTTTACGTCTTCAACTTGTACAGAACGCTGCGGCCCGATTTTTAACAAGCATGTCTAGACGTGAACACATTACTCCTGTGTTGTCGTCACTCCATTGGCTTCCAGTCCGTTTTAGAATTGATTTTAAACTTCTGTTTGTTTTTAACGCCATCAATGGCCTGGCTCCCTCTTACTTGTCTGAGATTTTAACTATTCGTGATCATGGTAGGGCCCTGCGTTCTTCGGGTCAGCTTCTGTTAGAAGTTCCAAGGTCGAGATATAAACAGTTGGGTGATCATTCTTTTGCTGTTGCTGCTCCCAGACTGTGGAACAATCTGCCCCCGACATTCGCACCACTATTGATCCTGGCCTTTTTAAATTAAAGTTGAAGACCTACTTTTTTAGATTGGTGTTTAATCCTGACTAGGGGAGTCTTGTTTTTGAGGGGTGCTTTGTTTCGTCTGTTTTATTTCATGTACTTCTGAAAGGCTTTTGATAATCTGCAGCACAGTGGCACCTTCTGCCGTCAAAACCAGTGTTTTTATGTGTTTTGGTGTTACTGTTTTATGGCTTCGATGTAAAGCACTTTGGGTACCTTTTGGTTATTGTAAAGGGCTATATAAATAAAATTGATTGATTGATCTACAGTGCATAATATCATCAAAAGATTCAGAGAATCTGGAAGAATCTCTGTGCGTAAGGGTCAAGGCCGGAAAACCATACTGCGTGCCCGTGATCGTCGGGGCCTTAGATGGCACTGCATCACATACAGACATGCTTCTGTATTGGAAATCACAAAATGGGCTCAGGAATATTTCCAGAGAACATTATCTGTGAACACAATTCACCGTGCCAGCCACCATTGCCAGCTAAAACTCTATAGTTCAAAGAAGAAGCCGTATCTAAACATGATCCAGAAGCGCAGACGTCTTCTCTGGGCCAAGGCTCATTTAAAATGGACTGTGGCAAAGTGGAAAACTGTTCTGTGGTCAGACGAATCAAAATTTGAAGTTCTTTATGGAAATCAGGGACGCCGTGTCATTCGGACTAAAGAGGAGAAAGACGACCCAAGTTGTTATCAGCGCTCAGTTCAGAAGCCTGCATCTCTGATGGTATGGGGTTGCATTAGTGTGTTTGGCATGGGCAGCTTACACATCTGGAAAGACACCATCAATGCTGAAAGGTATATCCAGGTTCTAGAGCAACATATGCTCCCATCCAGACGACGTCTCTTTCAGGGAAGACCTTGCATTTTCCAACATGCATTATGTGGTTTGGCATTGTCATCAATTACAGCATCATGGCTGCGTAGAAGAAGGGTCCGGGTACTGAACTGGCCAGCCTGCAGTCCAGATCTTTCACCCATAGAAAACATTTGGCGCATCATAAAACGGAAGATACGACAAAAAAGACCTAAGACAGTTGAGCAACTAGAATCCTACATTAGACAAGAATGGGTTAACATTCCTATCCCTAAACTTGAGCAACTTGTCTCCTCAGTCCCCCGACGTTTACAGACTGTTGTAAAGAGAAAAGGGGATGTCTCACAGTGGTAAACATGGCCTTGTCCCAACTTTTTTGAGGTGTTGTTGTCATGAAATTTAAAATCACCTAATTTTTCTCTTTAAATGATACATTTTCTCAGTTTAAACATTTGATATGTCATCTATGTTCTATTCTGAATAAAATATGGAATTTTGAAACTTCCACATCATTGCATTCTGTTTTTATTTACAATTTGTACTTTGTCCCAACTTTTTTGGAATCGGGGTTGTATGCATGCGCTGATTATGCTCTAATTTTGGACAGGTGTGTGTAATTAGTCTTTGAGGTGTGCACTGCTCAGAGCGTGAATACATGCGTGTGGAAGTTCGATGTGCCCCGGCACGATCGTGCGTGGATCTGACAGCTTTTTTTTTTTTTGTAAGCTTGATACTTTGGTTAAGTTAGGGTGACCAGATTTCCCTCGTCTGAAACCGGGACACTTTTGCGCGCGACCATGCTCGTGCACACACCTTTTTTTTTTTACGTAAACGTGACACTCAGAGAGGTGCTCTTATCATTTTGTTGAAGCTCACATTTATCAACATCTCACATGAAATAAAACAAACAGGCATTTTGTTATCTAGTAGCATAGTGGTATACAGATCAGTTAAATTATGGTCAGACAACAGATTTTGTAATGGCTGAGAATGGGCCAGGCTATGTCCATAGGCCAAATTTAAACTGATTTATTTCACCTGTTTGTGAGAACACCAAGAAGAATGCATATGCACATGTAGGCTATATCTCTAAAATTGTATGCACTATAGCATGAACTTAAAAAGTAGATATGTGACCTCAACATAGCCTAGGTCAGAATCAACCTTACTAACCATTCCCTATATGAATAAAGCAAGAAGATGTGTACAAAAGTGAACACTTCGGGGGCGTCGTGGCTCAGGTGGATAAGGTGCCATACCATAAATCCGGGGATCTGGGTTTGATTCCGACCCGAGGTCATTTCCCGATCCCTCCCCGTCTTTCTCTCTCACTCATTTCCTGTCTCTACACTGTCCTATCCAATAAAGGTGAAAAAAGCCCCCCCCCAAAAAAAAATCTTAAAAAAAAAGTGAACACTTTAATGGAAGGTGCAACAAGCTGTTCAACACAGCAGTATGGAATGGTATGTTAAACAGAAACAAAAAAGAGACAAGTGATTTGAGAATATACACTCAAACAAAACAGCAATAAAGGAAGAGAGGGGCGACAGCCCAAGGAAAGCCCCCACAGGAGCGCACAGCATTTGCAACATAGGCTACCCAACTCAGTACAGGAACAAAGCTAAGGCGACTGATAATCCACCCACCCTAAACAAAATGCATTAGCCTACGTATATTTACAAGAAGAGTTTTAATGTGATCCTGTATATCGGCGTTACCACCGTGGGCTACGGAGAAGGAACACTTACAGTGTGTGCAGTAGGCTTTGTGCGCATTGTTCTGCACCTCTCAGAGGAAGGGGTAGGTGCCCTGTAAATCTTTGGAAAACGTCCATTTTCTTTTTGGCAGAATTGCTGCAGTATTACTGCTGCTAGCTGCTAGACAAAGAACATTAGCACCAGTTAATGTTTATTTTATTGTTGCATGGCAACATGTTCTGTTGTCTGGAATAATGTGGCTAAATAAACACCCATGCCACAGGGCCAGGGGGCAGTAACCAGGAAAGTTTGCGATTCCTGTCAATTCATCAAAATAGTAAATGCAGACATTTCTCCGCTAATGATTCCCACGCTCAGGGGCGCCGCTAGAAATCTTGGGCCCTATGAAAGATTACAATTTAGGGCCCCCCGGTAAAATTTTCAAGCTCAAGCAACTGAATTTGAAGTCTGTTTTTGGCTGGCACTTCTACTTTACTATGCATGTGATCAGCTACCTAGCAAGTTTAGGTGATACAATTATTTGGTATATGAACATTTTAAATGCAGAACTGTCAGAATTAGACTGAATAGACTGTTGCCTTAAAATGAAAATTCCATGATATATATGGAAGATATATATTTTTTTCTTTTATTAGCAACTATTATTAGGCCACTCAGTAGCCTATGGAGTTCATTCAATCCAAATGTTTGTGTTGAGAGAAATTGCATGCATCACTGTATCAGTATGGATTTATAACATTCTGTATGCACATTATGGATACTCCAGAGCCCTCCAGCAAACATCATCAATAATCAGGATTACAAAACGTATTCCTTTGTTTCCTCCATTTATTGACTTATTGTATGTGATCAAATGTACTGTATGCCTTGATGAATAACCACACTAGGTTTTTTTTTTTTTATATATATACAATTACATAGTGCACTGCAAGAAATCCACTCAGTGTTTTTGGTTTCTTTTAGGCATCACACATTTATTAGAAAACACAGCAAATGTTCAAATATTCAAGTTAAATACTTAGCAACAGTATCAATAAATCCACACATGAACAATAGCAATGATATCTCTGACCACAGCTAATGTACAACATATTAAAGTTAAATACTTTACAATATCAGCAAATCCACACATGAACAATGGCAAAACACCTAGACTTAATTATACAATAAAGATAACTATGAAAAAAGATTTTTTTTTTTTCACACACAGTGTGATATCCGGACTTCATAATTCATCACACCTGCTCCTGCTTAGCAACTTCTAGAATGCACACCTCTGTTGCGCACATAGAAAAACTGCCAGCTGCTCTAAGCTGCGCTAATAGCGGCGCTGCGCATACACGGAGCTACACATTTCACGTGTCCCGCTCCCAGAATCAGACTGTACCATTAGTAAAAAGGGCGGAGGGGTGAAATGACAATATCATAAATAATTCAAGAAAAATGTTGTAGCAAATCATAACCATGTATACTTTGCATATTTTAACAGATGAAATGAAATATTTTATTTCAAAAACTTACACAAGGCAATACTATTAAAATAATATTAATATCCCTCACAGGCCCCCCTGTCAGTGCCAGGCCCTTAGAATCGTCCTAACACCCCCCCCCAGCGGCGCCCCTGCCCACGCTGCTCAGTCACAAACGTCGCGAGTGGCGAAAACCGAGACATATCCGTGTCCCAACAGACTTTTGTCGGGACTCGGGACACACAACCCCAAATCGGGACTGTCCCGGTAAAACCGGGACGTCTGGTCACCCTAGGTTCAGTAAAGCACTGGAGTTTAAGTCTCAGTTAATTTATTGGTAAATGTGGTTAAATCAGTGTAAGCTAGAAGAAAGAAGTGGTGCATCAGTGATTAAAGATTTGAGCATACAAAGGTTATGAGTTCAAATCCCAGCACTATGAAGCTTGTCTGGTGCCGGGAGTAACCTTCACCTGCTCAGGTGTGTCCTGCTCCAGTTTTATAAGATGCTTTGGGTAAAAGCATCAGCCAAATGGAGTGGATTAAATTTTATTTTCAAATTTACAGTAGATTAGAAAAAGCATACAGCACAGTGACATATTGTTCATAAAATTACTTGTAAATAATGTTTTATAATTATTTGTGACCTATCTGTGACTCTTTCAGGCAAGCTTTCGAAACAAGAGTAAATGAATATTGCACTTCAGATACTGACTTTATCTGTATTTGTATTCATTTAAATCTGTTTATACAGTTTATCTGTTCATGTTTTCATATTCAGTTACATCCCGACTGTGGACTTCAGTGAGTGGTAGATGTTAGTGAGTTGTAGAGTTCCAGGTTGTCTGTAGTTCTGTAGAGTTGCTGCAGATGGTGAACTGCTCATTAACACATCATTAACTGTTGTGTTCCTACAGGCTGCAGGCTGGAAGGAAATGAAGTCTTAATAGAAATCGCTGCATACACAGGAGGCTCAGTACTGCTGCCCTGCTCCTGCACTGACCTCCAAACCACACCTGAGACATTCACATGGGAGAAATACATAACAAATGAAATGAAATGGGTAAAGATATCTCCTGAGAGTGAGCAGTACAAAGAGAGATTTCAGCTGGTTAATGATCGCTCTTCAGGAAATCTCTCTCTGCTCATATCACACCTGACTGAAGAGGATGGAGGAGATTACAGGTGTAGTGTTAAAGGGAGTCAATACAGAGACATCAAACTCACTGTTAAAGGTAAAGGACTCATTTTTATTCACAATGCTACTTCAGTGATAATCTCATGACAGATTAATCTGATGTTGTAACAGCGATGCAATATGTTGATGTTTGTTCATTCTCCAGGTTGCACACTGAATCAACCGACAGTGTATATGACTGGATACGTGGGACAGTCTGTCCTTCTGCCCTGCTCCTGCTCTGAACTACAAGCCAAACCACACACTTTCACATGGACGTATGTAAATGGTTCTGATCACAAAGAAATCTTCCCAAAGGACCAGACAAATCTCTACACAGACAGAGTTCAGCTCTTTAATGATCATCTTCCAGGAAATCTCTCTCTGCTCATATCACACCTGACTGTAGAGGATGGAGGATGGTACAGGTGTGAGATCAGGAACAGAATCTCATTCGTCTATCTCACATTAAGAGGTAAAATGACCTTCTGTAAATAAACCATGTGTGAAGTTGACTACAGTATGTAGCTAAAATAAAGAAATAGAGGAAAAGTGCAACATAAAATCAGAAATAAATTGTAAGAATCACATGTGAAAAGTTTCTGTTCTGTGTTCTGCTCCTTGTCTGTGTTTGTGTTGATGATGATGGATTATCTGAGTTTGTGTTCTGACCTGTTTTCACTTCTCACTACGATTCCTGGATTGTCTTTAATAAAGAACATGCTGAGTTTACACACTTGTGTTCTGCCTTCACTCACTGCATCTCACACTCTTTATTTCTAACTTATTAAACCTTTCTCTCCTTGCAGATGCACCGACAAAACCTTCAACATCCGCACCAGTGACCAGAACAACTTCACCTCGTTCCAAACCAGGTACCACACACCACTGATACACACTGGAATGAAAAGGGTTTATTAGTGTGTTAGTACATCAGCTCACAGCAAGAATCACACACTAACTTTATCTGGTACACTTTATCCTGTACATGTCACAACAGCAACAAAATCAACCCCAGTGGTTAATGACAAAACATCTGCACCCTCTGAAACATCTGAAACAGGTACTGATCAATACACTCCATTAATTTCTGTTCATTTCAGATGAAGTTTCATGATGTTCTCGTAACATCTCCAAGAACAGAATTATCTCTTAAAACTACTCTTTATAAATACAGAACTTTTATAAGCTCTAAAAATGATCCAGATGGTTAGTTAGTGAAGCAAATAAATCTTAAAATTAGTCTTAGATTATCTGAAGTGTCCACCAGACTACAATCTGTGAATGAGCCATTGCTATACGTAGGTACAATAATGTATTAGAACAAGCGCATTGATATAAACCTGTGACATTCAGCTGCAGATTTGTTAGTACAGCAAAAACCAATTCTTGTGATTAATGATAAAGTGAATCCACAATCATCTGAACCATCCAAAAAATGTAACAATGGATTGACTGCATTAACTTCATTTACAGTTTTTGTGCTTCATGCTTGTTTGACATTTACAGGAATGCAAAGATTTTTTTTTCTGTGAAAGGACCAAAGTACTCATTTCTAATCATATTTACATACTCTAAAAGTAGATTAAAATGTTTAATGAGTACAATTAGGGGTGGCACGGTGGTGTCGTGGTTAGCGCTGTTGCCTCACAGCAAGAAGGTCCAGGTTCGAGCCCCGTGGCCGGCGAGGGTCTTTCTGTGTGGAGTTTGCATGTTCTCCCCGTGTCCGCGTGGGTTTTCTCCGGGTGCTCCGGTTTCCCCCAAAGACATGCAGGTTAGGTTAACTAGTGACTCTAAATTGACCGTAGGTGTGAATGTGAATGGTTGTCTGTGTCTATGTGTCAGCCCTGTGATGACCTGGTGACTTGTCCAGGGTGTATCCCGCCTTTCGCCTGTAGTCAGCTGGGATAGGCTCCAGCTTGCCTGCAAACCTGTACAACAGGATAAAGTGGCTAGAGATAATGAGATGAGATGTTATATTTAATTTCCTTCATTCTTTAATTTCTTTCATAATTTCATAATTATTCTCTTCTAATTCTGCCTCATTTTCTGTCAAATTTGCTTCACAAATGAAAGGGTTACTGTCCTGAAAACATTAAAATCGAGTTATCCAATGAGATTTGTTTGTTTGTTGTCTCTAGGCTGAGAAGAGTTTCGAGCTGTCTCACTCATTGGTTAGGACTTCATTGCCAGGACAGAAGGCCATGGCAGTGTGTGTTTATGCAGGAAATGACAAATGACTGATTAACCAATCAGATTTTGATTTATAGTGGGAGGGACCAAAAATTTATCACCCTAGGCCTCCTCGAAGGCCAACACGAGCTTAACTGTGAGTCGGCACCGTCTGCACAGTAGTGAAGTCACCTTCCAGTCAGTGTAGCGTTCATCAGTAGTGTTAACGGATGCTAATAAAGCGGTCAAGCCAGTGCTATCGAGAGCTACAGGCTAACGACTGAAAAACTAAGATTTCTGTCTTCAGACTCTTCTTCCACGCTGCACGCTTGCCACGGTATTTTTCACTCAGACTTAAAGATTCATTTCCCTGTATAATTTACTTAGTTACTTTTAAAATCAGCATCGACAGCTACATACAACGGAGCGACCTGGCAGCCTGCCCCTGATCCCTTACAAAATCCTTTGCCCTGTTGCCTTTTTGATATCTGACTAAGTTTTGGCTGAGCTCAAGTCCCAACTCTAATAGGAACGGTTCTCCACTGGTGGTGTGCATTACTGAACATTTAAACCTGTAATTTGCAGCAGCACGATAACCTGAGCAGCTCTTATAGAATATTAATCAACTCCGTTTGACTAATCAGAATGTTTTTATTGCTTTTCACTGTGACCTCTTCAAACACAGATCCTCAACACATCTACATCAGCGTTGGTGTTGTGATGGCTCTGTTGCTGCTGCTGATCTTCGGAGGAGTCATGTACTGGAAACACATTGGTACACAGACCCACATATGCGTATGCGCACACACACACGCATGCACAGTGAGTGATTTTTACAGTCTCACTCTGTCTTGTTTCATTCTGTAGAACAGAGACGTAGACAGACCGAGATCAGTGATGGACAAACAGGACAGCAGACACAGCAGAAGAAGAAGGTGAATGCACACATCCACGTTGTTTCACTAGTGGGATGTTCTTTAGTAACAAGTCTTACATTCGATGTGTGTGTGTGTGTGTGTGTGTGTGTGTGTGTGTGTGTGTGCACCCGGGTGTGTAGAACTTTACCGAACCTATGAACTTGATCACAACATCAGAATCCACTTATGAATCAGTACACACACAGGTGAGTGTGTTTAAGTGCTCAGGACAATCTGTGTTACTGATTTGTTGCTGATTTGTGCATTTGGTTCTGCGTGCATGTGTGTGGGATGTTCTAATATAACTTGTTTTTCTACAGAATGATTCTGATGTGCCGTACACAGCTATAAACCCACAATCTCAACGCAACAATGTGGAAGAAAAGGTGTGTATTGTTCTAGAAATGTGTATCTCGTGTGTGTGTGTGTGTGTGTGTGTGTGTGTGTGTGTGTGTGTGTGTGTGTGCACGCATGTGTGTAATCACGTTATTGATCTTCTATCTCATCAGGATGATGTGACGTACTCGACTGTAGTCCACGGCAACACTGTGAGAGCAGCACACACTCAACAAGCATCAGGAGATACGACAGTATATGCCAGCATCAAAACTAATTAAGTAACACACACACGAGTATATCTGTGAGGCATTTCCATTGACTTGTTCGTTGTTGTAGCAAAATGATTCAACACTTACACAATTTTTTATTTTATGTTTTTATTAAATATTGTTTAAAATTATTTTGAACTAATATTAATTTATTGTGATCAACAACAACAACAATAATACAGTGTTTATTTATGTACATATGCTTCTTAAAATGTATACTCTCATTTTTTTGTATTTTATGCTTTTGCATATTAAGGTTTAAGATCTTTTTGTAATATTTTGCATTATACTTACATCTTTAAAGCAGCACTTTGTCATTGTTAAAACCCTCTTTGAGCTTTTGTTTGCTATCAAAAAATTAACACACTTTCCATGAATGTATAAACCGCACATTTTTGTGTATCTGTGTCCTTTTTTTTTGTCTTAGCTGTTTATAAATATATAATTATTGTCCAAGAGCAGTTTTCAGTTCCTTTCAGCGTGTGGATTCTTGTTTGCCCAAATTTCTGTTAGTTAGAAATCGGCTGAGCTGAGAGTTACAGGAAATGTGCTCTTTCTTCCTGGAATGTCCAATATCAAAGAATAAAGTACTCAGAGCTTGTTGAGGGACGCCATGACCTAATGATAAGAGAAGCAACCTTGGGCTCAAAAGGTCACTGGTTCGATGCCCTGGACCAGCTGAAATGGCTGAAGTGCCCTTGAGCAAGGCACCTAACCCCCAACTGCTCCCCAGGCTGCTCTGGGTACACTGTATGCTGCTCTGGATAAGAGTGTCTGCTAAATGCCTGGAATGTAATGCAACTACATTTCCCAGAATGCACTGCAGCCGAGAAGTATGTTTCTGAGGTTTTATTTCTCATAGATTTGTGACTTTTTATTGTCAGAAAATCTGAGTTTTATTCTCGGAATATTACCCCCCTCTCAGCTTTTTTTTAAACCTACGATGGCCTTATTAAGCCGTCGTAAAATCTGGACCCAAGTCCTCTAAGACAAGCTTTTGAACTGCATGCTGGCTCTCTACAATGTGTCAAAGCTTGTTTTACTTTCTATCACTGGCAGTTTTGCAATCCCGAGCAATAACTCGTCATATCTGGTGTGAAATAACCATTTAATGACATTTTATTTCTTCAAATTTATAGCACATGATGTGATACAATATGGAACTGAAAAGCCCATAAATTAGCACAATGAATATATACTTTTAATATAATCAAAGCAATTCAACACACATTGTTAGTTTATTCTCTTTCCCTTAACCCCCTCCCCTCCCCCACCTTTTCTCTTCATTTCAAATACTTCTACAGAAAGCAGAACTACATACTTTCGTGTTAACTGCAAGCCTGGAAGTTGCATCATCGATGACGTTCTTTGTTGCTTAGCAACATAAAAAAGAAAAACTCTGAAACCTAAGTCTCACATGACGCAATGCTGTAAAATAACAATGCAAATTAAGAGTGGGATACGCGTCCATTTTTGTGTCCTTATTGTCACAAATATAATCAATAGGCACATTTGTATTTTTCTGAATTTCTGCATGAATTCCAGGAGTTGGTCTGTTGACCAAGGGTGTTGCCAGATAATGTAATAAAGTTGTGTAAGCTCTGTGTTGAACAGGCATGTACGGTAGGTGTACAGATTTACACCACATATATAGGGTGGTAACTACCGTAGCCTGCTGAGTAAGTGTGCCAGTTAGGAGCTGCTCTGCTGATCAAGTGTTTAGATCAGAAGATGGTGAGTTGATTGTGTGTCAGTCAGTTGCTGGTAAATTGATTAGGTGTGTAGATCAGTAGCTTTGGAGTTGATTCGGTGTGGTGGTCAACAGTGTTGTGGTGCTCGAGCCCAGTCTCAAGATCACTTTTTGAAGGTCTCAGTCTTGGACACTGACCCTCAGGATTTTATTTCAAGACCGGTCAAGACCACAACTTTGGGGATTTTGCTAAATTGCCCGTATATTGTCTGATTTATTTGTTAACATCATTACTGTGATTGGATGTAAAACTTCTTGTTTCAAATGCAACCAGTAACGTGACTCATTGCTATTTCGAAATTTTTGTTACTGTTACTGGGCGTCACCCCTCCTCCACCCCTTCACACCACTGGTCTGGTCCTGGTCTTGACTCAGTCTTGCCTTGTCTTGGTCTTGGTCTTGACTTGATCCCAATCCCTCAATGTCTTGGTCTTGTCTTGGTCTCAATACACTTTGGTCTCAGTTTAGATGGTCTTGATGACAACACTAGCGGTCAGTAGCTGGTAAATTGATTAGGTGTGATGGTCCGTAGCTGGTAAGTTATTCAGGTGTCTAAGTCAGTAGATGGTCTGCCTATTTAGTGTGTGGGTCCATTGCTGGTGAATTGATCAGGTGTGTAAATCATTAGTTGGTGAGATGATCAAGTGTGCAGGTCTGTAATTAATGAGTTAATCAGAGGTGCCCATCAGTAGCTTGCCAGATGATCAGCTGCATAGGTAGCTGGTCAGTTGATCAGATGTGTAGGCCACTATATAGCCAGAATCAGGTGACTAGGTCAGGGCAGCACGGTGGTGTAGTAGTTAGCACTGTTGCCTCACAGCAAGAAGGTCCTGGGTTCAAGCCCAGTGGTTGGCGAGGGCCTTTCTGTGTGGAGTTTGTGTGGGTTTCCTCTGGGTGCTCCAGTTTCCCACACAGTCCAAAGACATGCAGGTTAAGTTAATTGGTGGCTCTAAATTGACCGTGAATGTGAGTGTGAATGGTTGTTTGTCTCTGTGTCAGCCCTGCGATAACCTGGCGACTTGTCCAGGGTGTACCCCGCCTCTTGCCCCTAGTCAGCTGGGATAGGCTCCAGCTTGCCTGTGACCCTGTAGAACAGGATAAGCGGCTACAGATAACGGATGGATGGAAGGTGTCTAGGTCATTAGCTGGTAAGTTGATCAGCTGTAAAAGTCAGTGCAGGTGTACGGGTCAGTAGCCGGTGAATTAATCAGGTGTCCAGATCTGCTGATCAGGTGCATAGGTCATGAGCTAATAAGGGGTGCAGGAAGTTGATCAGGTGTGAAGGTTAGTAGCTGGTCTAATGAGCAGGAATGTAGGTCATTAGTGGGTGAGTTCTCCATGTGTGAAGGAGAGAAGCTGGTGATTTCATGAAGTGTATAGGTCAGTAGCTGGTGAGTTGATCAGGTGTGTCAGTCAGTAGCTGGTGAGTTGATCATGCCTGTAGATCAATAGCTGGTGAGTTGATCAGGTGTGTAGCTCAGTAGCTGGTAAGTTGATCAGGTGTGTAGCTCAGTAGTTGGGCTGTTGATCAGGTGTGAAGTTCATTAGGGGGTATGTTAATCATGTAAGAAGGTCAGTAGCTGGTAATTGGATCAGATGTGCAGGTCTCCATCCATCCATTATCTGTAGCCACTTATCCTGTACAGGGTCGCAGGCAAGCTGGAGCCTGTCCCAGCTGACTATGGGTGAAAGGCGGTGTACACCCTGGACAAGTCGCCAGGTTATCGCAGGGCTGACACATACGGACAACCAACCAATGTGCAGATCTCTTCTTCATGAATCTATATTAGTAGCTGTTCATGTTTGTAGATTTTCTTTACTGAAGACTCACTGTTTCATCTCCATCAGTACAGCGATAGTGCACTCTAGTAGGATCTGAAACAGAGGTGGGGAGACAAGAAAAAAAGAGCAAAACTGTTGAGAAAACAGGTGCTCATACAGGGAATAAAGTTACTTATAATAGCTTGACTGAGTTATTCTTACTTTTGTCTTTCTTTGTGACATAGAAAATGATGACAATGTGGAAAATGACTGCAGCAGTCATTTTCAGTTACATGAAGATAGTAACACATTTCTCGTCTCTCTCGTCTCGTCTTCTTCCGCTTTATCCGGGACCGGGTCGCGGAGGCAGCAGTCTAAGCAGGGAAGCCCAAACTTCCCTTTCCCCAGACACCTCGGCCAGCTCCTCGGGAAGAACACCGAGGCGTTCCCAGGCCAGCCGAGAGACATAGTCCCTCCAGCGTGTCCTGGGTCTTCCCCGGGGCCTCCTCCCGGGGGGACATGCCTGGAACACCTCCCCAGGGAGGCGTCCAGGAGGCATCCGAAAAAGATGCCCGAGCCACCTCAGCTGATTCCTCTCGATGTGGAGGAGCAGCGGCTCTACTCCGAGCTCCTCCCGAGTGACTGTGCTTCTCACCCTATCTCTAAGGGAGCGCCCAGCCACCCTGCGAAGGAAACTCATTTCGGCCGCTTGTATCCGCGATCTTGTCCTTTCGGTCATTACCCAAAGCTCATGACCATAGGTGAGAGTCGGAACGTAGATCGACCGGTAAATTGAGAGCTTCGCCTTTTGGCTCAGCTCCTTCTTCACCACAACGGACCGGTAAAGCGACCGCATCACTGCGGAGGCTGCACCGATCCGCCTGTCGATCTCACGCTCCATCCTTCCCTCACTCGTGAACAAGATCCCGAGATACTTAAACTCCTCCACTTGAGGCAGAACTTCTCCACCAACCTGGAGAGGGCAAGCCACCCTTTTCCGGTCGAGAACCATGGCCTCGGACTTGGAGGTGCTGATTCTCATCCCAGCCGCTTCACACTCGACTGCAAACCGCCCCAGTGCATGCTGAAGGTCCTGGTTTGAAGAAGCCAGCAGGACAACATCATCCGCAAAAAGCAGAGATGAAATCCTGTGGTTCCCAAACAGGATTCCTTCTGGCCCCTGGCTGCGCCTAGAAATTCTGTCCATAAAATAGCAAATAGCAGTATAGAGTATCCGGCCTTCTTGGAGTCCCTGGGAGAGGTACTGAGGAGTGCTCAGACTGGGGACTCCATTGTGTTACTGGGGGACTTCAATGCTCACGTGGGAGATGACAGTGACACCTGGAGGGGCGTGGTTGGGAGGAACGGCCTCCCCGATCTGAACCCGAGTGGTGTTTTGTTATTGGACTTCTGTGCTAGTCACGGTTTGTCCATAACGAACACCATGTTCGAGCATAGGGGTGTCCATAAGTGCACGTGGCACCAGGACACCTTAGGTCGGAGGTCAATGATAGACTTTGTAGTCGTTTCATCTGATCTCCGGCCCTATGTCTTGGACACTCGGGTGAAGAGAGGGGCTGAGCTGTCAACTGATCACCACCTGGTGGTGAGTTGGATCCGCTGGCGGAGGAGGAAGCTGGACAGACCTGGCAGGCCCAAACGTATGGTGAGGGTCTGCTGGGAACGTCTGGCCGAGCACTCTGTCGGGGAGGTCTTTAACTCCCACCTCCGGGAGAGCTTTTCCCAGCTTCCGAGGGAGGCGGGGGACATTGAGTCTGAGTGGACCATGTTCTCTACCTCCATTGTGGACGCAGCTGTTCGGAGCTGTGGCCGCAAGGTCTCCGGTGCCTGTCGTGGCGGCAATCCCCGAACCCGGTGGTGGACACCAGAAGTAAGGGATGCCGTCAAGCTGAAGAAGGAGTCCTATCGGGCCATGTTAACCTCCAGGACTCCCGAGGCAGCTAACGGGTATCGGCAGGCCAGGCGTGCTGCAGCTCGGGCAGTTGCGGAGGCAAAAACTCGGAACTGGGAGGAGTTCGGGGAGGCCATGGAGAAGGACTATCGGTCGGCCTCGAAGAAATTCAGTAACACATTTCAGCTCAGTTTTTCCAGGTAATGATTACCTTTAATTGTGAAACAAATGTATCTATACTGATTATGGTCAAGGAAACACATGTAATCTCCCTCAGCATCTTCAGTCAGATGGAATATAAGCAGTGAGAGATTTCCTGTATAGTGAGTGTTAAGCAGCTGAATTCTGTTCCCGTACCTCTCACTCAAACTGGATATCATGTCCCATATGATTTTGCCTGGATTATTTTTCTTCCACTTGAATGCTGGAGGTTTGGTGTGTATTTCAGTGCATGAGCAAGGCATGCAAGCACTGAGTAAGCATATAAAGCAAGCACTGAGCTTCCTTTATATGCAGTGATGAAATCTGTCTTTGTGTTCTCTAGCGGAGTGCAGCCTGCAGATATTTTCAATCAGCATATTTTCAGATCAAATCAGATTTGTGAATGTCAGATTTATGCAATATAATTTACCGTCAGTTGGAGTGATGCTGCTGGTGGCAGACCGAGCTGAGTTATCATCATATTTGCTCTGGACTAAAAAGGGGAAAAAAAGTATTCAAATTGCGGCGGCACAGTGGTGTAGTGGTTAGCATAGTCACCTTCCAGTAAGAAGGTTCTGGGTTCGAACCCAGAGGCCAGCGAGGGCCTTTTGGTGTGGAGTTTGCATGTTCTCCCTGTGTCTGCGTGGGGTTCCTCCAGGTGTTCTGGTTTCCCCCACAGTTCAAAGACATGCAGTTAGGTTAATGTGGGGTGGCCTTGGGCTGAAGTGCCCTTGAGCAAGGTACAACCCCGATTCCAAAAAAAGTTGGGAAAAAGTACAAATTGTAAATAAAAATGGAATGCAATAATTTACAAATCTCAAAAACTGATATTGTATTCACAATAGAACATAGACAACATATCAAATGTCGAAAGTGAGACATTTTGAAATTTCATGCCAAATATTGGCTCATTTGAAATTTCATGACAGCAACACATCTCAAAAAAGTTGGGACAGGGGCAATAAGAGGCTGGAAAAGTTAAAGGTACAAAAAAGGAACAGCTGGAGGACCAAACTGCAACTCATTAGGTCAATTGGCAATAGGTCATTAACATGACTGGGTATAAAAAGAGCATTTTGGAGTGGCAGCAGCTCTCAGAAGTAAAGATGGGAAGAGGATCACCAATCCCCCTAATTCTGCGCCGACAAATAGTGGAGCAATATCAGAAAGGAGTTTTACAGTGTAAAATTGCAAAGAGTTTGAACATATCATCATCTACAGTGCATAATATCATCAAAAGATTCAGAGAATCTGGAGGAATCTCTGTGCGTAAGGGTCAAGGCCGGAAAACCATACTGGGTGCCCTTGATCTTCAGGCCCTTAGACGGCACTGCATCACATACAGGCATGCTTCTGTATTGGAAATCACAAAGTGGGCTCAGGAATATTTCCAGAGAACATTATCTGTGAACACAATTCACCATGCCATCCACCGTTGCCAGCTAAAACTCTATAGTTCAAAGAAGAAGCTGTATCTAAACATGATCCAGAAGCCTGCATCTCTGATGGTATGGGGTTGCATTAGTGTGTGTGGCATGGGCAGCTTACACATCTGGAAAGACACCATCAATGCTGAAAGGTATATCCAGGTTCTAGAGCAACATATGCTCCCATCCAGATGACGTCTCTTTCAGGGAAGACCTTGCATTTTCCAACATGACAATGCCAAACCACATACTGCATCAATTACAGCATCATGGCTGTGTAGAAGAAGGGTCCGGGTACTGAACTGGCCAGCCTGCAGTCCAGATCTTTCACCCATAGAAAACATTTGGCGCATCATAAAACGGAAGATACGACAAAGACCTAAGACAGTTGAGCAACTAGAATCCTACATTAGACAAGAATGGGTTAACATTCCTATCCCTAAACTTGAGCAACTTGTCTCCTCAGTCCCCAGATGTTTACAGACTGTTGTAAAGAGAAAAGGGGATGTCTCACAGTGGTAAACATGGCCTTGTCCCAACTTTTTTGAGATGTGTTGTTGTCATGAAATTTAAAATCACCTAATTTTTCTCTTTAAATGATGCATTTTCTCAGTTTAAACATTTGATATGTCATCTATGTTCTCTTCTGAATAAAATATGGAATTTTGAAACTTCCACATCATTGCATTCCGTTTTTATTTACAATTTGTACTTTGTCCCAACTTTTTTGGAATCTGCTCCCCGGAGACTGCAGATGACTGTTATTACATCATGTACAAGCTCATGTGCAAAATGTAAGACACAATAAAATGCATGTTTTCCAAGAAAAAATGCAAAAATTTGCTTTTGTTTAGTTTGAAGCATGAAAATGAAGAATAGTTAATATTTTATTGGTGTTGGATGATTTATTCAGAACATAGACTCAGTTCTGCTGTGCAACAGATATGAGAGACTTTCTCACCTCTATGTGGTCAGTGGCAAACTGCTAAGTTTGTACTTCCTGTCTTAACTGTGAAGGTCTGCATGTGTTTTTTCCTGTATGTTCATTCTGATGAGACACGGTGTAGCAGTGGGTCAGTGTGTGTTTCGCTCCAGTTGTCTCTTTTGATTAATGTGTGTTTGGGTCCTCAGTAAGAATGCAGGTGTGTTTTCTTCTCCTCCTGATACAGCTTCATATCACTGAAGGTGAGTCTCCTCTTTTCTCTCTCTCTTTCTCTCACTCTTTCTGTCTCTCATTGAATAATATGTCAGGTAATACTACATGTAAGATTTTACGACTTAAAGCCTTTAAAGCATAAAGTCATGCAGTAATCTTACTCGTGATGTGGAAATGTAAAGTGCACACTGAACAACTGAAATTATTTCTGAGTTTTTTTCTGTTTGCCGTCAAACTAAATATAAATATGAGAAAATGATCATCATGTGACTTTCATCAAAGCTGCTTCACACTTATTAAAGATGAACTTTCTGCCAGAGTTTTATTAATCCCCGTCTCTATCCTGGGTTCATGTGGAACACTGAGCCTCCGCCATCATGATTGAGGTTCTGGTTGTTTCTGCCTCGTCACCCTACAGTTTCCTCTTGCTCTCTCATTGGCTGTTACTCATCGAGATTCTCATAGCGTCATCCATGTGGGTAAAGAGGCTTTAAACACTGCGTTGTGTCCACTGTTCACAGAATGTGTGGATGATGTCAGTAAACTGCTTACCCGTGTAGTGTTATCACACGTCACTTCCTCCACCAGCAGTTGGTCTTTTTGGTGGCGTGTCATTAATATGGAAGGAAGTTTAGCTGTTCAGATTAAAATACATTCAGAGTTTCAGGGCCTCAGTGAAACACAAAATAAAACAGACTTGGTGTGTTGCAGGTTTTAAATCTGATATATAGATCACTAAAATGAGATGCACTTGCAACTGAAATATATATTGTACTGTAATGGAATGAAATTGCATGAAGAGGTGAAAGAGATGGTGGGGGGGGGGTGAAGTGGTGATAAGACCTGGGTGTTGTCCTGGTTATGAACCCGAATGGCCTGAAAGATGAAGCTCCTCCTTATTCTCTCCATGTTGGCCTTAAGGGAGCAAAAATGTAGTGTTTTCCCTGACCTCAACAGAGAGAAGGGTCCATAGGTCAAGTCAAGTCAAGTTTATTTGTGTAGCGGTTTTAACAATATTTTAAAAATTCATGAAATCGTTGCTACTACATACTGCAGGTGTGCATGTGTCTATAGTGGACTTATTCCTGGTTAATTTTGCTACAGAAATAAATAGGAATCTAGGATTATTTTTGTTATCTTCTATTAGGGAGGAGAGATACAGTGCCTTGAAAAAGTATTCATACCCCTTGAACTTTTTCACATTTTTCCACCTTACAACCACAAACTTAAAAGTTTTTGATTGAGATTTTATGTGATAGACCAACACAGAGTAGCACATACCGTATTGGTCTGAATAGAAGAGCGCCCCCCCCCCCCCCCCCCCCATTTACGAAAAAATTCCTGCGCGATTTTGTAATTTCCCCCAGAGATTTTCCCCGTAGACTATACTTTATCAATTCTTTGTGAACAATTCCATGGAAAAAAAAAAACTACTTATTTTTTATGCTCACATTTTCATTCATTAACAAACTCGAACACGTGCATGTATTAAAATATTACACTAGTAGCGATACATCAACTTGTAACAAAACATAAAATGGCACTTCAAATGAAAACAAATGTAAACATAATAAGCGTGTGGTGTACCCTGAAACAACATATCTATTGACACTTTGGATAACACCCACATATGAAGACTAGCGTAGCACAATACAGAATATCAAACGGCACTCTGGACAATAATGTAAAATATTAAAATGGCACTTTGGATGAACTCAATATTATCACAAAATAAGAATACAGTATTCTCTACCCGCAACAAAATATCAACTGACATATGCATGCAAGACTAGTTGAAGTATTTCAAACTACAACATTTTTAATATGGAAACATCAATTGTTTACTACCATACAGGAACTACATGTACCAAGCAACCAAACACTATCAAACTTATCTACAGGTACATCTAGACTTGTGTGGTTAGGGTCGTTGTCTTGCTGCATGACCCACCTTCTCTTGAGATTCAGTTCATGGACAGATGTCCTGATATTTTCTTTTAGAATTCGCTGGTATAATTCAGAATTCATTATTCCATCAATGATGGCAAGCCGTCCCGGCTGCACTCGAACCAGAAATAGTCAACAACAGTGAAGATTGTCAGGTTGAATCGTTCACCTCAACAAGTTTGTCAGTTTAATAACATCTCCAGGCACACCAGTCAATGTATACCGCGCAGGAATTTCGAGTCCGACACCTGTATTCCGCCGTTTACCGATGACGGCAACTGTAATCACCCCACCCTGGACAATGAAATACCGGCACACTTTCGAGTGTCTTTTGGGGACGTGGCCTACAGTTTTATCCTGGTGAACAACAGCGACAGCGTTTTTATCAAATGGATTTTCTTCTATTCGACACTCCAATGATTCACCTATTTCTGGTTTCCACACGTGTTGGTAGACATGAAAACCTCACACACACAAATCCAACTCAAACTCAGCAGCCATGGATCTTCTTCATGCGCATACGCGGTCGTTGCTTCTAGGGCTGAACGATATGGACAAAATTTCATATCTTGATATCAATATGATACAATATGACTACGGGTTCGGTGAAAACCAAGCATTTTTCAGAAAAATAAAAATATCATAATACAAAAAAATGTGGAAAGTGCAGTTTTATTTTTAAGAACTCACTGCCAGTCATCAACATTAACATAAATTATGAATAAATAAATTACAAATCAAACACTTTACTGCAGCTCTGCTTTAACAATAAATAACAAATGCAGAAGCTGGTGGAACATTGAAAGTGCATTGAAGTGCAGCATCTTATATTCTTCAAAAGATCACTTAACTGTATGCAGAAAATGCATTTGCTACTAACAGAACAGAGGTAGTTACAGGCAGCACAACTTCTACAGATTCTTTGCCAGGAACATTAGCTTGTTAACCATGTCTGGCTTCAGACAGGTCCGTGGTTGTGGCGAAATGATCGATTTCACGGAGCTCGGATTCAACATTCATTTTACACTCATTATAGAGTTTCGGAATGGCCACTTGATTAAAATGTGTTCGGGATGGTGTTTTATAACGCTTGTCCAGCGTCCGAACCATTTTTTTAAAGCCCTCTTTTGAGACTGTGTACACAGGTACCATGTCTTTTGCAATGTGGTATGTTATAGCGTCTGTAATTTCTTTGTCTGGTGGACGTCGACTCATACAGTGTAACGCTACTGAATGCATCAGCAATCAAACTTTGCTTTGGCTTATTTTGGGATGACTGAGAAGTCCCTGGTGTTTCTCTCATTGTCATACACTCTTCGTGCAGCACACGATGGTGTTGTTTCAGGTGGTGAAACATGTTTGTTGTGCTACCTTGCTTCGTCGCAATTTTTGCTAAGCACGACCTGCACAACACCTCACTCTGGTTAACATCGTCCTTTCTGAATCAAAAATACCTCCAAATAATGGAGGATGATTTATGTTTTGGCACCAAGTCAGATTCTGCACCGCCACCGGCCGCATTATCTTCTGCACTAATTTTCTTTCCTTCTTTTTAATTTCCCCGCTATGTCTGTAGTGTGTGCGCGCATCGGTCTCCATCTCCCTCACTCCTGCCCTCATATGTTTGTCATTGGTTGGCTTCAGCTGTCGATCCACAGCAAGCATGAAATAAGGTTTGTGGTTGGCTGGCCTTAGCGGTGCATTCAAGGGCAATCGTAAAAATGATGTTTGTTTTGACTGCCAGAGCTGTACATACAGGGCGAGCGCGGGGAGGGGAAATCTATATCGTCGCTTTTTCAATATTAATATCTTGAATGTTCATATCTAGATATAGATACGATAATGATATATCGTTCAGCCCTGGTTGCTTCCTATTGGGTGGTGATAAAATTCGGAAACTGTGAAAACCGCTTCAAGCTGATCATAACGTTTTGGAAACGAAAACATGCACATCGACCGATATTCGTTCGGAACCTAGGCGTTTGGTACATAATAGACGCGCATGCAAATGGTCTTGCATTCACGCATTGCACGTCTATTAGGACCAATATGGTAATTGTGAAGTGAAACGAAAATGATAAATGGTCTTCAAAATTTTAAACACATAAAAATCTGAAAAAATGTGATGTGCATTAGTATTCAGCCCCCCCCGCGTCAATACTTTGTAGAGCCACCTTTTGCTGCAGTTACAGCTGCAAGTCTTTTGTGTCTCTACCAGCTTTGCACATCTAGACAGTGAAATTTTTGCCCATTCTTCTTTGCAAAATAGCTCAAGCTCAGCCAGATTGGATGGAGAGTGTCTGTGAACAGCAATTTTCAAGTCTTGCCACAGATGCTCAATGGGATTTAGGTCTGGACTTTGACTGGGCCATTCTAACACATGAATATTCTTTGATCTAAACCATTCCATTGTAGCTCTGGCTGTATGTTTAGGGTCATTGTCTTGCTGGAAGGTGAATCTCCTTCCCAGTCTCAAGTCTTTTGCAGCCTCCAACAGGTTTTCTTCCAGGATTGCCCTGTATTTAGCTCCATCCATCTTCCCATCAACTCTGACCAGCTTCCCTGTCCCTGCTGAAGAAAAGCATCCCCATAGCATGATGCTGCCACCACCATGTTTCACAGTGGGGATGGTGTGTGCAGGGTGATGAGCAGTGTTAGTTTTCCGACACACATAGCGCTTTGCATTTAGGCCAAAAAGTTCAACTTTGGTCTCATCTGACCAAAGCACCTTCTTCCACATGTTTGCTGTGTCCCCTACATTTCTTATGCCTGTCTTTCAACAATGGCTTTCTTCTTGCCACTCTTCCAAAAAGGCCAGATTTGTGGAGTGTACGACTTATAGTTGTCCTGTGCACAGATTCTCCCACCTGATCTGTGGATTTCTGCAGCTCCTCCAGAGTGATCATGGGCCTCTCCTTGCTTGCTTTGTCAGTTTAGGTGGACAGCCATGTCTTGGTAGATTTGCAGTTGTGCCATACTTTTTCCATTTTTGAATGATGGACTGAACAGTGCTTCTTGAGATGTTCAGAGCTTGGGATTTTTTTTTAATAACCTAACCCTGCTTTAAACTTCTCCAGAACTTTATCCCTGACCTGTCTGGTGAGTTCTTTGGTCTTCATGATGCTGTTTGTTCTTCAGTGTTCTCTAACAAACCACTGAGGCCTTCACAGAACAAGTGTATTTATGCTGAGAGTAAATTACACACAGTAGGACTCTATTAACTAATTAGATGACTTCTGAAGTCAATTGATTGCACTGGATTGTATTTAGAGGTATCAGGGTACAGGGGGCTGAATACTAATGCACACCACATTTTTCAGATTTTTATTTGTTTAAAATTTTGAAGACCATTTATCATTTTTGTTTCACTTCACAATTATGTGCTACTCTGTGTTGGTCTATCACATAAAATCTCAGTAAAAAAACTTTTAAGTTCGTGGTTGTAAGGTGGAAAAATGTGAAAAAGTTCAAGGGGTAAGAATACTTTCTCAAGGCACTGTATGTTGATCTAGCAGCACTAAGAGCTTTTTTATACTTCAGGACAAGGGCGCAGATAGCACGGGGGATGGGGGGGACATGTCCCCCCCAGATTTATAGTGACCCCCATCTGTTCCCCCCACCCACCGTCCCTACGTAAGGTGCCACACATAGGTAGAAAAAGTGAGGATTAATGTTCCGTTAGTTAGACTAACTTACACTGCAGCACAAAGTTGAAATGGCAGCAGCAGCAGCAGCCTTGTCAGTGATCAATCCACATTTTCCCCTTCTTGAATCGGTGTAGGCTGGAGCAGATCCTTGCAGAGTTGGGAAAGCAAGGTGTTCATTTTCCACGTAATTCTTGGTTAATAACACTGCACAGCTCATCCATTTGATAGCAGCGGTGTTTCTGCTGCGACTAATGGTGCGTTCAGTTGTACTCGTAAGTTGGAAGTTTGAAGTCAGAAAAGCATTGAAATCCAGCATCTCCCAGCATAAACGTTGTGGTTTTTGTTTCATTTCATTAACTGGCCATTTTTTTCGAATTCCATGTTCCATGATGTCCCAGTTTTTAAACTGGGAAGCGCTCAGTTCTGAGGTTATGTTGCTCGGAGCTCCAAGTTCCGACTTCCAATGTAAATGTAACGCACCATCTCGACCCCGGGGCCCTAAGGGGAGCTGGGGACTTTGCCTGTCGCAGTAACCATAGTGATCATAAACAACTGTCTAATGACCGAGCTGGTGATCTTTCTGCCACATTAAGCCAGAGAAGAGGGGGGGAAAAATCACAGCGTTTGTTTCAAGAACCATCTCATCTCATCTCATTATCTCTAGCTGCTGTATCCTGTTCTACAGGGTCGCAGGCAAGCTGGAGCAAAAGATGTAAATATCCTATGCCTGTTGCCTTTCCCAGATGTGACAAATACTTGTTTTGTAATGTTGAGTAGCTAGTCTGATAATAAGAAGAAGGAATTTGGACTTACCTGAAGTAGGCTAAATGTAAAATCAAATCAAATCAAGTTTATTTGTATCGTGCTTTTAACAATAAACATTGTCGCAAAGCAGCTTTACAGAATTTGAACGACTTAAAACATGAGCTAATTTTATCCCTAATCTATCCCCAATGAGCAAGCCTGTGGCGACGGTGGCAAGGAAAAACTCCCTCAGACGACATGAGGAAGAAACCTCGAGAGGAACCAGACTCAAAAGGGAAACCATCCTCATTTGGGCAACAACAGACAGCCTGACTATAATATTAACAGTTTTAACAGGTATAAACCTCAACTGTCCTCATGGGGCCGTCCTTCACAGGAGCGGTGCGATAAAACTCCGACCAGACACAGGGCACCAGGATGGATCAAGCAGGTCCGAGGGGCAGAAGAGGCCAGCATCTCAATCCCAGGATGAACATGACAGCATTCTACGCTGTAGGTGAATATCTTTTAATGTTGTTATTTTTATGTATAATGTTATTTTAGTAAGCAGCAACTGTTAACTGAAATTATGAGATTCAAGATATTAACATTGTCCTCCTGGCCTGCAGGCAATCCCTGGTGGGGTCAACAATGAAAAAACAAAAAACAATTAGCTACAGCGTTTTTTCAAAAACCGAGCAATGTTGACCAGGTAGGCCTTTGTCTACCAATGTTCATTCAGTTAGAAAACTCACAATTTGAATGTATATTGAAGCTTCAGTACAAACACACATTATATCTCATCTCATCTCATTATCTCTAGCCGCTTTATCCTTCTACAGGGTCGCAGGCAAGCTGGAGCCTATCCCAGCTGACTACGGGCGAAAGGCGGGGTACACCCTGGACAAGTTGCCAGGTCATCACAGGGCTGACACATAGACACAGACAACCATTCACACTCACATTCACACCTACAGTCAATTTAGAGTCACCAGTTAACCTAACCTGCATGTCTTTGGACTGTGGGGGAAACCGGAGCACCCGGAGGAAACCCACACGGACACGGGGAGAACATGCAAACTCCGCACAGAAAGGCCCTCGCCGGCCCCGGGGCTCGAACCCAGGACCTTCTTGCTGTGAGGCGACAGCGCTAACCACTACACCACCGTGCCGCCTCCACACATTATATATATATATATATATATATATATATATATATATATGCATGCATTTACACAAAATGGAATCATTTGCTGACAGCTCAGTCCCCCCCAGTTCAAAAATCCTATCTGCGCCCCTGCTTCAGGAAGCTCTCCTTCCATGCTAACTTGAACATTACCTATTCTGTTTGATGCCATTTACGTTCCAACTTTCGAGTGGTCTGTTTTAAAGTGCGGGATGGCTGAGGTCCTTCATTATCTTCCTGGCTTTGGCCCGGCACCGCTTAGTGTAGATAGATTGCAGGTCAGGCAGCTCAATGCAGATGATGCGTTGGACTGATTGCACCACTCCCAAGAGAGCCTGTCTGTCCTGCTCAGTGCTGACAGCTCTTGTGTGATGTAAACACCCAGGTACCCAAAACTATCCACTCTCTCCACTGTGGTCCCACTGATGGAGAAGGGCTTAGTTCTTCACCTGCTTTGTGCAGAAGTCCACAATCAGCTCCTTTGTCTTGCTGATGTTTAGGAGGAGTCAGTATCAGTAATCCTGAAAATAATAAAAGTTTGATTAAAAAAAACCAAAACCACATTTTTGTTTGTCTGTTAGATGAAAATTCCATGTAGACTATTGCGGATACGGCAAAATTGGCCACATCCTTATTAAAAATGACTAAAAAGTGTATGCTATTCTTTTAGAATATCATTATTTCATATCATGTAACAAGAAGACAGAGTCCTCTATGTCCCCTGCCCTATATACCAACTACCGTATTGGCCCGAATATAAGACGACCCTGAATGTAAGACGACCCCCCCTTTTCCAAGTTCATCTTTGGGGAAAAAGTTTTTTGAAGACCAAATGTTCATTCATATAAAGCGTATTTATTTCAAAATTCTGTTTAAAATTAGAGGCTTTTGTTTTTCACATTTAAATAGAGGTCATTTCAGTCTCATTTCCGTGAACACTTTTCATAGAAGTAAAAAAAAGAGGCTAAACTGCAGGCTACTAGACAAGCCAAATTAAAACATTTAAATTGCATTAATTCAACAAATTTGTCAGGTTTAGATTGAAAGTTCATAAACTTCAGAATGTCACTGCATAACTTCCAATAGCCTACGGGTATATGGAATAAATTTGCAGAACAGTGCAAATGCTTTTAAACAATGGATTAAACAATACATTAAGGTTTACAATAATAAACAACTGAAACAATGGAAAGGGTAGTTTGCTAAATTACAGCTACTCAGCACAGAGATCCTCAGCCTCACTTTGCTCACTCTCACTGTTCTCACTTTCACTTTCGTTTTTGGCGGCATTTTGTCTAGTCCGCGAATTTAAGACGACCCCCCCCTTTTTAAGAGCTATTTTTTACAACAAAAACACCGTCTTATATTCGAGCCAATACCAAGTTTCAAGATATTATTTGTCACATTTTTAAAGCTCTGCTGCAGGAAACCAACCCTACCTCTTTACACTGACCTCAGCAGCCCATGGCATAACCCCACCGGACCTTTGGTCAAGGTGAGCTAAAAATTAAAATTTCTCACATTTCTTAGTATCAAAAGGCACATATACATACCAACTTTCAAGACCATACCACTCATAGTTTTCAAGTTCTGCTCCAGAAACAAAACCTACCACTAAGGCTAAAATGAAAATGTCTCAAACAACTTAGTATGAAAAGACATATCTACCGTACATCACCTTGTCCATTGCCATGCGTGGTCTGGTACCGCCAGGCTCAGCCATGTCTCAGTGAAGCAGAGAAGGTTGCAGTCCCAAATGTCCCTCTGGAACTTGACTCTGGCCCTGAGGCCAGATGGATTGTTCTTGATGGATTGTACATTGGTTAGCAGGACACTGGTCATGGGTGCACAATGTGCATAAGCCCGCAGCCTGTTTGTGACGTTGGATAATTTCCCCTGGGGTCATTGTTTTGGGTCGTATCCTTTGTTCTCCTTCAAGAGCTTCCTCTGCCAGGCTGAGTCTGGAGTTAAAAACATCAATTTGTAAGTAGATTGTAGACCAATAGAAATAAGGGTATTTCTATCATATCTAATCATTGTTGCCATCCTGAATAACTAAAAGTAACCAGGTGAATAGTTTAAAAAAGAAAGAAAGAAAGAAAGAAAGAAAGAAAGAAAGAAAGAAAGAAAGAAATTGTGGCCAGAGCAGTTATCACAGCAGCCTCCTCACCGGCGCCAGCTTAGGCAAATATCCACCTGCAACTTGGAAAAATAAAGTGAATAAACAACACCAGCATCTCAAATCCATGCACTATGCATGGGGGAAACCATGGCCTAGCAGCTTTGGACCAAAATATCGCCAGTTTGATTCCCTAGATCAGAAGGAATGTCTGAAGTGCCCTGGAGCAAGGTACCTAACCTCCAAGTGCTCCGAGTATGTTCTACGTCACTCTGGATAAGAGCGTCTGCTAAATGCCAGTAATGTAATGAGATATCCTGTCGATGTCTTGATTTCATATAAAGTGATTTGTCTGCAGTAGCATGCTTTAGCTTTCGTTATGTTTCACTCTTCTGCCTTCTCAGTGACATCCTGATAATTTTGCTCTTCCCGTGTTAGCACTTCCTGTAAGGGTGTAAATGTGCTCAAGTGCTAAACTTGCAGTGTGGGATCTATAGAGTGTGTTCATTATGATGAGACACGGTGCAGAAATTAATCAGTGTGTGTGTTTAGCTCTAATTCTCTCTTTGGATTAGTGTGTGTGTTTGGGCCCTCAGTAAGAATGCAGGTGTGTTTTCTTCTCCTGATACAGCTTCATATCACTGAAGGTCATTAATACTAACATGGGTCACATACAGTAGACAGATAGATAGATAGATAGATAGATAGATAGATAGATAGATAGATAGATAGATAGATAGATAGATAGATAGATAGATAGATAGATAGAGTTGCATGTGCTGCATCATGTGGTGAAACACATGAAAGAGGAAGTAGCAACTGAAAAAAGTTGTGGAAAGTATTACTTCATTACATGTAATGGGTTTGTGGTTGTGTGTAGTTGTATATGTGGGGAGGGTGTCACTGAAGAACGAACATTTCTGCATTTCAGCACATTGTGTCTCTGCTTATGGACATTTAGTAAGTTGTGGACATACGTTATTAAAATGCTCTTGTGTTTTTATCTTCTCCTTCTTCTCCACATCACTGAAGGTGAGTCTGCTTCTCTCTCTCACCTACAGTATTTAATAATCTTTCATTAAAAATATGTCAATATTTACTCTTAACGCCTATAAATCTTCAAATCATGGAGTAATCTTACTTATGACATGGAAATGTAAAGCACACACTGAATAACTTTGGGTCAGTTTTTTGGTTTTCTACATTCATTACTTGTGGTGCAACATGATGACACTATCTGTATCTGTTTAGTGCTCGTAATATCCAGAAATATCCAGGATACAGAAATAGCATCAGTTTGCAGTAAAATAAGAGAAAATGTAATGTATAGTGGGATATCTAATGCTTTAGACAGGAGCTAGGATGATCAAGAGTCTCTTTATGTAACATTTTTTTTTTTTTTGAAATTGTATCTTTATTTGGAATGGACAGAAGAATACATCCGCATGGCATCATTAATAGGAATACAAGCAAAAACCAATCCAGTTTTTTGTGTTTAAACCAGGAAGGGCGTAGCACTCGCCGACATGGTCAATAAGTCCACAGAATGAAAAGTCGTGAAGCCTGGGTCAGACTTCGTTTGTCTCTTGCATGACCCTTATTCCTTTAACCCAAGATTGGGCAAGATTTGAGTCACAGTTGCCTGTTGGGAACATGGTTAACTTCTTAAGGCCCAGTCTGACGAAGTGTGTGGGGCCAGTGGAGTACACACGTTCTCCTGGATAGCATCCTGGAACATCTCAGTTAACAGTAAACAGTTAGTACAGAACTATATACAGAAACAGTTGGTGGGGGGGTCCCCGCTGCTGCCGACATAAAAATAAACATTCCTTATCAAGCAGATCAAATGATTAGGGTACAACATAATATTGCCAGTGAGATCAGGTAAAGTCTGCTCTCGTGGGGGTAATGAAGGAAATCCATTTGTTTCAAATTTGGTAAAATTCGTTCTTTTGGATTCTTATTTGGTAGGTCAATTTTTCCATTCTAAATATCTCCAAAGTAATTCCAATCCAGTCGTCTAGGGTGGGCTGAGTCGGACTTAACCATCTCCTTGTAATTGTCTTTTTACTTGCCACCAAGAGTAATTGCAGCAGCTTTATCTCTCTCTTACTTTTCAAAAAAGGAACATAACCCAAGTACAGTGCAACAAAACTCAGGGGTATTTGAGTGTTAAAGACAGTGCTTAATGTAGACTGGACATCCCTCCAGAAAACTACTAACTTGGGACAGTCCCAGAAGATATGGTAGTGGTTGACAGCAAACGAGCCACAATTCCTCCAGCATGGCGTAGTTGCACCTTTGTACCTCTCCTGATGCGGTGTCTTGAAATATCTTATAATATTCTTCCAGCAATGCTCTCTCCAGACCATAGAGTTAGATGTTGACCATTGAAAGGACCAGATATTACTCCAGGCCTCCTCGGAAATCTTGATCCCTGATTCCTTTTCCCATTTATCTTTAATGTATAGGGTGTTATTATTGCTGGAGTAGGAAAGAGCTTTATACAGTTTTGAAATAGATTTAGAGGGGATCATGGTCAAGGCATTTTTCATAATGTGGGAGAATGCTAATTCAACATCTGAAAGGTCAGTTAGTTTACATTCATGATCGATATAAGAACGTAGTTGCAGGTATCTATGAAATTCGTTCCGTGCCAAGCCGTGTTCGTCTCTCAGGGTAGCAAAGCTGCACACAGTGTTTCTTTGCGTAAGTGATATGAATGCTGTGAGGCCATACAATGTCCACAATTTGAACCCGGAGTCGTGTCTATTGGGAAGGAAATCTGAGTCATAAGCGAACCACCTAAATATCCTCAACATTTTATCTATCCCGCTGATATTGATCACCCTCTGCCAAACCTGTAATGTATGGGTCAACCAAGGGTTACCCAACTTAACCACCCTGTCTATTAAGCCCTTATCCGCTATTACTGCTTGAATTGGGAACTGTATCAGTAATTTGGACTCTAGCTCCTTCCATTTGGCTGTATATGTTGCATTACTCCATAATAGAAGGGGAGCAATTTGTGCAGCATAATAGTAATTCCTTAGGCAGGGGAGGCCCAGCCCTCCCCTCTCCTTGGGAAGTTGAAGAGTGGCAAATTTAATTCTTGGTTTCCGACCCAGCCAGATAAATCTGGAGATCCATTTATCCCACTCCCTGAATTGGTTTTCACTCACTTCAACAGGCAAATTCCTAAAAAGATAAAGTAGACGTGGTAACACATTCATTTTGATTGCACTAATTCTAGCACTAAGGCCCAGGAAAGGGATCAGGCTCCATCTATGTAAATCGTTCTTTACAATAGAGGATATTGGCTCATAGTTTGCCCGGAAGAGCCCCGAGAGGTCCCTGGTCAGAATTATCCCTAGATATTTGATTTTCTCGTTTTCCCAATTTAGCTTAAATTTGTCACTAAGAGCCGCAGGGGCTGTATAATTAAGTGTCATCACCTGGGTTTTTGAGATGTTGACTTTATAGCCCGAAAGCTTACCAAATTCACTCAGAGACGACATCAGTTCCCTGAAAGATCTCTCTGGATCCCCCAGGCACACCAGTACGTCATCAGCAAACATCGCTACCTTGTGTTCAACTCCTGAAAGAGCAATACCCTTGATATTTTTATTTTGTCTTATTAATTGACCTAGAGCTTCTATAAATAAGTTAAAGAGGAGAGGTGAGACTGGACAGCCCTGTCTGCAGCCACGCTGCAGGGTAAAGGCACTTGAAAGATCACCATTGATCTTGATACGGGCTGAGGGACTATCATATAAGGCCTGAATTGTTCTGATAAACTTGTCATGAAGTCCAAACTTCCCCATCACCTTGTACAGGAAAGCCCATCTGACTGAGTCGAAAGCCTTCTCAGCATCCAGGCTTCCGACAATTGCTTGAGTTTTGTCGTTTTGTATTTGTCCTAGGATATGTAGTATTCTTCTGATGTTATCTGTTGTTTGTCTGTGATGAATAAAACCACTCTGGTCTAAATTAATGAGGTTAGGCAGCAACTTCTCCAATCTGCGGGCAAGAATAGAAGTGAATAGTTTATAATCTAAATTTAAGACGCTAATTGGTCGATAATTCCCACATTCTTGTCTATCTTTCCCTTCTTTTAGGATAACTGAGATAGTAGCCTCCCTCCAGGAGGGTGGAACTACTCCGTTCAGTAGGATGTAATTGAATGTCTTAAGCAATATAGGGACTAGTTCCGTCCTTAGGATGCGAAACCATTGGGAATTGTACCCATCCGGTCCAACTGCCTTTCCTGATTTTAGTCTGGAGATAGCTGCGTTAATTTCCTGTGTTGAGATTGGCTTTATCAAATGCTCATTTTCAGATTCTGAAATTAAAGGTAAGTCTAGACTGCCGAGAAAGGAATCAATGCAATGCTCCTCAGAAGCATCAGATTGTGAATATAGATCCCTGTAGAAGACCTCAAAGCATTCCTGAATCCTCTCCAGTTTGGATTCTATTGCATTAGTTTTAGGGTTCTTAATTTTATAGATAGTGCTTTCCTCCTGTTGTTTCCGTAGTTTGTACGCCAAATACTTAGTTGATTTCCCTCCGATCTCATAATATTTCTGCCTTAGGAAAGTTAGATTCCTCTGAGCCTCCTGTGTGTATATATCATTGATTTCTCCTTGTAGTTTCCTGATTTCCTGCTTTACAGTGGGGTTAGGGTGGTTAATATCTTCCTGTTGTTTCGACTTTAGCCTTGCCAGTAAAATTGTTAGCTTTTGATCTTTGGTTTTTTTCAGGTGAGAAGTGATGGAAATTAATTTGCCTCTCATTACTGCTTTCAACGCGTCCCACAGAATGATTGCAGACACCTCTCCTGTGTCGTTAATTTCTAGAAATTCTTTAATGTCTTCTTTTATTTTAGAAACGATGGTAGGATCGTTGAGTATATTTGAGTTAAATTTCCACAGGGTATTTCGTTTTTTCCTAGCCATCCGCAGAGACATAGAAATAGGACTATGATCAGATAAATCCCTTGTTAATATTTCACAGTCTCTAATCTTGAATCTGTCCACATTAAACATAAAGAAGTAATCTAGCCTAGCATAGACTTTGAATGGACCAGAGTAGTGTGTGTAGTCTCGGCTAGATGGATAGAGCTCTCTCCACACATCCATGATTCCCATTTCTATCAGATAAGACTTAACTTTCCTAATGAGTGTATTAGCGTGCTTAGTCGGATTGGAGGAGTCTAGTGTGGGATCAAGTCTGAAGTTGAAATCCCCCCCACAGACGACTGTGCCCTGTGAGCCCACCATTAAATCAAAAATTTTCCTGTAAAAAGCCCAGTCGCTCCCAGGGGGGGCGTACACATTTAGAATAGTAATTTCAGATCCCTCTATACTTCCTGTTACCCTGACAAATCTGCCCTCCTCATCACTTATTTCAGAAATGTGTTCATAGTTAAGGGTGCCAGAAATTAGTATCGCCACCCCCCTTTTGTGTTTTGATTTATCCGATGAGGAAAATACATGTTTAAAGCCCCTTCTCCTCAGCCTCAGATGATCTGCTTGGTTCATGTGGGTCTCCTGAAGTAAGGCAATTTGGGCTCTTTCTTTCTTTAATTTAGATAATATTTTGTTCATCTTAATTATATTCAGAACCCCATTTACATTGAAGGACATAATTTTCACTGGCTCAATTTGCATGTAAGTATATTAGATACACAAACAACGTACCCCAACAGCAGCGGACAACCCATCCCCCCATGAAACAAACCAGAAACAAACAGATATGTGTGGTGTTTAACTGAAACACAAATGCGTCAAGCCAAACTTCCAGCAGTGAATCACTTCCACTGCTTCCCTTAGTCTTTGAAGGAAAACCCCTATTTACTCTCTGAGTTAGGGGGCCTTCCAATGTGATGGCGCCCTCTGAAAAGAGAATCCCACCCCATTTTGACTCGACCCTAGTTGTACATTACCCTGTCGTCCATGTCACAAGCACATTATAATATTAGTTCTCTTCCCGTCTGTATACTTGCAGCCTCTCCTTGTATCCTGCAGTTCCCCGGTTCTGCCGCGAGCGCCGTCCCCCGGCATCCCGCCACGCCGACCATCTCTGTATTTTCTCTCTAGGGGTTGTCGACGGTTTAATCACTTTCGCCGGAAACCCCCGGCTCGCCAGGTCCGCCGTCGCTTCCTCCACCGTGTTGTAGACTCTTGCACCTTCCTCATAAAACACTTTAAGGCGGGCTGGGTAGAGGGTTCGGAATCGTAGGTTCTTGTCCTTCAGGACCCTCCGCGCCTCTGCGTACTCCTTCCTCATAGCCATGATCTCCGGGGGATAGTCGTGGTCGAGGTTTATCTTACTGTTGTTCCACATAAAGCCCTTCTTCTGCCATGCCAGCCTAAGCACTTCTTCTTTAGTAGTGAAACACAAAAACTTTACCAGGGTTGATCTAGGCTGGGAACCGCCGGGAGGGAGGGAGGGAGACGCTCTGTGTGCCCTCTGGATTTGGAGGGCTATTGACGAGGGGATGTTTAAATTCTCCTGAAGTAGCTTCTCCACAAAATTAACCATGGATTGTGATCCAACCTCCGCTCCCTCTGGGATCCCGTATATCCTGATGGTCTCCCTCCGCGAGTATGCCTCCAGTGATGTCAGCTTAGGCCCTGTCCACACGGCAACGGATTCAGGTGACTCCGATACAATTGCTTATCGTTTAGGCCTGGCGTCCACACGGCACCGGCATTTTGGGTGCCCAAAACGCAATCTTTTTGAGAACGGGTTCCAGAGTGGAAAGATCTGGCAACGTTGCCGTTGTGAAGTCGTCTGGATGAGTAAAACGGATTTGTTTACGATGACGTCACAACCACATGACTGTGAGTGCTTCACGCCGGGTAGAAGTGTAACGAATATCACCAGGAAAAAGCCTTACAGAGCACTAGTGAGAGTGAAACACGAGCTTAGATATTATTATTATTATTATTATGTTCAGTGTTAGTTCACAGTAGTAATGCAAGAAGCAGAATAGTGACAGTAATAGTGAAGCAAAAACATGCAATTGTACAAACACTGCAGCTCTACAGCAAAATATTCATTTATGAAATGGTCTGATTCTTAACACCAGTAGTGCCAATGATCTTCTCATTGCGATGCGAGTTGTCAACAAATCCTATAACTTGGTTCATGAAACGCGCTTACAAAATATTTTCACTGTGAATATTTATTGTGTAATGGTGCAAAGTGAGAGAGAGAGAGTCAATCCCGCCAGCAAAAATAGAGAAAAAAAGAGCAATCTCACCTCTTCAGATGTGGGTTTAAGTCCTACAATACATTCCTCAAAAAGGGCGTAGAGGAGCAAATTAATCATTATTTAATTAGCATTCAATTTATTCCGGACCATTAAAGACACCGCCTTCCGCGTAGAATCATAGGTCATCCTCGCCGCCATTTTGGAGAGGTCAAAGCGGAGAATAAAGATTAGCTGCGTTTAACTTTACCAACAGGTTTGCCATCCAAACGAGATCACATGGGATTACCTTTCACAGGTGAGACTGGAAAAATACTTTTCATTGTATTTGGTCATTATAATGTAATTTTACAAACAGATTTTCCTGACTTTGTGGCTAATATGCATCCTTACTTCTTCTATTGTTCTGGTGTCTCCGAAGGGACCGTCTTACAGCGCCCCTAGAGGTGTGGCATGTGTATTGCATCGTTTTCAGCAAGCGTTGCATTGCCATATGGACCTGATATTTTACTGATTGTTGCCCATTTGGACGCGATATATTTTTAAATAACATCTCGTTGCCGTTGTCGTGTGGATGTAGCCTTAGGCCCTGTCCACACGGCAACGGATTCAGGTGACTCCGATACAATTGCTTATCGTTTAGGCCTGGCGTCCACACGGCACCGGCGTTTTGGGTGCCCAAAACGCAATCTTTTTGAGAACAGGTTCCAGAGTGGAAAGATCTGGCAACGTTGCCGTTGTGAAGTCGTCTGGATGAGTAGAACGGATTTGTTTACGATGACGTCACAACCACATGACTGTGAGTGCTTCACGCCGGGTAGAAGTGTAACGAATATCACCAGGAAAAAGCCTTACAGAGCACTAGTGAGAGTGAAACACGAGCTTGGATATTATTATTATTATTATTATTATTATTATGTTCAGTGTTAGTTCACAGTAGTAATGCAAGAAGCAGAATAGTGACAGTAATAGTGAAGCAAAAACATGCAATTGTACAAACACTGCAGCTCTACAGCAAAATATTCATTTATGAAATGGTCTGATTCTTAACACCAGTAGTGCCAATGATCTCATTGCGATGCGATGCGAGTTGTCAACAAATCCTATAACTTGGTTCATGAAACGCGCTTACAAAATATTTTCACTGTGAATATTTATTGTGTAATGGTGCAAAGTGAGAGAGAGAGAGAGAGAGAGAGACAATAGCCCTTAGGGCAGAGTCAATCCCACCAGCAAAACTAGGGGGAAAAAAGAGCGATCTCACCTCTTCAGATGATGGTTTAAGTCCTAGAATACATTCCTCAAAAAAGCAAATTAATCCATCAACGTGTATATCATTCAATTTATTCCGGACCATTAAAGACGCCGCCTTCCGCGTACGTCATCCTCGCCGCCATATTGGAAAGGTCAAAGTGGAGAATAAAGATTAGCTGCGTTTAACTATACCAACAGGTTTACCGTCCAAACGAGATCACATGGGATTACCTTTCACAGGTGAGAAACAACAAATTAATCCATCAACGTGTAGTATTCAATTTATTCCGGACCATTAAAGACGCCGCCTTCCGCGTACGTCATCCTCGCCGCCATATTGGAAAGGTCAAAGCGGAGAATAAAGATTAGCTGCGTTTAACTGTACCAACAGGTTTACCGTCCAAACGAGATCACATGGGATTACCTTACAGGTGAGACTGGAAAAATACTTTTCATTGTATTTGGTCATTATAATGTAATTTTCCGAACAGATTTTCCTGACTTTGTGGCTAATATGAAGTCTCGCGCATAATAGTTTATGCGCATGCGTCCTTACTTCTTCTATTCCCATACGAAAAAGAACAGTAAAAAACTTATAAGAGTTTACCACTGTCTTAGTAGTAAATCCTTATAAATATAAGGATAAATCCTTATAAGGATTTATAAATAAATATATATGCCATGTATGATTTACTCCTGAAAGTGGCCCATTTTGCATTTTCCTCATACAAATTTTTTATGAAAATCTAGTATGTATGAAGTGAACATTGTGCATGGTTTTTACAGATAATGTGTATGATGAATTACACCGTCTTTGTATGCTTCACGTAATGTTTGTAGTTTTAAATTATATTTTACAGTTTAAAATGTATATGCCTTTTATATGTGGATTTACATATAAAAGGCATATACATTTTAAACTGTAAAATATAATTTAAAACTACAAACATTACGTGCCCCTCCTAGAACTGCCACCTTATTGTGGTGGAGGGGTTTGTGTGCTTGAATGATCCTAGGAGCTATGTTGTCGGGGGCATTATGCCCCTGTTAGGGTTTCCCAAGGCAGACAGGTCCTAGGTGACAGGCCAGACCAAGAGCAGTTCACCAAAAAACCCCTATGGAGAAAAAATCCAGGACCGTGACGTCGCCCGGTAGGACGCAGCCGGGGCCCCACCCTGGAGCCAGGCCCGGGGTTGGGGCTCGTATGCAAGCGCTTGGTGGCCGGGCCTTTGCCCATGGGGCCGGGCTCAGCCCGAAGAGGCGACGTGGGCCCGACCTCCTGTGGGTTCACCACCCACAGAGGTAGCAGTAGGGGTTTGGTGCAGTGTGGATTGGGTGGCAGTCGAAGGCAGGGGCCTCGACGACCTGATCCCCGGACACAGCGGCTGGCTGTTGGGACATGGAATGTCACTTCGCTGGGGGGGAAGGAGCCTGAGCTTGTGCGGGAGGTTGAGAGGTACCGGCTAGAGATAGTCGGGCTCACCTCCACGCACAGCTTGGGCTCTGGAACCCAGCTCCTCGAGAGGGGCTGGACTTTCCACTTCTCTGGAGTCGCCCGTGGTGAGCGGCGGCGGGCTGGTGTGGGCTTGCTTATAGCTCCCCAGCTCAGCCGTCATGTGTTGGAGTTTACCCCAGTGAACGAGAGGGTCGCCTCTCTGCGCCTTCGGATTGGGGAGAGGGCTCTTGCTGTTGTTTGTGCCTACGGGCCAAATGGCAGTATAGAGTATCCGGCCTTCTTGGAGTCCCTGGGGGAGGTACTGAGGGGTGCTCAGACTGGGGACTCCATTGTGCTACTGGGGGACTTCAATGCTCACGTGGGCGATGACAGTGACACCTGGAGGGGCGTGGTTGGGAGGAACGGCCTCCCCGATCTGAACCCGAGTGGTGTTTTGTTATTGGACTTCTGTGCTAGTCACAGTTTGTCCATAACGAACACCATGTTCGAGCATAGGGGTGTCCATAAGTGCACGTGGCACCAGGACACCTTAGGTCGGAGGTCGATGATCGACTTTGTAGTCGTGTCATCTGATCTCCGACCCTATGTCTTGGACACTCGGGTGAAGAGAGGGGCCGAGTTGTCAACTGATCACCACCTGGTGGTGAGTTGGATCCGCTGGCGGAGGAGGAAGCTGGACAGACCTGGCAGGCCCAAACGTATGGTGAGGGTCTGCTGGGAACATCTGGCCGAGCACTCTGTTGGGGAGGTCTTTAACTCCCACCTCCGGGAGAGCTTTTCCCAGCTTCCGAGGGAGGCGGGGGACATTGAGTCTGAGTGGACCATGTTCTCTACCTCCATTGTGGACACAGCTGTTCGGAGCTGTGGCCGCAAGGTCTCCGGTGCCTGTCGTGGCGGCAATCCCCGAACCCGGTGGTGGACACCGGAAGTAAGGGATGCCGTCAAGCTGAAGAAGGAGTCCTATCGGGCCATGTTGACCTCCGGGACTCCTGAGGCAGCCGACGGGTATCGGCAGGCCAGGCATGCTGCAGCTCGGGCAGTTGCAGAGGCAAAAACTCGGAACTGGGAGGAGTTCGGGGAGGCCATGGAGAAGGACTATCGGTCGGCCTCGACGAAATTCTGGCAAACCGTCCGGCGCCTCAGGAGGGGGAAGCAGTACTCTGCCAACACTGTTTACAGTGCGGGTGGGGAGCTGTTGACCTCGACTGGGGACATTGTCGGGCGGTGGAAGGAATACTTTGAGGATCTCCTCAATCCCACCGTCATGTCTTCCACTGAGGAGACTGAGGCTGATGACTCAGAGGTGGACTCGTCCATTACCCAAGCCGAAGTCACTGAGGTGGTTTGCAAGCTCCTCGGTGGCAAGGCACCGGGGGTGGATGAGATCCGCCCTGAGTATCTCAAGTCTCTGGATGTTGTGGGGCTGTCTTGGTTGACACGCCTTTGCAACATCGCGTGGCGGTCGGGGACAGTGCCTCTGGAGTGGCAGACTGGGGTGGTGGTCCCTCTTTTTAAGAAAGGGGATCAGAGAGTGTGCTCCAATTATAGGGGAATCACACTTCTCAGCCTCCCAGGGAAAGTTTACTCCAGGGTACTGGAGAGGAGAATTCGACCAATAGTCGAACCTCGGATCCAGGAGGAACAATGCGGTTTTCGTCCTGGTCGCGGAACACTGGACCAGCTCTATACCCTTCATAGGGTGCTCGAGGGTTCATGGGAGTTTGCCCAACCAGTCCACATGTGCTTTGTGGATCTGGAGAAGGCATTCGACCGTGTCCCCCGTGGTATTCTGTGGGGGGTGCTTCGGGAGTATGGGGTTCGGGGCTCTTTGCTAAGGGCTGTCCGGTCCCTGTACGAACGGAGCAGGAGTCTGGTTCGCATTGCCGGCAGTAAGTCAGACCTGTTCCCGGTGCATGTTGGACTCCGTCAGGGCTGCCCTTTGTCACCGGTTCTGTTCATAATTTTTATGGACAGAATTTCTAGGCGCAGCCAGGGGCCGAAAGGAATCCTGTTTGGGAACCACAGGATTTCATCTCTGCTTTTTGTGGATGATGTTGTCCTGTTGGCTTCTTCAAACCAGGACCTTCAGCATGCACTGGGGCGGTTTGCAGTCGAGTGTGAAGCGGCTGGGATGAGAATCAGCACCTCCAAGTCCGAGGCCATGGTTCTCGACCGGAAAAGGGTGGCTTGCCCTCTCCAGGTTGGTGGAGAAGTCCTGCCTCAAGTGGAGGAGTTTAAGTATCTCGGGATCTTGTTCACGAGTGAGGGAAGGATGGAGCGTGAGATCGACAGGCGGATCGGTGCAGCCTCCGCAGTGATGCGGTCGCTTTACCGGTCCGTCGTGGTGAAGAAGGAGCTGAGCCAAAAGGCGAAGCTCTCAATTTACCGGTCGATCTACGTTCCGACTCTCACCTATGGTCATGAGCTTTGGGTAATGACAGAAAGAACAAGATCGCGGATACAAGCGGCTGAAATGAGTTTCCTTCGCAGGGTGGCTGGGCGCTCCCTTAGAGATAGGGTGAGAAGCACAGTCACTCGGGAGGAGCTCGGAGTAGAGCCGCTGCTCCTCCACATCGAGAGGAACCAGCTGAGGTGGCTCGGGCATCTTTTTCGGATGCCTCCTGGACGCCTCCCTGGGGAGGTGTTCCAGGCATGTCCCCCCGGGAGGAGGCCCCGGGGAAGACCCAGGACACGCTGGAGGGACTATGTCTCTCGGCTGGCCTGGGAACGCCTCGGTGTTCTTCCCGAGGAGCTGGCCGAGGTGTCTGGGGAGAGGGAAGTTTGGGCTTCCATGCTTAGACTGCTGCCTCCACGACCCGGTCCTGGATAAGCGGAAGAAGACGAGACGAGACGAGAAACATTACGTGAAGCATACAAAGACGGTGTAATTCATCATACACATTATCTGTAAAAACCATGCACAATGTTCACTTCATACATACTAGATTTTCATAAAAAATTTGTATGAGGAAAATGCAAAATGGGCCACTTTCAGGAGTAAATCATACATGGCATATATATTTATTTATAAATCCTTATAAGGATTTACTACTAAGACAGTGGTAAACTCTTATAAGTTCTTTACTGTTATTTTTCGTATGGGTTGTTCTGGTGTCTCCGAAGGGACCGTCTTACAGCGCCCCTAGAGGTGTGGCATGTGTATTGCATCGTTTTCAGCAAGCGTTGCGTTGCCATATGGACCCGATATTTTACTGATTGTTGCCCATTTGGACGCGATATATTTTTAAATAACATCTCGTTGCCGTTGTCGTGTGGATGTAGCCTTAGACTGAAGTTTTTTCTGCATTATTAGCATTTCGGCTAATATCTCGTTTGTGCCTTGGATCTTATCTTCATGCTCGGCGACCCTGGATTCCACGTCGTTGATCCTCGCATTTGTTTTATCCAGCTCCCCTCTGATATCTTGTAATTGTGTTTTCGTGTCTTTTCAGAACTCTTTCACCTCTTTCCCGACGGCTCTTAACTCTTCCAGTATCAACATCAAGTTTACCGGCTCGTCCTCTTTCTCTGTCCCAGCGCCGTCATAGCTGGGGGCGGGGGAGGTGTCCCGGCTAGCCCCGGGAGAGCTAGCATTAGCTTCACCTGTTAGCTGCGTTTCGTCATCTTCGGCAGTAAACTTTTTACCCTTTTTGTTCCTCTTGGACGTCATCTGTGCCCCTTATCCTTTGTTTTCGTGCACTTCGTAAGGTAATAATTTCGCTTCGGGGCAGTTTTATTTAACTCTTGTCGAGAGCTCTCTCTCTAAGCCGCCATCCTCTCCGACCCCCACCGGAAATCGCACTACACTTATGTCGCATCGCATCATCTCTAGCCGCTTTATCCTTCTACAGGGTCGCAGGCAAGCTGGAGCCTATCCCAGCTGACTACGGGCGAAAGGCGGGGTACACCCTGGACAAGTCGCCAGGTCATCACAGGGCTGACACATAGACACAGACAACCATTCACACTCACATTCACACCTACGGTCAATTTAGAGTCACCAGTTAACCTAACCTGCATGTCTTTGGACTGTGGGGGAAACCGGAGCACCCGGAGGAAACCCACGCGGACACGGGGAGAACATGCAAACTCCGCACAGAAAGGCCCTCGCCGGCCCCGGGGCTCGAACCCAGGACCTTCTTGCTGTGAGGCGACAGCGCTAACCACTACACCACCGTGCCGCCCCTACACTTATGTAACATTTTAAAATAAGTTTCTGTGCCCTTTATTATTGTGAGCATATAAGATGAACACAAACCCATAGACATGTAAGTTTATATGCTTTGCTTTTTTCATGTAAGTGGTGGAGGCGGATGTAAGTGCAGAAAAGTGCTTATTGTGAATATAACAATATACAGGTATATAATCCAAGTCAGCAGGCAAAATCAGCAATGGTGGACAGGCAAAGGTCGAGCGAGGCAGAAACAGACAATCTGAGGCACAGACAAAAGGCAAAGTCCAAAATACAGAATCTGAGTCGAGAACCAGAATAACAACAAACATATGGCTCAGTAAGGGTCACTGGGAACGCCATAGTCCGCAATGTTGTTGAGTTAACAGTGTCCTTTTATGCATGTGCTATTCTGGGACAGGTGTGTGTAATTATTCTTTAAGGTGTGTGCTGCTCAGAGTGCGTATGTGTGTGATGGGACTTTCAAAGCGTGCCAGGCGATAACATACATGGATGCATGCAAATGTGACACCCCCCCCCCAAAAAAAAAAAAATCTCCCTCCAGAGCTAAAACCCCTCTTGAATGTCCCTGGGGATGAGGACCTGGTGCTGGGTGCAGTGCTATTGGTGCTCTGCTCTGGCTTGAGAGGGACATGGCACCAGAACATGGACATGGGTGGAAGTTTGGGTTCTGGTTGGACCTTAAATGGTGGTGAGGACACTGGTGGAGTTTTAGGCAGGGGCTTAGATCAGTGGTGGGCAATTATTTTTTACATGGGGCCACATGAGAAACAGAAAATTTTGTGGAGGACCGGACCAAAAGGCTGAACTAAATTCTGCATAATATTAATTGTATTTCTTTATATAAAGCAGTAAATAGCATTGTTTTTACAAGCTGCTAAGACTGGTAAGAGTACGGAAAAAAACAAGGTTGCCTTACAAAAAATGTCATTTATTCAATCAAATTTCCCAAAACAATGGTTAACAAAATGTGAACGTTTGTACCATTTTTTTTCAGTCACATTCACCCCAAAACACAATGAAGACATCACAATATTGTCTTTCTACTCCAAATATCAAGCAAGATACATCATATTATAATAATGATGCCCACGTTTGTAGTCTAATCACCTCATTTGGTGTTTTTCGCCGGAGATTGGCTCGGGCTCCGGCGCCTGCTGGTGACGTCATGCTATGTGATTGGCTGGACCGTTTGGAGGATGACGTACAAGTTTGTGGTTGGTCTGGACAAATTACAGAAGTAGTTATCACGGGATTAGGTTTCGTGGGATTTCATGTCATGTTCATGTCGCGCGTGTTGCGTTTTTATTGAACACAATTTCAAAATAAAAGCAATGCACATTCAGTCCATGCATGAGGTAAAATTAGAAAATACATTTATTTTGTAATTTCTAATTAACCTTACGCGGGCCGGTCAGAATGAACCAAAGGGCCGGATGCGGCCCGTGGGGCATAAAATGCCCAGGTCTGGCTTAGATGTAAACATGGATCTAGACCTGGACCTGGGTTCGGGCATGGGTTCAGGTCTCGGCTTCACAGGAGGTCTGGACTTAGCTTCTGTGACAGTCTCGTCCTTGGTAAAGCCTGGCAGTGGAGTGATGATGTCCTCAAAGCCTGATAGTGGAGTAAAGAGCTCATTCATTCTGAAGACAGGCAACAGAGTGACAAACTCCTCGAAACCAGGTGGTGGGGCGACGACGTCCTTGAAGCCCAGTGGGGAAGAGAATAGCTCGTCTAAGCTGAAACCTGACAGTGGAGTGACAAACTCCTCGAAACCAGGAGGTGAGATGATATATTTATAGCCAGGCAGCATGGCAAAGAGATTGTTCCCACTGAAAGCTGGAGCAGAGGCTGCCCTGTCGGCCCCTGGCACTGGCTCTGGAGTGGGGGCCACTGCTCCAGCATCTGGAGGGAGCTCTGGAGTGAAGGCCTCTTCCTCCTCTGCATCAGCTTCTGGAGTCTCAGCCCCCCCCAAAAAAAAAAAAACTGGTGGGCCTCCTTCCTGGAGGTCTGGGACCAGGAGTTGAGTTCCTCAGTGAAAGACTGGGAGCCCCGGTGTCCTAGGTGCTGCATCTTCACTAGGTGTTCAACCCAGTGTGCCAGTGAGCCAGTAGATCATGCAGCTGACCCATAAGCACTCTGGAGATTTGGGCTCCAATCAGGGGCGGAGCTAAGGGGTGACCAGGGGGGCCGTGGCCACCCCAGGGCACACCTTGGCCCCACCCTGGTCACCCCAGGGCCGGACAATAAAATTTATAAAACCGATATGTCCCACGAAATGTTAGTTCCGCCCGCTGGATTTTTGTTTCGCCTATTTGGTTTCTGCGGGGATGCATATTACCGTAGCACATAAACATTTCGTGTGTTCAAGCAGCAGGTGGTATCAGATAGTCATGCTCTACTCTGACAACACAACAACCTACGAACTACGTGAACGTGTGATTAATTTGGGATGTAAGTTATTCATCTCTTAAACTCTCTTCAAGTTCTCACTTTGTAGACATACAGTTACAATTCTGTCGTCAGACAATTCAGAGTTTCCAGAAATCTCCAGAGTTTCCAGAAATCTCCACTTTGCCCGGGGTTTTCGAAAGTATCCGTTTTCAGTGACTGAAACCTTCGTTTACATGTAAATGCAACCGTATAGATAAATCTGCGTCTTTATAGATATCCGGCTACAGTGGGATTTGTGCTGTGTGCACACATAGATAGATACTAGATAGATAGAAAGCAAAACGTCGGTGGTTTTCAATTGTACGACTCAAAAGAGAAAATTACGTCGGCAAGTTAGCTGTCTGTAAATCACTTTGCTCACTCTAACCGCAGAATGCAACTTTTAAAGTTAATGTTTGCCTGTTACATGAAAATATAGAGATGTTGTGTGTTACTGGTGGGAGTACACATTGATTAATAATTGTCACACTCATACATCCACAACACTCCTGCATTCTCACACACACACACACACACACTCTCCCCCTACCCCTCTCTCTCTCACACACACACTCTCCCCCTACCCCTCTCTCTCTCTCACACACACACTCTCCCCCTACCCCTCTCTCTCTCTCACACACACACTCTCCCCCTACCCCTCTCTCTCTCTCACACACACACACTCTCCCCCTACCCCTCTCTCTCTCACACACACACACTCTCCCCCTACCCCTCTCTCTCACACACACACTCTCCCCCTACCCCTCTCTCTCACACACACACTCTCCCCCTACCCCTCTCTCTCACACACACACTCTCCCCCTACCCCTCTCTCTCACACACACACTCTCCCCCTACCCCTCTCTCTCACACACACACACTCTCCCCCTACCCCTCTCTCTCTCACTCACACACTCTCCCCCTACCCCTCTCATGCACCACATTTCTATATTTACATGTAACACACTCACTCATACACAACACTTATGCACTCTCTTAACACACTGTCTATCTCACACACACACACACACACACACACACACACACACACACACACACAATTTGTGCACTACATTTCTATATTTACATGTAACATTCATACACTCTCAACACAGACACACAACTCATGCACGACTTTTTTATATTTAAATGTAACACTCATGCACTGTCTTAACACTCTGTCTCTCTCTCTCTCTCTCTCTCTCTCTCTCTCTCTCACTCACTCACTCATATATGAACACATACTTCACTCTCTTAACACACACTGTCTTTCTCTCACTCACTATAAGATACAACTCATGCACTCTCAACACACACACACACACACACACACACACCACTCATGCATGATGCACTACATTTCTATATTTACATGTAACACACTCACTGGTATACACAACACTCATGCACTCTGAACACACACTCACCCACACACCACTCATGCACTACATTTCTTTATTCACATATAACACACACAACACTCATGCACTCTGAACATACACTCTGTCTCTCACACACACAACTTATGCACTTCATTTTTGTATTTACATGTAACATATCTTTACACACACACACACACACACACACACACACACACACACACACACACTTCGTATACTACAGCTCATCTATATCTACATGCAGTGCACATACTTCCCCCCCCCTCTCTCTTTCTCTCTCACACACCACTCATGCACTACACCTCATCTATGTCGTGTTACATCAGTGTAACACTTTCACTCACTCACTCACTCACTCACACACACACACACACACACACATTTTGTAACTTAACACATTTAGTTTGTACAGTACTTGCAATGGACAATATCACAACATGTTGTAAGTGTTTACATATGTTGTATGTATGAGTTAAGTATACAAGTATTTTCCTTTTCCTGAGCAAAGCACTCTTTATTCAAGCCTGACTAATATCCTTACTACTTCCCAGGTGCCTGGGACAGGTGATCTTTTAGTTTTTACTTTTGCATTTTAGTAGTGATCGTTAAAATCCTGATGCTTAACTAGAGTAAACAAGTTGGATGGTTTCTTTGTTTTGCAGATGCTTTATGTTACATAAATTAATACATTAATTTCTGACCTCTTGGCTCACATGGGTTTTGTTCATGAGTTAGGCACCAGATATGCCACCAGATACATCAGAATACAGGAAATCAAATCTAGCTAATTCAAAATTCCCCAGGGGAGGACCCCCGGAACCCCCCCACCCCCACCCCTTTATTTAGTCACAGCATGGCCACCCCTTGTATATCCTTGGCCCCCCTTTGGCCACCCCATGTAAAAAAATCCTGGCTACGCCACTGGCTCCAATAAGTCCTAGGCGAAAAAGCTGCACTGTGGCAAAAATCCATTTGGATTTGGTGCTGGTATTTTTAGCCCCAGCCATTGAAGAAAAATCACAGATCCTGGGTTCAGCAACTTGACCTCAGCATGGAACAGTACAGCCTTTTCTCCTCCATGACATGCATGTATTAGGTTAAATATTCTGTCATGTAAGTGTCGGAGGCAGATGTAAGTTAAGAAGAGTGTTTATTGTGAAAATAACAATACGCGGGCATCTAATCCAAGTCAGCAGGCAAAATCAGCAATGGTGGACAGGCAAAGGTCGAGCGAGGCACAAATGGAAAATTGGAGGCACAGACAAAAGCCAAAGTCCAAATACAGAATCAGAGTCGAGAACCAGAATAACAACATAAACATACAGCTCAGTAAGGGTCACTGGGAATGCAATACTTCATAATGCTGTAGAGTGAACAGCGTCCTTTTACAACCCTGATTCCAAAAAAGTTGGGACAAAGTACAAATTGTAAATAAAAACAGAATGCAATAATTTACAAATCTCAAAAACTGATATTGTATTCACAATAGAACATAGACAACATATCAAATGCCGAAAGTGAGACATTTTGAAATTTCATGCCAAATATTGGCTCATTTGAAATTTCATGACAGCAACACATCTCAAAAAAGTTGGGACAGGGGCAATAAGAGGTTGGAAAAGTTAAAGGTACAAGAAAGGAACAGCTGGAGGACCAAATTGCAACTCATTAGGTCAATTGGCAATAGGTCATTAACATGACTGGGTATAAAAAGAGCCTCTTGGAGTGGCAGCGGCTCTCAGAAGTAAAGATGGGAAGAGGATCACCAATCCCCCTAATTCTGCGCCGACAAATAGTGGAGCAATATCAGAAAGGAGTTCGACAGTGTAAAATTGCAAAGAGTTTGAACATATCATCATCTACAGTGCATAATATCATCAAAAGATTCAGAGAATCTGGAAGAATCTCTGTGCTTAAGGGTCAAGGCCGGAAAACCATACTGGGTGCCCGTGATTTTCGGGCCCTTAGATGGCACTGCATCACATCCAGGCATGCTTCTGTATTTGAAATCACAAAATGGGCTCAGGAATATTTCCAGAGAACATTATCTGTGAACACAATTCACCGTGCCAGCCGCCATTGCCAGCTAAAACTCTATAGTTCAAAGAAGAAGCCGTATCTAAACATGATCCAGAAGCGCAGACGTCTTCTCTGGGCCAAGGCTCATTTAAAATGGACTGTGGCAAAGTGGAAAACTGTTCTGTGGTCAGACAAATCAAAATTTGAAGTTCTTTATGGAAATCAGGGACGCCGTGTCATTCGGACTAAAGAGGAGAAGGACGACCCAAGTTGTTATCAGCGCTCAGTTCAGAAGTCTGCATCTCTGATTGTATGGGGTTGCATTAGTGCGTGTGGCATGGGCAGCTTACACATCTGGAAAGACACCATCAATTCTGAAAGGTATATCCAGGTTCTAGAGCAACATATGCTCCCATCCAGACGACGTCTCTTTCAGGGAAGACCTTGCATTTTCCAACATGACAATGCCAAACCACATACTGCATCAATTACAGTATCATGGCTGTGTAGAAGAAGGGTCCGGGTACTGAACTGGCCAGCCTGCAGTCCAGATCTTTCACCCATAGAAAACATTTGGCGCATCATAAAACGGAAGATACGACAAAAAAGACCTAAGACAGTTGAGCAACTAGAATCCTACATTAGACAAGAATGGGTGAACATTCCTATCCCTAAACTTGAGCAACTTGTCTCCTCAGTCCCCAGACGTTTACAGACTGTTGTAAAGAGAAAAGGGGATGTCTCACAGTGGTAAACATGGCCTTGTCGCAACTTTTTTGAGATGTGTTGTTGTCATGAAATTTATAATCACCTAATTTTTCTCTTTAAATGATACATTTTCCAAGTTTAAACATTTGATATGTCATCTATGTTCTATTCTGAATGAAATATGGAATTTTGAAACTTCAACATCATTGCATTCCGTTATTATTTACAATTTGTACTTTGTCCCAACTTTTTTGGAATCGGGGTTGTATGCATGCGCTGATTATGCTCTAATCTTGGACAGGTGTGTGTAATTAGTCTTTGAGGTGTTCGCTGCTCAGAGCGTGAATACATGCGTGTGGAAGTTCGGATCGTGCGTGGATCTGACAGCTTTTTTTTTTGTAAACTTGATACTTTGGTTAAGTAAAGCACTGGAGTTTAAGTCTCAGTTAATTTATTGGTAAATGTGGTTAAATCAGTGTAAGCTAGAAGAAAGAAGTGCTGCATCAGTGGTTAAAGATTTGAGCATACAAAGGTTATGAGTTCAAATCCCAGCACTATGAAGCTGCTCTGGTGCCGGGAGTAACCTTCACCTGCTCAGGTGTGTCCTGCTCCAGTTTTATAAGATGCTTTGGATAAAAGCATCAGCCAAATGGAGTGGATTAGATTTTATTTTCAAATTTACAGTAGATTAGAAAAAGCATACAGCACAGTGACATATTGTTCATAAAATTACTTGTAAATAGTGTTTTATAATTATTTGTGACCTATCTGTGACTCTTTCAGGCAATCTTTCGAAACAAGAGTAAATGAATATTGCACTTCAGATACTGACTTTATCTGTATTTGTATCCATTTAAATCTGTTTATACAATTTATCTGTTCATGTTTTCATATTCAGTTACATCCCGACTGTGGACTTCAGTGAGTGGTAGATGTTAGTGAGTTGTAGAGTTCCAGGTTGTCTGTAGTTCTGTAGAGTTGCTGCAGATGGTGAACTGCTCATTAACACATCATTACCTGCTGTGTTCCTACAGGCTGCAGGCTGGAAGGAAATGGAGGCTTAATAAGAATCACTGCTTACACAGGAGACTCAGTACTGCTGCCCTGCTCCTGCACTGACCTCCAAACCACACCTGAGACATTCAAATGGGAGAAACTCACAACAAATGAAATGAAATGGGTAAAGATATCTCCTGGGAGTGATCAGTACAAAGAGAGATTTCAGCTGGTTAATGATCGCTCTTCAGGAAATCTCTCTCTGCTCATATCAACCCTGACTGAAGAGGATGGAGGAGATTACTGGTGTATTGTTAAAGGGATTCAATACACAGATATCAGACTCACTGTTAAAGGTAAAGGACTCATTTTTATTCACAATGCTACTTCAGTGATAATCTCATGACAGATTAATCTGATGTTGTAACAGCGATGCAATATGTTGATGTTTGTTCATTCTCCGGGTTGCACACTGAATCAACCGACAGTGACTGTGACTGGATACGTGGGACAGTCTGTCCTTCTGCCCTGCTCCTGCTCTGAACTACAAGCCAAACCACACGCTTTCACATGGACGTTTTTAAATGGTTCTGATCACAAAGAAATCTTCCCAAAGGACCAGACAAATCTCTACACAGACAGAGTTCAGCTCTTTAATGATCATCTTCCAGGAAATCTCTCTCTACTCGTATCACACCTGACTGTAGGGGATGGAGGAGATTACAGGTGTAAGATCAGAGACAACATCGAAAGAGATGTCTGTCTCACAGTAAGAGGCAAAATGACCTTCTGTAAATAAACCATGTGTGAAGTTGACTACAGTATGTAGCTAAAGTAAAGAAATATAAAGAAATGAAGGAAAAATGCAACATAAAATCAGAAATAAAATGTAAGAATCCGATGTGAAAAGTTTCTGTTGCATGTTCTGCTCCTCATCTGGGTTTGTGTTGACGATGATGATGAGGGATTATCTGAGTTTGTGTTCTGACCCACTTTCACTTCTCACTACGATTCCTGGATTGTCTTTAATAAAGAACATACTGAGTTTACACACTTGTGTCCTGCCTTCACTCACTGCATCTCACACTCTTTATTTCTAACTTATTAAAAACCTTTCTCTCCTTGCAGACGCACCGACAAAACCTTCAACATCCGCACCAGTGACCACAACAACTTCACCTCATTCCAAACCAGGTACCACACACCACTGATACACACTGGAATGAAAAGGGTTTATTAGTGTGTTAGTACATCAGCTCTCAGCAAGAATCACACACTCACTTTATCTGATCTCAATGACAAAGCATCTGCACCCTCTGAAACATCTAAAAGAGGTCCTGATCAGTACTCTACATGAACTTCTTTTCATTTCAGATGCACTTAGTGTGTTCTCCTGGGCTGCTAACATCTTTAAGGAAAGAACAGTCTTGTGATAATCTTCAGTGTAAATTATATAACCTCAAATAAAAAAATAAATGTTCTTACAGATATTGAAGTCTCTCCAGAGCATCTTCCCTACATCCCCTTTGGCGTAGTGACTGTGTTCTTTCTGCACATTATCGTGGCTGTGGTCTATTACACCACCAGAAAGAAAGGTACAAACACTTTCCGGCTTTTTGTGGAAATTTATCATCCATGTCCCCAACATTTTAGCTGCATGAACTGAGCTTTCCTTGTGTATTTTACTCTCCAGGTCCTGTTACAGTTCATTACAGCAGAGCTGATGGAGATGGAACAGTGAGTCTGTAGTTGGGAACAACATCAACAGAAGATACACATGTTTGACAGCAGCAACAATTCTACACACGATTAAAAGACCATATAGTCACCAACACACCTGCATACACATTCACTGCCATTGCTCTAAACCACATTTTTTTAAGCAAAATAGTTCACATGCCAACTTTTTAGCATGCTCATAAAGAATTAAATCATGCTCACATGATGTCAGTGGTTGAGTTTATTGCCATGGGGTTTATTGCTCTATTTTGCCCCCTAGTGGAATAACAGCCATGTTTTCCTCATCTTTCAATTCAATTCGACAAGATGATTTTAATTCAGAACACTGATTATCAATTCATTCATTTGACCAGATTTTACATTTATCCAGGACCGGCCTTAGGATTTTATTGTATGTATTATAGCTAATCTTTCTTTTTTCATTCACAAATTATTCTTCCCCACACTTTTCCATGTTCAGGTTGATACATTGTCTTGCAAAAAAGTATTCATCCCCCTTAGTGTTTGTCCTGTTTTGTCACATTACAAGCTGGAATTAAAATGGAATTTTGGAGGGTGAGCACCATTTGCTTTACACACCATCGCTACCACTTTACAGGTGAAAATTGTTGTTTTACTGTGACACAAACAATAATTAAGATGAAAGAACAGAAATCTGGAGTGTGATTGGTATCCCCCCCAAAGTCAATACTTTGTCGAGCTACCTTTTGCTGCAATTACAGCTGCAAATCTCTTGGGGTATGTCTCTATTAGCTTAGTGCATCTAGCCACTGGGATTTTTGCCCATTCCTCAAGGCAAAACTCTTCCAACTCCTTCAAGTTAGATGGGTTGCGTTGGTGTACAGCAATCTTCAAGTTATGCCACAGATTCTCAACTGGATTGAGGTCTGGGCTTTGACTCGGCCATTCCAAGACGTTTGAATGTTTCCCTTTAAACCACTCCAGTGTAGCTTTAGCAGTATGTTTAGGGTCATTGTCCTGCTGGAACGTGAACCTTCACCCCAGTCTCAAACTTCTGGCTGACTCAAACAGGTTTTCCTCCAGAACTGCTCTGGATTTAGTGCCATCCATCTTTCCTTCAGTCCTGACCAGCTTTCCTGTCCCTGGAGATGAAAAACACTCCTACAGCATGATGCTGCCACCACCATGCTTCACTGTAGGAATGGTGTTCTCAGGGTGTTGGGTGTCTCAGGGCATTTCCCATGATGGCCAAAAAGATCAATTTTTTTTAGTCTCATTTGACCAGAGAATCTTTTTCCATGTGTTTGGGGAGTCTGCCACATACTGTTGGGCAAACTCGAAACGTGTTCTCTTAAGCAATGACTTTTTTCTGGCCACTCTTCCATAAAGCCCCAGTCTGTGGAGCATACGGCTGAAAGTGGTCCTATGGACAGATACTCCCGTCTCTGCTGTGGATCTTTGCAGCTCCTTCAGTGTTATCTTTGGTGTCTTTGTTTCATCTTGATTAATGCCCTCCTTGCCCGGTCTGTGTTTTGTTGGGCGGGGCCTTCTCTTGTCAGGTTTGTAGTGGTGCCATATTATTTCTATTTTGCTATAGTGGATTTAATAGATCTCCCTGGGATATTCAATGTTTGGGATCTTTTTTATGACCCAACCCTGATCTATACTTCTCCACAACTTTGTCTCTGACCTGTTTGGAGGCTCCTTTATTTTCATTGCTTAGTTGCGTCGCAGAGTCAGAGTCCTTCCAGAACAGATTGATTTATACAGACATCACGTGACAGATCATGTGACACTTTGATTGCACACAGGTGGATTTTAATCAATTAATTATGTGACTTATGAATTGTATTGGTTGGACCACCTCATATTTAGAGGTTTCATACGAAAGGGGGTGAAAACATATGAACACACCAGATTTCTGTTTTTTCATCTGAATTATTGTTTTTGTCCCAACAGCACAACAATTTTCACCTTTAAAGTGGGTGGCATGTTGTGTAAATCAAATGGTGCTCACCCTCCAAAAATCCATTTTATTTCCAGCTTGTAATGCGACAAAACAGGACAAATACAAAGGGGGTGAATACTTTTGCAAGACACTGTATTTCATACTGAATTGTACAGCATGTTAACAGTCATGCAGAATCTCCTGGATATGATTTGATTTAAAAGTTTATATTTTATAGTTTGAATGCCATTTCCTTTTTAAATGCAATTTTATTTCTGATATTCACCCATTTTTAGGCCTGTTTCAGATTCACAACATTTATATTATTCTTCTTGACTAGATGAACTTTTTAAAATTCATTTCTGTGTATTTTGAGTCTTGCTTTTTTCCCCTTAAAATACATTTTTCTGTAGTTTTGTTTGTAATCTTTTGTCTTCAAGATAAAATGAAAAATCTCACAATTATGTATTATTCTTCAATAAAAACATGTTTAAAATGTGATTATTATTTGCCTGAAGTTTTGTGGAGTGGAAGACTTGCTGACTCACAATTTCAGGGTCCCATCTGGTGAGTGTGACCCCTGCTGGCAAGAAGGAGAAATGTCTTGAGTTCTCCATCCATCCTTTATCTGTAGCCGCTTATCCTGTTCTACAGGGTCACAGGCAAGCTGTAGCCTATCCCAGCTGACTATGGGCGAAAGGCGGGGTACACCCTGGACAAGTCGCCAGGTCATCACAGGGCTGACACATAGACACAGACAACCATTCACACTCACATTCACACCTACGGTCAATTTAGAGCCACCAGTTAACCTAACCTGCATGTCTTTGGACTGTGGGGGAAACCGGAGCACCCGGAGGAAACCCACGCAGACACGGAGAGAACATGCAAACTCCACACAGAACGCCCCTGGGCTCGAACCTAGGACCTTCTTGCTGTGAGGCGACAGTGCTAACCACTACACCACCATGTCACCCTGTCCTGAGTTCTCATTCCAGGAATTTACTGTGGAATGCCGATTGGACCATAATGTCAAGTTCAGCGTCCGCATTAACACTTCAAATTTATATGTCTTAAGACATTTGAACCATTAAGGCTTCCATACTATCAGTTGGCATCAACATACACACCCCTTTTGGACGTCCGGGCTGCGTTGGGCTGTATGTATGCCCACATTGTGGTCATGTGGGCTTTTCCTAGTAACTATGTTTGGGCTATGTACTTATAACCTGTCCTATATGCGACTGTGATGTAATATTTGGGACAGTCCATTTGTGTGGATAGTTTTAAACTCTTGTGGCCGAAGAGAGCACAAAATGGCCTCCATAAACTTTTTGATCAACTGCGCTTGTACATGTTCAGGATGTACCCTTGTTTTATCATCGTATGACCAACAGCTGGATTCAGGCAGGGAGCGATATTTTTTTCCTCGGATGGCAAAGGCATGACCCGCCCTACTCTGCCTCTGATTGGCTTTCTCTGATATTCGAACCCGAAGCCCAACCCTATCTCATTTTTTGAACATAATAATCCCAATGTAAAATATAACCCACAACACCTTGACATTAAACATAGCTCTTGGCTGCACTAAAAATGTTGCCATTAATCAGAAAGGATCTCAATCTGTTTACAACAAAATCAATGGCCTTCAGGACACCAAATTCTTTCCTTCCTCCAGATGAACTCAAATCTCAAAAGGTTTCTAATTTTGTGCTCAAATAGACCCATCTAGTGGCCACTTATGCAAACACACCACATTTAATAAATATCAAGTATGGTCCTGTACACAACCTACATTTCATCTCATCTCATTATCTCTAGCCGCTTTATCCTTCTACAGGGTCGCAGGCAAGCTGGAGCCTATCCCAGCTGACTACGGGCGAAAGGCGGGGTACACCCTGGACAAGTCGCCAGGTCATCACAGGGCTGACACATAGACACAGACAACCATTCACACTCACACCTACGGTCAATTTAGAGTCACCAGTTAACCTAACCTGCATGTCTTTGGACTGTGGGGGAAACCGGAGCACCCGGAGGAAACCCACGCGGACACGGGGAGAACATGCAAACTCCACACAGAAAGGCCCTCGCTGGCCACGGGGCTCGAACCCAGACCTTCTTGCTGTGAGGCGACAGCGCTAACCACTACACCACCGTGCCGCCCGTGAGGAAATGATTATTAAATTAAATTAAAAGTTAAATAAAAAAAAGACAAATATAAAATGGAGTTTTATTGTGGTGCAGTAACCCTGAAAGGCCAGTAGACGGCGGTCAGATCAGTAATGCAGGAGACTGCAGATGACTGTCATTCCGTCATGTACAAACTCATGTGCAAAATGTAAGTCACAATAAAATGCATGTTTTCCAAGAAGAAATGAAGAATGCAAAAAAAAAAGCTTTTGTTTAGTTTGAAGCATGAAAATGAAGAATAGTTAATATTTTATTGGTGTTGGATGATTTATTCAGAACATAGACTCAGTTCTGCTGTGCAACAGATATGAGAGACTTTCTCACCTCTATGTGGTCAGTGGCAAACTGCTCAGTTTGTACTTCCTGTCTTAACTGTGAAGGTCTGCATGTGGCTTTTACTGTATGTTCATTCTGATGAGACACAGTGTACGAGTAGGTCAGTGTGTGTTTCACTCCAATTCTCTCTTTGGATGAATGTGTGTGTTTGGGTCCTCAGTAAGAATGCAGGTGTGTTTTCTTCTCCTCCTGATACAGCTTCATATCACTGAAGGTGAGTCTCCTCTTCTCTTTTCTCTCTCTCTTTCTCTCACTCTTTCTGTCTCTCATTGAATAATATGTCAGGTAATACTACATGTAAGATTTTACGATTTAAAGCCTTTAAAGCATAAAGTCATGCAGTAATCTTACTCGTGATGTGGAAATGTAAAGTGCACACTGAACAACTGAAATTATTTCTGAGTTTTTTTCTGTTTGCCGTCAAACTAAATATAAATATGAGAAAATGATCATCATCTGACTTTCATCAGAGCTGTAAACACATTAAAGAAGAACTTTCTGCCAGAGTTTTATTAATCGCCGTCTCTATCCTGGGTTCATGTGGAACACTGAGCCTCCGCCATCATGATTGAGGTTCTGGTTGTTTCTGCCTCGTCACCCTACAGTTTCCTCTTGCTCTCTCATTGGCTGTTACTCATCGAGGTTCTCACAGCGTCATCCATGTGGCCAAAGAGGCTTGAAACACTGTGTTGTGTCCACTGTTCACAGAATGTGTGGATGATGTCAGTAAACTGCTTACCCGTGTAGTGTGATCACACGTCACTTCCTCCACCAGCAGTTGGTCTCTTTGGTGGCGTGTCACTCATACAGAAGGAAGTTTAGCTGTTCAGATTAAAATACATTCAGAGTTTCAGGGCCTCAGTGTAACACAAAATACAACAGACTTGGTGTGTTGCAGGTTTTAAATCTGATATATAGATCACTAAAATGAGATGCACTTGCAACTGAAATATATATTGTACTGTAATGGAATGAAATTGCATGAAGAGGTGAAAGAGATGGGGGGGTGAAGTGGTGATAAGGTCTTGTCCTGGTTCTGAACCCGAATGGCCTGAGATATAATTGGATAGCTGACAGGGATCAAGGTCAGGTTTTTTTAATCAGGGGTTTGATAACTGCTAGTTTAAAGGATTTGGGTACATAGACAATCGTAAGAGAAGATTTTTAGAAGCGGTTCAATTACTTCAGGTATTATCTGTTTGAATAGACGTGTAGGTAAGGGATCTAGTACACAAGTTGAGGCTTTTGATGCCGAGATTAATGAAAGTAATTCAGTTTCTCTAAGGGGAGTAAAACATTCTAATTGCTGATCTGATACAGTTATATTGTTAACTCCAGGGTCACTTACATTGTCTGACCTTAAATTAGTAGTTTGAATTTTTTGTCGGATATTCTCAATTTTGTCATTTAAAAAATTCATGAAGTCGTTGCTACTACATACTGCAGGTGTGCATGTGTCTATTGTGGTCTTATTCCTGGTTAATTTTGCTACAGAATTAAATAGGAATCTAGGATTATTTTTGTTATCTTCTATTAGGGAGGAGAGATATGTTGATCTAGCAGCACTAAGAGCTTTTCTATACTTCAGGAAGCTCTCCTTCCATGCTAATTTGAACACTACCTATTTTGTTTGACGCCATTTACGTTCCAACTTTCCAGTGGTCTGTTTTAAAGTGCGGGATGGCTGAGGTCTTTCATTATCTTCCTGGCTTTGGTCCGGCACCGCTTAGTGTAGATAGATTGCAGGTCAGGCAGCTCAATGCAGATGATGCACTGGACTGATTGCACCACTCCCAAGAGAGCCTGTCTGTCCTGCTCAGTACTGACAGCTCTTGTGTGATGTAAACACCCAGGTACCCAAAACTATCCACTCTCTCCACTGTGGTCCCACTGATGGAGAAGGGCTTAGTTCTTCACCTGGTTTGTGCAGAAGTCCACAATCAGCTCCTTTGTCTTGCTGATGTTTAGGAGGAGGCAGCAGTTCTCCAGGTTTCCGACCTCCTCCATGTAGGCCTTCTTATTGTTATCGGAAATCAGGCCGACCACAACACTGGCTGTTGTCAGCAAACTTGACAATGGTGATGGAGTCTGATGAGGCGATGCAGTCATATGTGTACAGAGAGTACAGCAGGTGGCTCAGAATACAGCCCTGGGGGGCTCCAGTGCTGAGGGTGATTGGAGGGAAAAACATATTTCGACTGCTTGTGGTCTATCTGAAAGGAAGCTGAAGATCCATTGACACAGTAATGGGATGAGTCCCAGATCCTTCAGCTTCATGAAGAGCTTTGAGAGAAGTATTGTGTTGAACGCTGAATTATAGTCGGGTCATTCTGTGAAACGGTTGCCTTTTCCACTTTGCAATTTTCAAAATTTTAATCAAGGGTATATTATCCTTTTCATTAAGACCTGGGAGTCATTTTTGTACCACCCCATAATGGACAAGATACACACCATTTGAAATGTAATACATAAAATAATTTTTAAAAATGTAGTGTTTTCCTACAAATAAAATGCCATTTTTTGATACTAAAATAATTAAACGTGTTAATTAATTAGAAGTTTTTTTATTTTAGATTTTTAACTTTGAAATATGATTTTCACATGTCATCGGCCTCATTATTTCAACAATAAATGCTATTTTACTTCACATTGTCAAATAAAAGTTACATATATTGGAATAGTCCACTAAATAAGAACATTATTCCACATTCATTTGTGGGGCATTTTATTCCCTTTCCATCATTTAAGAAAAAAAAAAAGACGACACCGTACCTGGTGGTAACTTGTGTGATGGGGTGGCAAATCATGTGACTCTGGTGGTAAATCATTTGAATTTGACTGTCTCTATAATTTCTTGGTTTTTGCCTTAATTTAACATTAACTTTATTCATTCTGGATATAAATGTGGACATGACATGAATTAATGATGCAAGATCCAATGTATATATCAATGTATTTATTAATACAACCGCATGAACAAGGGCAAATATGCTGGAATTAAATTAGGAAACACTGGCCGTTCAAAATGTTCCAAATTTTTTTCGTTCATTTTCTCTCCTTTTCTAGCAATTTTGTTAGTTTCTCAACTTCTTTCTGTGGTCTCTCTCTGTTCCTCCTGGACATACGCTTTGCCTAAAACACAGCAAAAAAAAACATTTATAACTTCGGGGGTCAGTCATCATATAACATCAACAACAGGCTGGCTTCTTATTCTCAACTAGGCCACTGTCCATTTATTTTCAGTCCTTAATGGATACTACCCTGACCTTGAAGGTCCTGCCTGCTGCACTGGCTGTTGGACATCATCTGGACTCCGAGGAGGGGTCTCAAGAGCCTTCATCCTAGCCTTCGACTCCTTTCTCCTTTTGTTCTGTTCACTCCACTTTTTTCGGAGCTGACGTTTGCCTCTCTCACTAAGATCATTCATCAACTTCTTCCTCCCTTCTTCTACATCATGTCTCCATCTCTGCTGCTCACTCTCTAAGTGCTTTTGCCTCCTCTCGGGATCAGCGTCTCGGCGGGCACGGTATCGCTGTTGTCTTTCGGCAGCACTTAGTGGAGCCATGATCTGCCGATTATGAAATGTGTCATTATTCTTGATTTACTGACTGAGTGAGTATGGGACAGAGTGAGAGAGTGAAAGAGACAGTGAGTGAGTGACTGACTGAGTAAATGATTCAGTGAGTGAATTGGTGGACGAGAGAGATAGTGAGTGAATGACTCACTGCCTGACAGACCAAGTAAATGATTCAGTGAGTGAATGGGTGGATGAGAGAGATTGGGAGTGAGTGAGTGAATGAGTGACAGAGTAAATTATTGTGGGTGAGTGGGTGGATTAGAGAGATAATATGAGCATGACTGAGTGGGTGACTGAATAAAAAGCACAGAGAGTGGGTGGGTGGGTGACTGAATGAGTGAGAAGGATAGAAAGTGGGTGGGTGAAAGAGAGAAACATAAGTGAGTGACAGTTAGTGGGTGGATGAGAGGATGGAGAGCACGTGAGAGGTACAAAGTGGTGAGAGGGTGAGTGAGTGAGGGAATGAGTGAGTGAAAGAGAGTGCATGCATGAGGATGAGTGAGAGACGAACCGAGGGTAAACAGAAAACAAAGTGATTATCCTACATCAAAAACATTAATAACACATGCCCTTGACCTTTCCTACTCCAGGCAGACATTATACCTTCTACATTTAGGCTCCAGTTTCATCAATTTTCAAATTTAAATGGCAACAAGAACCCCCCTATCACACCCATTACCACCCTGTCACAATACAAAGTGTTACAGGATGGTAAATTTTACCTTAAAATTGCTACAGCTCACCATGTGGTCAACTAGCTGAGCTAGTATATCGCCTATTCAGTCAAAAGTATATATATTTTTTAATTAAAAGTTAAAAAAGAATTAAATTAAAACAGTTTCCGTGTCTATTATGCATGACGGGGTGGTAAGGTGAAGCTTGACAGACCCTGTCTAACATACAATAACAACAAATAAATAATGTGGGAAATTGTCTGCTTTTGAATTTGGCTCCTGTGAGGGTTCAGATGATGTCACTTCCTCTTTTTGATGTCATTTAAAGCAACAGTGCATTTTTATAGGCAGAAAATGTAAACATGATGGGGTGGTAAGTCAAACTGAGGGACACACACAAATCATACATTTTTGTCCAAAAGTTATGTGTTTATTTTGAATAAATATAGTTTATAGTACAAGGGACATAACGTTAATCCTAAAAATAATAAAAGTTTGATTTAAAAAAAACCCCACATTTTTATGTTTGTCTGTTAGATGAAAATTCCATGTAGACTATTGCAGACATGGCAAAATTGGCCAAGTCCTTATTAAAAATGACTAAAAAGTGTATGCTATTCTTTTAGAATATCATTATCTCATATCATATAACAAGAAGACAGAGTCCTCTATATCCCCCGCCCTATATACCAACTATATACCAAGTTTCAAGATATTATTTGTCACATTTTTCAAGTGCTGCTGCAGGAAACCAACCCTACCTCTTTACACTGACCACAGCAGCCCATGGCATAAACCCACCGGACCTTTGGTCAGGGTGAGTTAAAAATTAAAATTTCTCACATTTCTTAGTATCAAAAGGTACATATACATTACTTAATCAACACATATACCAACTTTCAAGACCATACCACTCAGAGGTTTCAAGTTCTGCTCCAAAAACAAAACCTACCCCTAAGACTAAAATGAAAATTTCTCAAACTTCTTAGTATGAAAAGACACATCTACATCACCATGTCCATTGCCATGCGTGGTCTGGTACCGCCAGGCTCAGCCATGTCTCAGTGAAGCAGAGCAGGTTGCAGTCCCAAATGTCCCTCTGGAACTTGACTCTGGCCCTGAGGAAATCAAACTTGTTCTTGATGGATTGCACATTGGTTATCAGGACACTGGTCATGGGTGCACAATGAGCCTGCAGCCTGGTCGTGACGTTGGATAATTTCCCCTGGGGTCATTGTTTTGGGTCACATCCTTTGTTGTCCTTCAAGATCTTTCTCTGCCAGGCTGAGTCTGGAGTTAAAAGCATCAATATGTAAGTAGATTGTAGACCAATAGAAATAAAGGTATTTCTATCATATCTAATCATTGTTGCCATCCTGAATAACTAAAAGTAACCAGCTGAATAATTTAAAATAGCAAGAAAGAAAGAAAGAAAGTGTGGCCAGAGCAGTTATCACAGCAGCCTCCTCACCGGCGCCATCTTAGGCAACTATCCACCTGCAGTTTGGAAGAATAAAGTGAATAAACAACACCAGCCTCTCAAATCCATGCATTATGCATGGGGGAAACCATGGCCTAGCAGCTTTGGGACCAAAATGTCGCCAGTTCGATTCCCTAGATCAGAAGGAATGTCTGAAGTGCCCTGGAGCAAGGTACCTAACCTCCAAGTGCTCCAATTATGTTGTACGTCACTCTGGATAAGAGCGTCTGCTAAATGCCAGTAATGTAATGAGATATCCTGTCGATGTCTTGATTTCATATAAAGTGAGTTTGTCTGCAGTAGCGTGCTTTGGCTTTTGTTATGTTTCACTCTTCTGCCTTCTCAGTGACATCCTGATAATTTTACTCTTCCCGTGTTAGCACTTCCTGTGAGGGTGTAAATGTGCTCAAGTGCTAAACGTGCAGTGTGGGATCTATAGAGTGTGTTCATTATGATGAGACACGGTGCAGAAATTAATCAGTGTGTGTGTTTAGCTCTAATTCTCTCTTTGGATTAGTGTGTGTGTGTTTGGGCCCTCAGTAAGAATGCAGGTGTGTTTTCTTCTCTTGATACAGCTTCATATCACTGAAGGTGATTAATACTAACATGGGTCACATACAGTAGATAGATAGATAGATAGATAGATAGATAGATAGATAGATAGATAGATAGATAGATAGATAGATAGAGTTGCATGTGCTGCATCATGTGGTGAAACACATGAAAGAGGAAGTAGCAACTGAAAAAAGTTGTGGAAAGTATTACTTCATTACATGTAATGTGTGTGTTGTGTGTAGTTGTATATGTGGGGAGGGTGTCACTGAAGAGCGAACATTTCTGCATTTCAGCACATTGTGTCTCTGCTTATGGACATTTAGTAAGTTGTGGACATACGTTATTAAAATGCTCTTGTGTTTTTATCTTCTCCTTCTTCTCCACATCACTGAAGGTGAGTCTGCTTCTCTCTCTCTCTCTCACCTACAGTATTTAATAATCTTTCATTAAAAATATATCAGTATTTACTCTTAAAGCCTTTAAATCTTCTCATCATGGAGTAATCTTACTTATGGCATGAAAATGTAAAGCACACACTGAATAACTGAACTTATTTGGGTCAGTTTTTTGGTTTTCTACAGTCATTACTTGTGGTGCAACATGATGACACTATCTGTATCTGTTTAGTGCTCGCAATATCCAGGATACAGAAATAGCATCAGTTTGCAGTAAAATAAGAGAAAATGTAATGTATAGTGGGATATCTAATGCTTTAGACAGGAGCTAGAATGATCAAGAGTCTCTTTATGTAACATTTTAAAATAACAGTTTCTGTGCCCTTTATTATTGTGAGCATATAAGATGAACACAAACCCATAGACATGTAAGTTTATATGCTTTGCTTTTGTCATGTAAGTGGTGGAGGCGGATGTAAGTGCAGAAAAGTGCTTATTGTGAATATAACAATATACAGGTATATAATCCAAGTCAGCAGGCAAAATCAGCAAGGGTGGACAGGCAAAGGTCGAGCGAGGCAGAAACAGACAATCTGAGGCACAGACAAAAGGCAAAGTCCAAAATACAGAATCTGAGTCGAGAACCAGAATAACAACAAACATACGGCTCAGTAAGGGTCACTGGGAACGCCATAGTCCGCAATGTTGTTGAGTTAACAGTGTCCTTTTATGCATGCGCTATTCTGGGACAGGTGTGTGTAATTAGTCTTTAAGGTGTGTGCTGCTCAGAGTGCGTATGTGTGCGATGGGACTTTCAAAGCATGCTCGGCGTTAACATACATGGATGCATGCAAATGTGACAGACCCCCCACAACAAAAAAAAAAATCTCCCTCCGGAGCTAAAACCCCTCTTGAATGTCCCTGGGGATGAGGACCTGGTGCTGGGTGCAGTGCCATTGGTGCTCTGCTCTGGCTTGAGAGGGACATGGCACCAGAACATGGACGTGGGTGGAAGTTTGGGTTCTGGTTGGACCTTAAATGGTGGTGAGGACACTGGTGGAGTTTTAGGCAGGGGCTTAGATCAGCGGTGGGCAATTATTTTTTCCATGGGGCCACATGAGAAACAGAAATTTTTGTGGAGGGCCGGACCAAAAGGCTGAACTAAATTCTGCATAATATTAATTGTATTTCTTTATATAAAGCAGTAAATAACATTGTTTTTACAAGCTGCTAAGACTGGTAAGAGTATGGAAAAAACGAGGTTGCCTTACAAAAAATGTCATTTATTCAATCAAATTTCCCAAAACAATGGTTAACAAAATGTGAACGTTTGTGCCATTTTTTTCAGTCACATTCACCCCAAAAGACAATAAAGACATCACAATATTGTCTTTCTACTCCAAATATCAAGCAAGATACATCATATTATAATAATGATGCCCACATTTGTAGTCTAATCACCTCATTTGGTGTTTTTCGCCAGAGATTGGCTCGGGCTCCGGCGCCTGCTGGTGACGTCACACTATGTGATTGGCTGGACCGTTTGAAGGATGACGTACAAGTTTGTGGTTGGTCTGGACAAATTACAGAAGTAGTTATCACGGGATTAGGTTTCGTGGGATTTCATGTCATGTTCATGTCGCGCGCATTGCGTTTTTGTTGAACACAATTTCAAAATAAAAGCAATGCACATTCAGTCCATGCATGAGGTAAAATTAGAAAATACATTTATTTTGTAATTTCTAATTAACCTTACGCGGGCCGGTCAGAATGAACCAAAGGGCCGGATGCGGCCCGTGGGCCATAAAATGCCCAGGTCTGGCTTACATGTAAACATGGATCTAGACCTGGGTTTGGGCATGGGTTTGGGCATGGGTTCAGGCATGGGTATGGATTCAGGTCTCGGCTCCACAGGAGGTCTGGACTTAGCTTCTGTGACAGTCTCGTCCTTGGTGAAGCCTGGCAGTGGAGTGATGATGTCCTCAAAGCCTGATGGTGGAGTAAAGAGCTCATTCATTCTGAAGCCAGGCAACAGAGTGACAAACTTCTCGAAACCAGGTGGTGGGGCGACGACGTCCTTGAAGCCCAGTGGGGAAGTGAATAGCTCGTCTAAGCTGAAACCTGGCAGTGGAGTGACGAACTCCTTGAGACCAGGAGGTGAGATGATATATTTATAGCCAGGCAGCATGGCAAAGAGATTGTTCCCACTGAAAGCTGGAGCAGAGGCTGCCCTGTCGGCCCCTGGCACTGGCTCTGGAGTGGGGACCACTGCTCCAGCATCTGGAGGGAGCTCTGGAGTGAAGGCCTCTTCCTCCTCTGCATCAGCTTCTGGAGTATCAGCCCCCCTAAAAAAAAAAAAATTGATGGGCCTCCTTCCTGGAAGTCTGGGACCAGGAGTTGAGTTCCTCGGTGAAAGACTGGGAGCCCCGGTGTCCTAGGTGCTGCATCTTCACTAGGTGTTCAACCCAGTGTGCCGGTGAGCCAGTAGATCATGCAGCTGACCCATAAGCACTCTGGAGATTTGGGCTCCAATCAGGGGCGGAGCTAAGAGGTGGCCGGGGGGGGGCCGTGGCCACCCCAGGGCACGCCTTGGCCCCGCCCTGGCCACCCCAGGGCCGGACAATAAAATTTATAAAACCGATATGTCCCACGAAATGTTAGTTCCGCCCACTGGATTTTTGTTCCGCCTATTTGGTTTCTGCAGGGATGCATATTACCGTAGCACATAAACCTTTCACGTGTTCAAGCAGCAGGTGGTATCAGATAGTCATGCTCTACTCTGACAACACAACAACCTACGAACTACGTGAACGTGCGATTAATTTGGGATGTAAGTTATTCATCTCTTATACTCTCTTCAAGTTTTCTCACTTTGTAGACATACAGTTACAATTCTGTCCTCAGACAATTCAGAGTTTCCAGAAATCTCCACTTTGCCCGGGGTTTTCGAAAATATCCGTTTTCAGTGACTGAAACCTTCGTTTACATGTAAATGCAACTGTATAGATACATATGTGTCTTTATAGATCTCCGGCTACAGTGGGATTTGTGCTGTGTGCACACATAGATAGATACTAGATAGATAGAAAACAGAACGTCGGTGGTTTTCGATTGTACGACTCAAAAGCGAAAATTACGTCGGCAAGTTAGCTGTCTATGAATCACTTTGCTCACTCCAACCGCAGAATACAACTTTTAAAGTTAATGTTTGTCTGTTACATGAAAATATAGAGATGTTGTGTGTTACTGCTGGGAGTACACAGTGATTAATAATTGTCACACTCATACATACACAACACTCCTGCATTCTCTCACACACACACACACACTCTCCCCCTACCCCTCTCTCTCTCTCACACACACACTCTCCCCCTACCCCTCTCTCTCTCTCACACACACACTCTCCCCCTACCCCTCTCTCTCTCACACACACACTCTCCCCCTACCCCTCTCTCTCTCACACACACACTCTCCCTCTACCCCTCTCTCTCTCACACACACACTCTCCCCCTACCCCTCTCTCTCTCACACACACACTCTCCCCCTACCCCTCTCTCTCACACACACACTCTCCCCCTACCCCTCTCTCTCTCACACACACACTCTCCCCCTACCCCTCTCATGCACCACATTTCTATATTTACATGTAACACACTCACTCATACACAACACTTACGCACTCTCTCAACACACTGTCTATCTCACTCTCACACACAATTTGTGCACTACATTTCTATATTTACATGTAACATTCATACACTCTCAACACAGACACACAACTCATGCACGACATTTTTATATTTAAATGTAACACTCATGCGCTGTCTTAACACTCTCTCTCTCTCTCTCTCTCTCTCTCTCTCTCTCTCTCACTCACTCACTCATATATGAACACACTTCACTCTCTTAACACACACTATGTCTTTCTCTCACTCACTATAAGATACAACTCATGCACTCTCTCTCACACACACACACACACACACACACACACACACACACACACACACACACCACTCATGCATGATGCACTACATTTCTATATTTACATGTAACACACTCACTGGTATACACAACACTCATGCACTCTGAACACACACTCACCCACACACCACCCATGCACTACATTTCTATATTCACATATAACACACACAACACTCATGCACTCTGAACATACACACACACACACACACACACACACACCACTCATGCATGATGCACTACATTTCTATATTTACATGTAACACACTCACTGGTATACACAACACTCATGCACTCTGAACACACACTCACCCACACACCACCCACGCACTACATTTCTATATTCACATATAACACACACAACACTCATGCACTCTGAACATACACTCTCTCTCTCTCACACACAACTTATGCACTTCATTTTTGTATTTACATGTAACATATCTTCACACACACACACACACACACACACACACACACACACACACACACACACACACACACACAATTCGTATACTACAGCTCATATATATCTACATGCAGTGCGCATACTTCCCCCCCCCTCTCTCTCACACACACCACTCATGCACTACACCTCATCTATGTCATGTTACATCAGTGTAACTCACTCACTCACTCACTCACTCCCTCACACGCATACACACGCACACATTTTGTAACTTAACACATTCAGTTTGTACAGTACTTGCAATGGACAATATCACAACATGTTGTAAGTGTTTACATATGTTGTATGTATGAGTTAAGTATACAAGCATTTTCCTTTTCCTGAGCAAAGCACTCTTTATTCAAGCCTGACTAATATCCTTACTACTTCCCAGGTGCCTGGGACAGGTGATCTCTTAGTTTTTACTTTTGCATTTTAGTAGTGATCGTTAAAATCCTGATGCTTAACTAGAGTAAACAAGTTGGATGGTTTCTTTGTTTTGCAGATGCTTTATGTTACATAAATAAATTAATACATTAATTTCTGACCTCTTGGCTCACATGCATTTCGTTCATGAGTTAGGCACTAGATATGCCACCAGATACATCAGAATACAGGAAATCAAATCTAGCTAATTCAAAATTCCCCAGGGGAGGACCCCCGGAACCCACCCCCCTTTATTTAGTCACAGCATGGCCACCCCTTGTATATCCTTGGCCCCCATTTGGCCACCCCATGTAAAAAATCCTGGCTACGCCACTGGCTCCAATAAGTCCTAGTCAAAAAAGCTGTACTGTGGCAAATATCCATTTGGATTTGGTGCTGGTATTTTTAGCCCCAGCCATTGAAGAAAAATCACAGATCCTGGGTTCAGCAACCTGACCTCAGCATGGAACAGTACAGCCTTTTCTCCTCCATGACATGCGTGTATTAGGTTAAATATTCTGTCATGTAAGTGTCGGAGGCAGATGTAAGTTAAGAAGAGTGTTTATTGTGAAAATAACAGTACGCGGGCATCTAATCCAAGTCAGCAGGCAAAATCAGCAATGGTGGACAGGCAAAGGTCGAGCGAGGCACAAATGGAAAATTGGAGGCACAGACAAAAGCCAAAGTCCAAATACAGAATCAGAGCCGAGAACCAGAATAACAACATAAACATACAGCTCAGTAAGGGTCACTGGGAACACAATACTTCATAATGTTGTAGAGTGAACAGCGTCCTTTTAGTATGCATGCGCTGAATATGCTCTAATCTTGGACAGGTGTGTGTAACTAGTCTTTGAGGTGTTCGCTGCTCAGAGCGTGAATACATGCGTGTGGAAGTTCGATGTGCCCCGGCACGATCGTGCGTGGATCTGACAGCTTTTTTTTTTTTTTGTAAACTTGATACTTTGGTTAAGTAAAACACTGGAGTTTAAGTCTCAGTTAATTTATTGGTAAATGTGGTTAAATCAGTGTAAGCTAGAAGAAAGAAGTGGTGCATCAGTGGTTAAAGATTTGAGCATACAAAGGTTATGAGTTCAAATCCCAGCACTATGAAGCTGCTCTGGTGCCGGGAGTAACCTTCACCTGCTCAGGTGTGTCCTGCTCCAGTTTTATAAGATGCTTTGGGTAAAAGCATCAGCCAAATGGAGTGGATTAGATTTTATTTTCAAATTTACAGTAGATTAGAAAAAGCATACAGCACAGTGACATATTGTTCATAAAATTACTTGTAAATAATGTTTTATAATTATTTGTGACCTATCTGTGACTCTTTCAGGCAAGCTTTCGAAACAAGAGTAAATGAATATTGCACTTCAGATACTGACTTTATCTGTATTTGTATCCATTTAAATCTGTTTATACAGTTTATCTGTTCATGTTTTCATATTCAGTTACATCCCGACTGTGGACTTCAGTGAGTGGTAGATGTTAGTGAGTTGTAGAGTTCCAGGTTGTCTGTAGTTGTGTAGAGTTGCTGCAGATGGTGAACTGCTCATTAACACATCATTACCTGCTGTGTTCCTACAGGCTGCTGGCTGGAAGGAAATGGATACTTAATAGACATCGCTGCATACACAGGAGGCTCAGTACTGCTGCCCTGCTCCTGCACTGACCTCCAGACCACACCTGAGACATTCAAATGGGAGAAACTCACAACAAATGAACAGAAATGGGTAAAGATATCTCCTGAGAGTGATCAGTACAAAGAGAGATTTCAGCTGGTTAATGATCGCTCTTCAGGAAATCTCTCTCTGCTCATATCACACCTGACTGAAGAGGATGGAGGATATTACAGGTGTAGTGTTAAAGGGAGTGAATACAGAGACATCAGACTCATTGTTAAAGGTAAAGGACTCATTTTTATTCACAATGCTACTTCAGTGATAATCTCATGACAGATTAATCTGATGTTTTAACAGCGATGCAATATGTTGATGTTTGTTCATTCTCCGGGTTGCACACTGAATCAACCGACAGTGACTCTGACTGGATACGTGGGACAGTCTGTCCTTCTGCCCTGCTCCTGCTCTGAACTACAAGCCAAACCACACACTTTCACATGGACGTTTTTAAATGGTTCTGATCACAAATAAATCTTCCCAAAGGACCAGACAAATCTCTACACAGACAGAGTTCAGCTCTTTAATGATCATCTTTCAGGAAATCTCTCTCTACTCGTATCACACCTGACTGTAGAGGATGGAGGACGGTACAGGTGTAAGATCAGAGACAACATCGACAGAGATGTCTGTGTCACAGTAAGAGGCAAAATGACCTTCTGTAAATAAACCATGTGTGAAGTTGACTACAGTATGTAGCTAAAGTAAGAAAATATAAAGAAATAGAGGAAAAGTGCAAGATAAAATCAGAAATAAAATGTAAGAATCAGATGTGAAAAGTTTCTGTTCTGTGTTCTGCTCCTTGTCTGTGTTTGTGTTGGTGATGGATTATCTGAGTTTGTGTTCTGACCCGCTTTCACTTCTCACTACGATTCCTGGATTGTCTTTAATAAAGAACACGCTGAGTTTACACACTTGTGTTCTGCCTTCACTCGCTGCATCTCACACTCTTTATTTCTAACTTATTAAACCTTTATCTCCTTGCAGACGCACCGACAAAACCTTCAACATTCGCACCAGTGACCAGAACAACTTCACCTCATTCCAAACCAGGTACCACACACCACTGATACACACTGGAATGAAAAGGGTTTGTTAGTGTGTTAGTACATCAGCTCACAGCAAGAATCACACACTAACTTTATCTGGTACACTTTATCCTGTACATGTCACAACAACAACAAAATCAACCCCAGTGGTTAATGACAAAACATCTGCACCCTTTGAAACAGGTACTGATCAATACACTACATTAACTTCTGTTCATTTCAGATGAAGTTTCATGATGTTCTCCTGTTCTCGCAACATCTCCAGGAACAGAATTCTCTCTTAAAACTACTCTTTATAAATACAGAACTTTTATAAGCTCTAAAAATGATCCAGATGGTTAGTTAGTGACGCAGATAAATCTTAAAATTAGTCTTAGATTATCTGAAGTGTCCACCAGACTACAATCTGTGAATGAGCCATTGCTATACGTAGGTACAATAATGTATTAGAACGAGCGCATTGATATAAACCTGTGACATTTAGCTGCAGATTTGTTAGTACAGCAAAACCAATTCTTGTGATCAATGATAAAGTGAATCCACAATCATCTGAACCATCTGAAAAATGTAACGATGAATTGACTGCATTAACTTCATTTACAGTTTTTGTGCTTCATGCTTGTTTGACATTTACGGGAACGCAAAGATTTTTTTTTTCTGTGAAAGGACCAAAGTACTCATTTCTAATCATACATACATACTCTAAAAGTAGATTAAAATGTTTAATGAGTACAATTAGGGGGTGGCACGGTGGTGTCATGGTTAGCACTGTCGCCTCACAGCAAGAAGGTCCGGGTTCGAGCCTCGTGGCCGGCGAGGGCCTTTCTGTGCGGAGTTTGCATGTTCTCCCCGTGTCCGCGTGGGTTTCCTCCGGGTGCTCCGGTTTCCCCCATAGTCCAAAGACATGCAGGTTAGGTTAACTGGTGACTCTAAATTGAGCGTAGGTGTGAATGTGAGTGTGAATGGTTGTCTGTGTCTATGTGTCAGCCCTGTGATGACCTGGCGACTTGTCCAGGGTGTACCCCGCCTTTCGCCCGTAGTCAGCTGGGATAGGCTCCAGCTTGCCTGCGACCCTGTAGAACAGGATAAAGCGGCTAGAGATAATGAGATGAGATGTTATATTTAATTTCCTTCATTCCTTAATTTCTTTCATAATTTCATGATAATTATTCTCTTCTAATTCTGCCTCATTTTCTGTAAAATTTGCTTCACAAATGAAAGGGTTACTGTCCTGAAAACATGAAAATCGAGTTATCCAATGAGATTTGTTTGTTTGTTGTCTCTAGGCTGAGAAGAGTTTCGAGCTGGCTCACTTATTGGTTAGGACTTCATTGCCAGGACAGAAGGCCATGGCAGTGTGTGTTTATGCAGGAAATGACAAATGACTAATTAACCAATCAGATTTTGATTTATAGTCGGAGGGACCAAAAATTTATCACCCTAGGCCTTCTCGAAGGCCAACACGGGCTTAACCGTGAGTCGGCACCGTCTGCGCAGTAGTGAAGTCACCTTCCAGTGTAGCGTTCATCAGTCGTGTGAACGGATGCTAATAAAGCGGTCAAGCCAGTGCTATCGAGAGCTACAGGCTAACGACTGAGAAACTAAGATTTCTGTCTCCAGACTCTTCTTCCACGCTGCACGCTTGCCACAGTATTTTTCACTCAGACTTAAAGATTCATTTCCCTGTATCCCTGTACTTAGTTACTTTTAAAATCAGCATTGACAGCTACATACAACGGAGCTACCTGGCAGCCTGCCGCTGATCCCTTACAAAATCCTTTGCCCTGTTGCCTTTTTGATATCTGACTAAGTTTTGGCTGAGCTCAAGTCCCAACTCTAATAGGAACGGTTCTCCACTGGTGGTGTGCATTACTGAACATTTAAACCTGTAATTTGCAGCAGCGCGATAATCTGAGCAGCTCTTATAGAATATTAATCAACTCCGTTTGACTAATCAGAATGTTTTTATTGCTTTTCACTGTGAACTCTTCAAACACAGATCCTCAACACATCTACATCAGCGTTGGTGTTGTGATGGCTCTGTTGCTGCTGCTGATCTTCGGAGGAGTCATGTACTGGAAACACATTGGTACACACACCCACATATGCGTATGCGCACGCACGCATGCACAGTGAGTGATTTTTACAGTCTCACTCTGTCTTGTTTCATTCTGTAGAACAGAGACATAGACAGACTGAGATCAGTGATGGACAAACAGGACAGCAGACACAGCAGAAAAAGAAGGTGAATGCACACATCCATGTTGTTTCACTAGTGGGATGTTCTTTAGTAACAAGTCTTACATTCGATGTGTGTGTGCACCCGGGTGTGTAGAACTTTACCGAACCTATGAACTTGATCACAACATCAGAATCCACTTATGAATCAGTACACACACAGGTGAGTGTGTTTAAGTGCTCAGGACAATCTGTGTTACTGATTTGTTGCTGATTTGTGCATTTGGTTCTGCGTGCATGTGTGTGTGATGTTCTAATATAACTTGTTTTTCTACAGAATGATTCTGTTGTGCCGTACACAGCTATAAACCCACAATCTCAACGCAACAATGTGGAAGAAAAGGTGTGTATTGTTCTAGAAATGTGTATCTCGTGTGTGTGTGTGTGTGTGTGTGTGTGTGTGTGCACGCATGTGTGTAATCACATGTTATTGATGTTCTATCTCATCAGGATGATGTGACGTACTCGACTGTAGTCCACGGCAACACTGTGAGAGCAGCACACACTCAACAAGCATCAGGAGATATGACAGTATATGCCAGCATCAAAACTAATTAAGTAACACACACACGAGTATATCTGTGAGGCATTTCCATTGACTTGTTCGTTGTTGTAGCAAAATGATTCAACACTTACACAATTTTTTATTTTATGTTTTTATTAAATATTGTTTAAAATTATTTTGAACTAATATTAATTTATTGTGATCAACAACAACAATAATACAGTGTTTATTTATGTACATATGCTTCTTAAAATGTATACTCTCATTTTTTTGTATTTTATGCTTTTGCATATTAAGGTTTAAGATCTTTTTGTAATATTTTGCATTATACTTACATCTTTAAAGCAGCACTTTGTCATTGTTAAAACCCTCTTTGAGCTTTTGTTTGCTATCAAAAAATTAACACACTTTCCATGAATGTATAAACCGCACATTTTTGTGTATCTGTGTCCTTTTTTTTTGTCTTAGCTGTTTATAAATATATAATTATTGTCCAAGAGCAGTTTTCAGTTCCTTTCAGCTTGTGGATTCTCGTTTGCCCAAATTTCTGTTACTTAGAGATCGGCTGAGCTGAGAGTTACAGGAAATGTGCTCTTTCTTCCTGGAATGTCCAATATCAAAGAATAAAGTACTAAGAGCTTGTTGAGGGACGCCATGACCTAATGATAAGAGAAGCAACCTTGGGACCAAAAGGTCACTGGTTCGATGCACTGGACCAGCTGAAATGGCTGAAGTGCCCTTGAGCAAGGCACCTAACCCCCAACTGCTCCCCAGGCTGCTCTGGGTACACTGTATGCTGCTCTGGATAAGAGTGTCTGCTAAATGCCTGGAATGTAATGCAACTACATTTCCCAGAATGCACTGCAGCCGAAAAGTATGTTTCTGAGGTTTTATTTCTCATAGATTTGTGACTTTTTATTGTCAGAAAATCTGAGTTTTATTCTCGGAATATTACCCCCCTCTCAGCTTTTTTTTAAACCTACGATGGCCTTATTAAGCCGTCATAAAATCTGGACCCAAGTTCTCTAAGACAAGCTTTTGAACTGCATGCTGGCTCTCTACAATGTGTCAAAGCTTGTTTTACTTTCTATCACTGGCAGTTTTGCAATCCCGAGCAATAACTCGTCATATCTCATGTGAAATAACCATTTAATGACATTTATTTCGTCAAATTTATAGCACATGATGTGATACAATATGGAACTGAAAAGCCCATAAATTAGCACAGTGAATATATACTTTTAATATAATCAAAGCAATTCAACACACATTGTTAGTTTATTCTCTTTCCCTTACCCCCTCCCCTCCCCCACCTTTTCTCTTCATTTCAAATACTTCTACAGAAAGCAGAACTACGGTACATAATTTCATGTTAACTGCAAGCCTGGAAGTTGCATCATCGATGACGTTCTTTGTTGCTTAGCAACATAAAAAAGAAAAACTCTGAAACCTAAGTCTCACATGACGCAATGCTGTAAAATAACAATGCAAATTAAGAGTGGGATACGTGTCCATTTTTGTGTCCTTATTGTCACAAATATAATCAATAGGCACATTTGTATTTTTCTGAATTTCTGCATGAATTCCAGGAGTTGGTCTGTTGACCAAGGGTGTTGCCAGATAATGTAATAAAGTTGTGTAAGCTCTGTGTTGAACAGGCATGTACGGTAGGTGTACAGATTTACACCACATATATAGGGTGGTAACTACCGTAGCCTGCTGAGTAAGTGTGCCAGTTAGTAGCTGCTCTGCTGATCAAGTGTTTATATCAGAAGATGGTGAGTTGATTGTGTGTCAGTCAGTTGCTGGTAAATTGATTAGGTGTGTAGATCAGTAGCTTTGGAGTTGATTCGGTGTGGTGGTCAACAGTGTTGTGGTGCTCGAGCCCAGTCTCAAGATCACTTTTTGAAGGTCTCAGTCTTGGACACTGACCCTCAGGATTTTATTTCAAGACCGGTCAAGACCATAACTTTGGGGATTTTGCTAAATTGCCCGTATATTGTCTGATTTATTTGTTAACATCATTACTGTGATTGGATGTAAAACTTCTTGTTTCAAATGCAACCAGTAACATGACTCATTGCTATTTCGAAATTTTTGTTACTGTTACTGGGCGTCACCCCTCCTCCACCCCTTCACACCACTGGTCTGGTCCTGGTCTTGACTCAGTCTTGCCTTGCCTTGGTCTTGGTCTTGACTTGATCCCAATCCCTCAATGTCTTGGTCTTGTCTTGGTCTCAATACACTTTGGTCTCAGTTTAGGTGGTCTTGATGACAACACTAGTGGTCAGTAGCTGGTAAATTGATTAGGTGTGATGGTCCGTAGCTGGTAAGTTATTCAGGTGTCTAAGTCAGTAGATGGTCTGCCTATTTAGTGTGTGGGTACATTGCTGGTGAATTGATCAGGTGTGCAGGTCTGTAATTAATGAGTTAATCAGAGGTGCCCATCAGTAGCTTGCCAGATGATCAGCTGTATAGGTAGCTGGTCAGTTGATCAGATGTGTAGGCCACTATATAGCCAGAATCAGGTGACTAGGTCAGGGCAGCACGGTGGTGTAGTAGTTAGCACTGTTGTCTCACAGCAAGAAGGTCCTGGGTTCAAGCCCAGTGGTTGGCGAGGGCCTTTCTGTGTGGAGTTTGTGTGGGTTTCCTCTGGGTGCTCCAGTTTCCCACACAGTCCAAAGACATGCAGGTTAAGTTAATTGGTGGCTCTATATTGACCGTGAATGTGAGTGTGAATGGTTGTTTGTCTCTGTGTCAGCCCTGCGATAACCTGGCGACTTGTCCAGGGTGTACCCTGCCTCTAGCCCCTAGTCAGCTGGGATAGGCTCCAGCTTGCCTGTGACCCTGTAGAACAGGATAAGCAGCTACAGATACCGGATGGATGGAAGGTGTCTAGGTCATTAGCTGGTAAGTTGATCAGCTGTAAAAGTCAGTGCAGGTGTACGGGTCAGTAGCCGGTGAGTTAATCAGGTGTCCAGATCTGCTGATCAGGTGCACAGGTCATGAGCTAATAAGGGGTGCAGGAAGTTGATCAGGTGTGAAGGTTAGTAGCTGGTCTAATGAGCAGGAATGTAGGTCATTAGTGGGTGAGTTCTCCATGTATGAAGGAGAGAAGCTGGTGATTTCATGAAGTGTATAGGTCAGTAGCTGGTGAGTTGATCAGGTGTGTCAGTCAGTAGCTGGTGAGTTGATCATGCCTGTAGATCAATAGCTGGTGAGTTGATCAGGTGTGTAGCTCAGTAGCTGGTAAGTTGATCAGGTGTGTAGCTCAGTAGTTGGGCTGTTGATCAGGTGTGAAGTTCATTAGGGGGTATGTTAATCATATAAGAAGGTCAGTAGCTGGTAATTGGATCAGATGTGCAGGTCTCCATCCATCCATTATCTGTAGCTACTTATCCTGTACAGGGTCGCAGGCAAGCTGGAGCCTGTCCCAGCTGACTATGGGTGAAAGGCGGGGTACACCCTGGACAAGTCGCCAGGTTATCGCAGGGCTGACACATACGGACAACCAACCAATGTGCAGATCTCTTCTTCATGAATCTATATTAGTAGCTGTTCATGTTTGTAGATTTTCTTTACTGAAGACTCACTGTTTCATCTCCATCAGTACAGCGATAGTGCACTCTAGTAGGATCTGAAACAGAGGTGGTGAGACAAGAAAAAAAGAGCAAAACTGTTGAGAAAACAGGTGCTCATACAGGGAATAAAGTTACTTATAATAGCTTGATTGAGTTATTCTTACTTTTGTCTTTCTTTGTGACATAGAAAATGATGACAATGTGGAAAATGACTGCAGCAGTCATTTTCAGTTACATGAAGATAGTAACACATTTCAGCTCAGTTTTTCCAGGTAATGATTACCTTTAATTGTGAAACAAATGTATCTATACTGATTACGGTCAAGGAAACACATGTAATCTCCCTCAGCATCTTCAGTCAGATGGAATATAAGCAGTGAGAGATTTCCTGTATAGTGAGTGTTAAGCAGCTGAATTCTGTTCCCGTACCTCTCACTCAAACTGGATATCATGTCCCATATGATTTTGCCTGGATTATTTTTCTTCCACTTGAATGCTGGAGGTTTGGTGTGTATTTCAGTGCATGAGCAAGGCATGCAAACACTGAGTAAGCATATAAAGCAAGCACTGAGCTTCCTTTATATGCAGTGATGAAATCTGTCTTTGTGTTCTCTAGCAGAGTGCAGCCTGCAGATATTTTCAATCAGCATATTTTCAGATCAAATCAGATTTGTGAATGTCAGATTTATGCAATATAATTTACCGTCAGTTGGAGTGATGCTGCTGGTGGCAGACCGAGCTGAGTTATCATCATATTTGCTCTGGACTAAAAAGGGGAAAAAAAGTATTCAAATTGCGGCGGCACAGTGGTGTAGTGGTTAGCATAGTCACCTTCCAGTAAGAAGGTTCTGGGTTCGAACCCAGAGGCCAGCGAGGGCCTTTCGGTGTGGAGTTTGCATGTTCTCCCTGTGTCTGCGTGGGTTTCCTCCAGGTGTTCTGGTTTCCCCCACAGTTCAAAGACATGCAGTTAGGTTAATGTGGGGTGGCCTTGGGCTGAAGTGCCCTTGAGCAAGGTACAACCCCGATTCCAAAAAAAGTTGGGACAAAGTACAAATTGTAAATAAAAACGGAATGCAATAATTTACAAATCTCAAAAACTGATATTGTATTCACAATAGAACATAGACAACATATCAAATGTCGAAAGTGAGACATTTTGAAATTTCATGCCAAATATTGGCTCATTTGAAATTTCATGACAGCAACACATCTCAAAAAAGTTGGGACAGGGGCAATAAGAGGCTGGAAAAGTTAAAGGTACAAAAAAGGAACAGCTGGAGGACCAAACTGCAACTCATTAGGTCGATTGGCAATAGGTCATTAACATGACTGGGTATAAAAAGAGCATTTTGGAGTGGCAGCAGCTCTCAGAAGTAAAGATGGGAAGAGGATCACCAATCCCCCTAATTCTGCGCCGACAAATAGTGGAGCAATATCAGAAAGGAGTTTGACAGTGTAAAATTGCAAAGAGTTTGAACATATCATTATCTACAGTGCATAATATCATCAAAAGATTCAGAGAATCTGGAGGAATCTCTGTGCTTAAGGGTCAAGGCCAGAAAACCATACTGGGTGCCCGTGATCTTCGGGCCCTTAGATGGCACTGCATCACGTACAGGCATGCTTCTGTATTGGAAATCACAAAGTGGGCTCAGGAATATTTCCAGAGAACATTATCTGTGAACACAATTCACCATGCCATCCACCGTTGCCAGCTAAAACTCTATAGTTCAAAGATGAAGCCGTATCTAAACATGATTCAGCAGCGCAGACGTCTTCTCTGGGCCAAGGCTCATTTAAAACGGACTATGCCAAAGTGGAAAACTGTTCTATGGTCAGACAAATCAAAATTTGAAGTTCTTTATAGAAATCAGGGACACCGTGTCATTCAGACTAAAGAGGAGAAGGACGACCCAAGTTGTTATCAGCGCTCAGTTCAGAAGCCTGCATCTCTGATGGTATGGGGTTGCATTAGTGTGTGTGGCATGGGCAGCTTACACATCTGGAAAGACACCATCAATGCTGAAAGGTATATCCAGGTTCTAGAGCAACATATGCTCCCATCCAGATGACGTCTCTTTCAGGGAAGACCTTGCATTTTCCAACATGACGATGCCAAACCACATACTGCATCAATTACAGCATCATGGCTGTGTAGAAGAAGGGTCCGGGTACTGAACTGGCCAGCCTGCAGTCCAGATCTTTCACCCATAGAAAACATTTGGCGCATCATAAAACGGAAGATACGACAAAGACCTAAGACAGTTGAGCAACTAGAATCCTACATTAGACAAGAATGGGTTAACATTCCTATCCCTAAACTTGAGCAACTTGTCTCCTCAGTCCCCAGATGTTTACAGACTGTTGTAAAGAGAAAAGGGGATGTCTCACAGTGGTAAACATGGCCTTGTCCCAACTTTTTTGAGATGTGTTGTTGTCATGAAATTTAAAATCACCTAATTTTTCTCTTTAAATGATGCATTTTCTCAGTTTAAACATTTGATATGTCATCTATGTTCTATTCTGAATAAAATATGGAATTTTGAAACTTCCACATCATTGCATTCCGTTTTTATTTACAATTTGTACTTTGTCCCAACTTTTTTGGAATCTGCTCCCCGGAGACTGCAGATGACTGTTATTACATCATGTACAAGCTCATGTGCAAAATGTAAGACACAATAAAATGCATGTTTTCCAAGAAAAAATGCAAAAATTTGCTTTTGTTTAGTTTGAAGCATGAAAATGAAGAATAGTTAATATTTTATTGGTGTTGGATGATTTATTCAGAACATAGACTCAGTTCTGCTGTGCAACAGATATGAGAGACTTTCTCACCTCTATGTGGTCAGTGGCAAACTGCGAAGTTTGTACTTCCTGTCTTAACTGTGAAGGTCTGCATGTGTTTTTTCCTGTATGTTCATTCTGATGAGACACGGTGTAGCAGTGGGTCAGTGTGTGTTTCGCTCCAGTTGTCTCTTTTGAGTAATGTGTGTTTGGGTCCTCAGTAAGAATGCAGGTGTGTTTTCTTCTCCTCCTGATACAGCTTCATATCACTGAAGGTGAGTCTCCTCTTTTCTCTCTCTCTTTCTCTCACTCTTTCTCTCATTGAATAATATGTCAGGTAATACTACATGTAAGATTTTACGACTTAAAGCCTTTAAAGCATAAAGTCATGCAGTAATCTTACTCGTGATGTGGAAATGTAAAGTGCACACTGAACAACTGAAATTATTTCTGAGTTTTTTTCTGTTTGCCGTCAAACTAAATATAAATATGAGAAAATGATCATCATGTGACTTTCATCAAAGCTGCTTCACACTTATTAAAGAAGAACTTTCTGCCAGAGTTTTATTAATCCCCGTCTCTATCCTGGGTTCATATAGAACGCTGAGTCTCCATCATGATTGAGGTTCTGGTTGTTTCTGCCTCGTCACCCTACAGTTTCCTCTTGCTCTCTCATTGGCTGTTACTCATCGAGATTCTCATAGCGTCATCCATGTGGGTAAAGAGGCTTGAAACACTGTGTTGTGTCCACTGTTCACAGAATGTGTGGATGATGTCAGTAAACTGCTTACCCGTGTAGTGTGATCACACGTCACTTCCTCCACCAGCAGTTGGTCTCTTTGGTGGCGTGTCATTAATATGGAAGGAAGTTTAGCTGTTCAGATTAAAATACATTCAGAGTTTCAGGGCCTCAGTGAAACACAAAATAAAACAGACTTGGTGTGTTGCAGGTTTTAAATCTGATATATCACTAAAATGAGATGCACTTGCAACTGAAACATATATTGTACTGTAATGGAATGAAATTGCATGAAGAGGTGAAAGAGATGGTGGGGGGGGGTGAAGTGGTGATAAGACCTGGGTGTTGTCCTGGTTATGAACCCGAATGGCCTGAAAGATGAAGCTCCTCCTTATTCTCTCCATGTTGGCCTTAAGGGAGCAAAAATGTAATGTTTTCCCTGACCTCAACAGACAGAAGGGTCCATAGGTCAAGTCAAGTCAAGTTAGTTTTTTGTTTCTTTTTTATCAGACATCTAGTTTTTGGGTTTGTTTACCTGACATGTTTCGACGTACGACTGTCGTCTTCCTCAGAGTGTCACCGGATGTTATTGGTGACGCATCTTTTATCAGCTGATGATTCCGAAGGCGTGGCCTTCCTGTCTGGATTGACAGGTCGGTCACGCCTTCTACTGTCAGTTCGTCCCCTGCAAGATGGCACTCCGGGTATGGGAGAGCATGTATGCTCCCTCATCTCGGTTGATGGTCCTCGGGCTTCGCTTACGGATCTCTATGGCCTCCCTGATCCAGCGCTGATGTTTATTATCTTCTGTGCGGATGACTCTGGCATTCCCCCAGTCCATAATATGATTTTCCCTTTTGCAATGATCTGTTATGGCTGACTTATAATTTTCCTGTTGTGCCTTTTCTTTTATTGTTCGGGTTTGTCTTATAGCTGTCTCCTTTTCGCACTCTTTCTTATGTTCATTTTTTCTTGTGTTGAAACTCCTTCCTGTCTCCCCAATGTAAGTTTTATTGCATAATTGACATGGAATCTCATATATGGTGTTGCATCTGTTGCCCGGATGTATTCTGTCTTTGGGATGAACCAGGATCTGACGGAGTGTTGTGTGTGGTTAATGTTGTGTTTCCTCATTGCTCTTTGAATGCGTTCAGTTATTCCCCTAATGTATGGTAATGTAACTACTCCCCTGTGTTCTTGTTTGTTAGTTTGTTTTTTCTCTTTCTTCTGTGTTTTGTTGTTCTTAACCTGTTCCGCCCCTTTGGATATTGCCCATTGTGGATATTGACATGCCTTCAGTGCGTGTTGTATATGTTGTTCCTCCTGTTCTTTGTCCTGTGGATCTGTAATTATTGCTGTGCGTTCATGTAATGTTCTGACTACTGATATTTTGTGCATTATGGGGTGTTCGGAAGTCCAGTTTAAATATTGGTCGGTGTGTGTGGGTTTTCTGTGTACTTTTATTTTGATGTCCCCATCTTCTGTGTGATGTATTTTTAAATCCAAAAATGCTATTGACTGCTCCGTTTCTTCTTCATGTGTGAATTTTATATTACCGGTATTATCTATGGTGTTGAGATGGTCGGTGAGTTGTTGAGTGTGTCCCCTCTTTACTTTTTCTAATATGTCATCCACGTAACGTTTCCAGAGTGTTGGCCTGTATTCTGCTGGTATTGTAGTGAGTGCTTTCTGTTCCAGATCTTCCATGAAAAAGCCGCACATGATGGCTGATAGTGGGTCTCCCATGGCAAAACCTTCCTTTTGTCTGTAAATTGTATTCCTGAACTGAAAGTATGTGGATGTGGCGATGAATTGAAGGAGCTGAGTGATGTCTTGTACAGTGAGGTTTGTGCGTTTCTTGAGCGTCCTGTCTGTTTTTAATTTTTCTTGTACTATCTGTATGGTGGCTTCCGTGGGTGTTCTGGTGAAAAGAGATATGACGTCGTGTGATATGAAAACTTCGTCTTGCTGCATTTTGATGTTTTTTAGTTCTTCTGCCAGTTGTTTTGAGTTTTTGCAGTGTTGGTCTGTGAGTCCTAGTAATGGCTTAATTATTTCGGTGAGTGCTTTTGATAAGTTGTATGTGACTGAACCAATGCTATCTACTATGGGGCGTAATGGTGTTCCTGGTTTGTGTATTTTTGGTGTGCCGTAAATCCTGGTGATGACGTTGGCTGTGGGTACTAAATGATTGTATGCCTGCTTATCTATTTTATTTTCATCGAGTAGTGGTTTGAGTAGTGCTTTAAGTTTCTTTTTCTTGTCTTCTGTTGGGTCTTTTTTTAATATTTCAAATGCGTTGTCACTGAGTAATTCAATCATTTTTCATTCATATTCATCAGTGTCCATAATAACTGTTGTCCTGCCTTTATCTGCTGGGAGGATTGTGATATTTTTATTTTTTGCTAATGTTCTCATGGCTTTGGCTTCCTGTTTGGTGATGTTACTGGGTGGTGGTTTGGCCGTTTTCAATATACCAGCTATTGCGTTTCTTAGTGCTGCTTTTTGTCCCTGATCCTGTATCTTCTCACATGCTAATTCAGTTGCCAGAATGAATTCATCGTGAGGTATATTGTTCGGTGTGACAGCGTAGTTGAGTCCTTTTGCTAATATACTGCGTTCTGCTTGTGAGAGTTTGTACCTTGATATGTTATGAATCCATTTTTCGTTGATGTGTGCGTGCTCCAGTTCTGCCTTCTTTTTCTGTGCGATGAGTTTGTCCAGTTTTTGTATTTGTCGGGTTTTTGTCATGGTGAATTCCTGCTCGTGTATGTCTGCCAAGTGTCCGTGTAATGCTAATTCCATTTCCTTGTTCTGGGGAAACCGGCGTTTGAAAGTTTCCATCTCCCTATGTCGTTCGCTGTTGATATTATTTAGTTTGTCAGTTGTGCACCGTATCCGTTCTTTTACCAGAGTCATCCGCACTTTCCTGATCATCTTTTCCGCGTTTCTGGTTGGAATCGGGTTCTTGATGTTCAGGCTGGCCGGTACGACTTCCTCATCCCGGCAGCGCAGATTGAATCTCAGGTGGTTCCTGTAGCGTGCCCGTTTTCGTGTCAATCTCTCTATGCGGCGAAACTCCTTGATGCTTTCGTCTCCGTAACTTATTCTTAATCTTTCGATTACGTTCATTATGTCTTATATTAAATATAGTTAGTTTTTTGTTTCTTTTTTATCAGACATCTAGTTTTTGGGTTTGTTTACCTGACATGTTTCGACGTACGACTGTCGTCTTCCTCAGAGTGTCACCGGATGTTATTGGTGACGCATCTTTTATCAGCTGATGATTCCGAAGGCGTGGCCTTCCTGTCTGGATTGACAGGTCGGTCACGCCTTCTACTGTCAGTTCGTCCCCTGCAAGATGGCACTCCAGGTATGGGGCAAGTCAAGTCAAGTTTATTGGTGTAGCGCTTTTAACAATATTTTAAAAATTCATGAAATCGTTGCTACTACATACTGCAGGTGTGCATGTGTCTATAGTGGACTTATTCCTAGTTAATTTTGCTACAGAAATAAATAGGAATCTAGGATTATTTTTGTTATCTTCTATTAGGGAGGAGAGATACAGTGCCTTGAAAAAGTATTCATACCCCTTGAACTTTTTCACATTTTTCCACCTTACAACCACAAACTTAAAAGTTTTTGATTGAGATTTTATGTGATAGACCAACACAGAGTAGCACATACCATATTGGTCTGAATAGAAGAGCGCCCCCCCCCCCCCCCCCATTTACGAAAAAATTCCCGCACGATTTTGTAATTTCCCCCAGAGATTTTCCCCGTAGACTATACTTTATCAATTCTTTGTGAACAATTCCATGGAAAAAAAACCTACTTATTTTTTATGCTCACATTTTCATTCATTAACAAACTCGAACACGTGCATGTATTAAAATATTACACTAGTAGCGATACATCAACTTGTAACAAAACATAAAATGGCACTTCAAATGAAAACAAATGTAAACATAATAAGCGTGTGGTGTACCCTGAAACAACATATCTATTGACACTTTGGATAACACCCACATATGAAGACTAGCGTAGCACAATACAGAATATCAAACGGCACTCTGGACAATAATGTAAAATATTAAAATGGCACTTTGGATGAGCTCAATATTATCACAAAATAAGAATACAGTATTCTCTACCCGCAACAAAATATCAACTGACATATGCATGCAAGACTAGTTGAACTATTTCAAACTACAACATTTTTAATATGGAAACATCAATTGTTTACTACCGTACAGGAACTACATGTACCAAGCAACCAAACACTATCAAACTTATCTACGGGTACATCTAGAATTGTGTGCTTAGGGTCGTTGTCTTGCTGCATGACCCACCTTCTCTTGAGATTCAGTTCATGGACAGATATCCTGACATTTTCTTTTAGAATTCGCTGGTATAATTCAGAATTCATTGTTCCATCAATGATGGCAAGCCGTCCTGGCTGCACTCGAACCAGAAATGGTCAACAACAGTGTAGATTGTCAGGTTGAATCGTTCACCTCAACAATTTTGTCAGTTTAATAACATCTCCAGGCACACCAGTCAATGTATACCGCGCAGGAATTTCGAGTCCGACACCTGTATTCCGCCGTTTACCGATGACGGCAACTGTAATCACCCCACCCTGGGCAATGAAATACTGTACCAGCACACTTTCGAGTGTCCTTTGGGGACGTAGCCTACAGTTTTATCCTGGTGAACAACAGTGACAGAGTTTTTATCAAATGTATTTTCTTCTATTCGACACTGCAATGTTTCACCTATTTCTGGTTTCCACACGTGTTGGTAAACATGAAAACCTCGCACACACACATCCAACTCAAACTCAGCAGCCATGGATCTTCTTCATGCGCATACGTGGTCGTTGCTTCTAGGGCTGAACGATATGGACAAAATTTCATATCTTGATATCAATATGATACGATATGACTACGGGTTCGGTGAAAACCAAGCATTTTTCAGAAAAATAAAAACATCATAATACAAAAAAATGTGGAAAGTGCAGTTTTATTTTTAAGAACTCACTGCCAGTCATCAACATTAACATAAATTATGAATAAATAAATTACAAATCAAACACTTTACTGCAGCTCTGCTTTAACAATAAATAACAAATGCAGCAGCTGGTGGAACATTGAAAGTGCATTGAAGTGCAGCATCTTATAGTCTTCAAAAGATCGCATAACTGTATGCAGAAAATGCACTTGCTACTAACAGAACAGAGGTAGTTACAGGCAGCACAACTTCTACAGATTCTTTGCCAGGAACATTAGCTTGTTAACCATGTCTGGCTTCAGACAGGTCCGTGGTTGTGGCGAAATGATCAATTTCACGGAGCTCGGATTCAACATTCATTTTACACTCATTATAGAGTTTCATAATGGCCACTTGATTAAAATGTGTTCGGGATGGTGTTTTATAACGCTTGTCCAGTGTCTGAACCATTTTTTAAAGCCCTCTTTCGAGACTGTACACAGGTACCATGTCTTTTGCAATGTGGTATGTTATAGCGTCTGTAATTTCTTTATGTTTGGTGGACGTCGACTCGTACGGTGTAACGCTACTGAACGCATCAGCAATCAAACTTTGCTTTGGCTTATTTTGGGATGACTGAGAAGTCCCTGGTGTTTCTCTCATTGTCATACACTCTTCGTGCAGCACGCAATGGTGTTGTTTCAGGTGGTGAAACATGTTTGTTGTGCTACCTTGCTTCGTCGCAATTTTTGCTAAGCACGACCTGCACAACACCTCACTCTGGTTAACATCGTCCTTTTTGAATCCAAAATACCTCCAAATAATGGAGGATGATTTATGTTTTGGCACCAAGTCAGATTCTGCACCGCCACCGGCCGCATTATCTTCCGCACTCATATTCTTTCCTTCTTTTTAATTTCCCCGCTGTGTCTGTAGTGTGTGCGCGCATCGGTCTCCATCTCCCTCACTCCTGCCCTCATATGTTTGTCACTGGTTGGCTTTAGCTGTCGATCCACAGCAAGCATGAAATAAGGTTTGTGGTTGGCTGGCCTTAGCGGTGCATTCAAGGGCAATTGTAAAAATGATGTTTGTTTTGACTGCCAGAGCTGTACATACAGGGCGAGCGTGGGGAGGGGAAATCTATATCGTTGCTTTTTCGATATTAATATTTTGAATGTTCATATCTAGATATAGATACGATAATGATATATCGTTCAGCCCTGGTTGCTTCCTATTGGGTGGTGATAAAATTCGGAAACTGTCAAAACCGCTTCAAGCTGATCATAACGTTTTGGAAACGAAAACATGCACATCGACCGATATTCGTTCGGAACCAAGGCGTTTGGTACATAATAGACGCGCATGCAAATGGTCTTGCATTCACGCATTGCGCGTCTATTAGGACCAATACGGTAATTGTGAAGTGAAACGAAAATGATAAATGGTCTTCAAAATTTTAAACAAATAAAAATCTGAAAAATGTGATGTGCATTAGTATTCAGCCCCCCCCGCGTCAATACTTTGTAGAGCCACCTTTTGCTGCAGTTACAGCTGCAAGTCTTTTGTGTCTCTACCAGCTTTGCACATCTAAACACTGAAATTTTTGCCCATTCTTCTTTGCAAAATAGCTCAAGCTCAGCCAGATCGGATGGAGAGCGTCTGTGAACAGCAATTTTCAAGTCTTGCCACAGATGCTCAATGGGATTTAGGTCTGGACTTTGACTGGGCCATTCTAACACATGAATATTCTTTGATCTAAACCATTCCATTGTAGCTCTGGCTGTACGTTTAGGGTCATTGTCTTGCTGGAAGGTGAATCTCCTTCCCAGTCTCAAGTCTTTTGCAGCCTCCAACAGGTTTTCTTCCAGGATTGCCCTGTATTTAGCTCCATCCATCTTCCCATCAACTCTGACCAGCTTCCCTGTCCCTGCTGAAGAAAAGCATCCCCATAGCATGATGCTGCCACCACCATGTTTCACAGTGGGGATGGTGTGTGCAGGGTGATGAGCAGTGTTAGTTTTCCAACACACGTAGCGCTTTGCATTTAAGCCAAAAAGTTCAACTTTGGTCTCATCTGACCAAAGCACCTTCTTCCACATGTTTGCTGTGTCCCCTACATGGCTTCTGGCAAAGTACAAACGGGACTTCTTATGCCTGTCTTTCAACAATGGCTTTCTTCTTGCCACTCTTCCAAAAAGGCCAGATTTGTGGAGTGTACGACTTATAGTTGTCCTGTGCACAGATTCTCCCACCTGAGCTGTGGATTTCTGCAGCTCCTCCAGAGTGATCATGGGCCTCTTGGCTGCTTCTCTGACCAGTGCTCTCCTTGCTTGCTTTGTCAGTTTAGGTGGACAGCCATGTCTTGGTAGATTTGCAGTTGTGCCATACTTTTTCCATTTTTGAATGATGGATTGAACAGTGCTTCTTGAGATGTTCAGAGCTTGGGATTTTTTTTTATAACCTAACCCTGCTTTAAACTTCTCCAGAACTTTATCCCTGACCTATCTGGTGTGTTCTTTGGTCTTCATGATGCTGTTTGTTCTTCAGTGTTCTCTAACAAACCACTGAGGCCTTCACAGAACAAGTGTATTTATGCTGAGAGTAAATTACACACAGTAGGACTCTATTAACTAATTAGATGACTTCTGAAGGCAATTGATTGCACTGGATTGTATTTAGAGGTATCAGGGTACAGGGGGCTGAATACTAATGCACACCACATTTTTCAGATTTTTATTTGTTTAAAATTTTGAAGACCATTTATCATTTTTGTTTCACTTCACAATTATGTGCTACTCTGTGTTGGTCTATCACATAAAATCTCAGTAAAAAACTTTTAAGTTCGTGGTTGTAAAGTGGAAAAATGTGAAAAAGTTCAAGGGGTATGAATACTTTCTCAAGGCACTGTATGTTGATCTAGCAGCACTAAGAGCTTTTTTATTCTTCAGGAAGCTCTCCTTCCATGCTAATTTGAACATTACCTATTCTGTTTGACGCCATTTACGTTCCAACTTTCGAGTGGTCTGTTTTAAAGTGCGGGATGGCTGAGGTCCTTCATTATCTTCCTGGCTTTGGCCCGGCACCGCTTAGTGTAGATAGATTGCAGGTCAGGCAGCTCAATGCAGATGATGCGCTGGACTGATTGCACCACTCCCAAGAGAGCCTGTCTGTCCTGCTCAGTGCTGACAGCTCTTGTGTGATGTAAACACCCAGGTACCCAAAACTATCCACTCTCTCCACTGTGGTCCCACTGATGGAGAAGGGTTTAGTTCTTCACCTGCTTTGTGCAGAAGTCCACAATCAGCTCCTTTGTCTTGCTGATGTTTAGGAGGAGGCAGTATCAGTAATCCTGAAAATAATAAAAGTTTGATTAAAAAAAAAAAAAAAACCACATTTTTGTTTGTCTGTTAGATGAAAATTCCATGTAGACTATTGCGGATACGGCAAAATTGGCCACGTCCTTATTAAAAATGACTAAAAAGTGTATGCTATTCTTTTAGAATATCATTATTTCATATCATATAACAGGCGGCACGGTGGTGTAGTGGTTAGCGCTGTCGCCTCACAGCAAGAAGGTCCTGGGTTCGAGCCCCGGGGCCGGCGAGGGCCTTTCTGTGCGGAGTTTGCATGTTCTCCCCGTGTCCGCGTGGGTTTCCTCCGGGTGCTCCGGTTTCCCCCACAGTCCAAAGACATGCAGGTTAGGTTAACTGGTGACTCTAAATTGAGCGTAGGTGTGAATGTGAGTGTGAATGGTTGTCTGTGTCTATGTGTCAGCCCTGTGATGACCTGGCGACTTGTCCAGGGTGTACCCCGCCTCTCGCCCGTAGTCAGCTGGGATAGGCTCCAGCTTGCCTGCGACCCTGTAGAAGGATAAAGCGGCTAGAGATAATGAATGAATGAATGAATATCATATAACAAGAAGACAGAGTCCTCTATATCCCCCGCCCTATATACCAACTATATACCAAGTTTCAAGATATTATTTGCCACATTTTTAAAGCTCTGCTGCAGGAAACCAACCCTACCTCTTTACACTGACCTCAGCAGCCCATGGCATAACCCCACCGGACCTTTGGTCAAGGTGAGCTAAAACTTAAAATTTCTCACATTTCGGGAGCACTTAGATGTGTGACTGCCCGGTCGGGGGTCACGTGATGCTGTTGGAGTGAGCGGTCGCCCTCAATCGACCTCCCGTTTATCAGTCGACTATTAAGATTTTTTAACGTATCAAACCATTTCTTTTGAAGACATTTCTAAACCAAAGCATGTCCGGACCAGACACTTCGACTTCTCAACACAAAACAACAAGGAGCCGTCGTGTTGAACATAAAACTACGACGGCTAACTCAGGTATGGGTGAAGACGACCATGAGGACGCCATGGCTAACGCTATTGCCCAAAATGTGACTGCGAAGATTAGCGCCCTTATGGACATTAAATTCACTGAACTCCATGCTACTCTGAATACCCTGACAAGCCGAATAGATGACAACAGTAAGAGACTGAGTGAGGCTGAGAACCGTGTCTCAGACAATGAAGATAGGACGTACTCGCTAGAGACCAAGATTTCCCTGCTAGAGAAAAAGGTGGAGGAACTGACTGCCCGTGCTGATGACAGTGAAAATAGAAATCGCAGGGAAAATATTCGATTAATTGGGCTGAAGGAGGGCTCAGAAGGAAAACAAGCTGTTGCATTTTTTGAAAGCTGGCTCCCTGATATACTGGGAATTCAGACCAAACGTGGCATTATTAAAATCGATAGGGCGCACAGAGCTCTTATGGAACGCAAGCCAAATTACAACAGGCCAGTAATCATTAAACTCCACAACGCCAGCGACAAGCGCAGAATCCTCACAGCCGCGAGAGAAAAGGGCGAGGTCATCTACGAGGGCAAGAAGATCCTAATTCGGCAAGATTTTTCTCAGTCGGTAAGGGAAGCAAGACGCGAGTTTAACAATATCTGTGAGGGGCTGCTGGAGAAGAAGATACGATTTCGGATGCTCTACCCTGCCACGCTCACCATCACAGTGCGTGGGAAAGAACACAAATTTGACACACCCACGAAGGCTGAAAAGTTTATAAGCAGGTGTAACTTCACGGTGGATCCATCTGAAGAAACTGCCTGATGTCTGTGTTGATGAGGTATACGTGTTACTGTCTTCTTTCAAGGACATACTACTGTCAAAGGTGATATTTGAATGTCTACAATCGTTTAAGCTTCACTGTCTACTTCACTGACTACGCGCACGCGCGCACACACACATAGTTTGCTGAGAAGTGGTTTGTTTTTGTGAATTTAAATGACTGTCTGAACGGGAGGGATGTGAATGGGTTTTTTTTTTTTTTTTTTTCTTTCTGCTCATGGGTGGACGGTACAGTTGGGATATGCTCCCTGATGTTGGTCACGTCTTACTTTGGATTGGGGGCTTACCGTTTTGCCTCACTTGTCCCATTTTCTCTGAAGTGCTTTTTTGTTATGGGTGGGGTTTGTTCTTCAGGGCATGGCTCAGCGTTTGGGGCTGGTGCCATTATGACAGCTTGAACTACTGTGTTTTTTCTTGTAGGTGCATTACCTTTTCTCCTCTGTTTTACGTTATTTGTCTTAGTGTGATATCATTGTTTCACAGCAATTATCTACCATTATACAGAGCCATTGATCATCTTCCATGTGATATTTCAGCGTTTTCATGTGATATTTAGTTATGAGTGATGTTAAAATAATTACACTCAATGTCAAAGGTATAAATAATGTTGTTAAGCGTCAGAAGTTACTTTCCTTTTTTAAAAAAGAAAAATGCCAATTAGCCTTTATCCAGGAAACCCATCTTTCAGATTTAGAGCATTTAAAATTACGAAGGAGCTGGGTAGGTCAGGTATTTTATTCGTCATACAATTCCAAAAGTAGGGGGGTTGCAGTTTTAATTCACCGCTCTTTACCCTTCACTTTAGTTAAAAGCATATCTGACAAAGAAGGACGGTATGTGTTTGTGTCTGGCTACCTTTATGGTGAACTTGTTGTTATAGGATGTGTTTATGCTCCTAATAACTACGAAGCCACCTTTTTCCCACAACTTCTTGCGGATCTGGCGTCATTCTCCTCCCCATGTATGCTCATTGGTGGTGACTTAAATTGTGTGCTCAACTCAGAGATGGACACATCTTCATCTCGCCTTACCTCTATTTCAAAAACTAATGGCCTGCGAGAGTTTCTAAAAGATTTAGATTTATATGATGTTTGGAGGATTCTTCATCCACTTGATAGGGATTACACATTTTTCTCATTTCCTCATCAGGTTCATTCCAGAATTGATTATTTCTTTTCCTCTAGAGAACTTCTGGGCAGAACAACGGATTGCAAGATTATTAGCCAGTCTTTATCAGACCACTCACCTGTAGTTATAGTTATTTCGCCACCTTATAGAGACCCTGCGTGTTTCCATTGGCGACTATCCCCAGTACTACTTAACAGTAAGCGCTTTGTTGATTTCATTACTGCACAATGCCAGTTCTTTTTTGCTGAAAATAAATCCCCTGATGTCAGCCCCTCAACTTTATGGGAAGCTGCAAAAGCTACCATACCCGGAGCCATTATGTCTTATAGCACTGCACAGAAAAAAGGGGCTTTAAAGCGGCAATTAGAACTAGAAGAGGCTGTCAGAGATATTGAAACTCAATTCAAGCGCTCACCGACTAACTACCTATCTAAAAAATTAGAAGCAGCTCGCTCTTCACTTAATCAACTGTTAACTCAAAAGGCTGAAACCCAAGTGTTTTTTGCTAAACATAGACTGTTTGAATCCGGGAACAAGCCAGGTCGCTTACTTGCCCGTTTGGCTCGTGGAAGGGTGGAATCTAACATTATTTCCTCTCTTCTTGACAAACATGGAAATAGGCATTTTAAGTCAACTGAAGTGAACAAACTAATGAAAACATTTTATGAGGAGCTTTATAGCTCAGATGGCACTACCTCATTGGAAAACAGGAGGAAATTTTTGGATAAGATTACTTTCCCATCTCTATCAGAGGATCAAAGAAATCAGTTATGTAGGCCTATTACGGAGGAGGAGGTATCAGACACTATCAAAACACTCCAAAGTGGAAAGTCACCTGGCCCGGATGGCTTTGGTCCAGATTTCTATAAGATATTTAGGAAAGTATTAGTAGGCCCTCTTACAGACATGTATGTTGACAGTTTTGAGAGGGGTTGTCTTCCTCCTACTCTAAATCTTGCACATATGTCTGTCCTTCTTAAAAAGGACAAACCCCCTGATGCATGTGGTTCGTACAGACCCATTAGCCTTATATCAGTAGACAGCAAACTACTTTCTAAACTCTTGGCAAAACGCCTTGAGAACCTGCTTCCACTTCTTATAAATCCAGACCAAACAGGCTTTATACATGGACGTTACTCTTCTAGTAATGTTAGAAAACTTTTAAATATTATTCATTTCTCATTTCAGAATAAACAGAAAACATTAGCTATATCACTAGATGCCGACAAGGCGTATGACAGAGTAGAATGGCCTTATTTGTTTGACATTATGGAGAGATTTGGTCTGGGTGGGAATTTTTTAAAATGGATCCAAGTTATATATCAAGCACCTAGATCTAGGTCGTCATAACTAATGGTCGCTGCTCTGATCCTTTTCCAGTGGCTAGGGGTGTGCGACAAGGATGTCCTCTTAGTCCTCTTCTTTTTGCCTTAGCCCTGGAACCGCTAGCAGAGGTGATACGTTTGCATACTGAAATAAAAGGAGTGTATTTGGGAGACAAGGAATACAAAATTGCCCTATATGCAGATGACATTCTTTTGTTTGTTTCATCCCCAAAAATATCTGTTCCTGCAATTATGGATACTTTTGATGAGTTTAGTTTAGTTTCAGGTTATAAAATTAACTTCAATAAGTCCATAGCAATGCCACTTGGCTGCTTAGGTAAATTTGATGTCCCAAACAATTTTCCCTTTACATGGTCAAGCTCGGGGTTTACATATCTAGGAGTTAGAGTCTCACCGACTCTGTTAGATCTCTGGAAGCTTAATTTTTTACCGATACTTGTGGCAGTTAAGAAAGACCTTGAACGTTGGCATAATCTTCCCATATCATTGTTTGGCCGAATTAGTCTCATAAAAATGAATGTACTTCCCCGCCTACTCTATCCTTTGCAGATGCTCCCTCTATACTTAACAAAGAGAAGCAATAGAGATTTGGAGAAGGCGGTGTCTAAGTTTATCTGGCAAGGGAAAAAACCCAGGTTACGGCTTACAGTACTTCAACAACCTATAGACATGGGTGGGCGTGCCTTGCCTAACTTGATCTTTTATAACTGGGCTTGCCATGCCCGACACCTCTGGTCATGGTTACATGCCTTTATAGATGGTGAGTCTTGTATTGATTCCTGGGCCTGCGAACCATTCACTCCTTGGAGTCTTGTCATGTGCAAGGCAAGTAATATTAATCTTGATGTCAAGAACAATCCTTTAATTTATAATAGTATCAGAGTTTGGCGTGATATTGCGAAATATTGTGGGATACATGGGAATTCCTTATTGGCACCTATCACTCAGAACCCTGATTTTCCTCCAGGTAACATCTCATCTGTCTTCACTACTTGGCGTGATAAGCGAATCATTCTCCTTGGCCAGTTGTTCAAGGACAATACACTTATGTCCTTTCAGGAATTGCAGGAGACATTTGATATTCCCAGGTCCAATTTCTTTGGCTACTTACAAATAAGACATTTTATTTTTTCTTTGTCATACTCTCCACCTCCGACCCCTCTCTCTCATACTCCAGAAACTTTCTTTCTTAACCGAAAAAAAATCAAAGAGTTTATTTCAGGCTTTTATTCGCTACTCTTTTCATGTGGCACATATGAACTACACAATATTTCCAGAAAATGGGAGGGAGACCTAGGATCTGAATTTATTGAGGATGATTGGTTGGAGGCCATTAGTGTCATCAGGTCAACATCCACTTGTAATAGGCTAAGGGAAACTCAGTATAAAATATTGCATAGATTACACATCACTCCGGTCATATTACATAAAATGGATCGCTCAATTTCTCCTCTCTGCACTAAGTGCAACTCTGAAAGAGGGACCTATTTCCATTATTTTTGGGACTGTAAATTCATAGCAAGATTCTGGACTCTGGTGGCCAAAATAATTAGTGAAGTCATTGAGGTTGAAGTGAAAAAAGACCCAAGTGTCTTTCTGGTTGGGTTACCATCTAAGGTGCTACAACTCCCAGCACCAAGATACATTTTACTTGAGAAGCTGCTCCTCTCTGCGCGAAAATGCATATTACTGAACTGGATTAAAGAGCGCCCACCATCCATTACACAGTGGTATAAGGAGATTTTCTGTACACTGCCACATGAAAGATTGATGGCTCTGGCCAAGGGGAAAGAAGATATGTTTCACAAAATTTGGTCCCCCTTCATAAATTATCTTCCAGAAGATTTGAGTTCTCTTCTCCTGAGAGGGGAGCTGAGTGAGTTTTGGTCACAAACCAGGCCTAGATCTCCCTCATAATCCCAAATGACGCGAAATGTTTATTTTTATTTTAGTGATAACTTAGAGCTGTTATTTTCTTGCTGTGAACATATTGTGTGGTTTTTTTTTTTTTGTAATTCTGTTATTGTTTTATTATTATTTGAATTTATTTTAAATTATGTATTGAATGACAAGTCATTTTGTATTAGTATTGGTTATTCAGTTATGTTACTTGTATTTTCTGTTTGCACCCTGATAGCTGTCGTATGGGCGGGGTGGGTGGGTAGGGGTTGTTCTGTATGTTGTCTGTATATTTTGTGAAAAAACAATAAAAAGTAGGAAAAAAAAAAATTCTCACATTTCTTAGTATCAAAAGGCACATATACATATACCAACTTTCAAGACCATACCACTCATAGTTTTCAAGTTCTGCTCCAGAAACAAAACCTACCCCTTAGGCTAAAATGAAAATGTCTCAAACAACTTAGTATGAAAAGACACATCTACCATACATCACCTTGTCCATTGCCATGCATGGTCTGGTACCGCTAGGCTCAGCCATGTCTCAGTAAAGCAGAGAAGGTTGCAGTCCCAAATGTCCCTCTGGAACTTGACTCTGGCCCTGAGGCCAGATGGATTGTAGTCCCAAATGTCCCTCTGGAACTTGACTCTGGCCCTGAGGCCAGATGGATTGTTCTTGATGGATTGTACATTGGTTAGCAGGACACTGGTCATGGGTGCACAATGTGCATAAGCCCACAGCCTGTTCGTGATGTTGGGTAATTTCCCCTGGGGTCATTGTTTTGGGTCACATCCTTTGTTCTCCTTCAAGAGCTTCCTCTGCCAGGCTGAGTCTGGAGTTAAAAACATCAATTTGTAAGTAGATTGTAGACCAATAGAAATAAGGGTATTTCTATCATATCTAATCATTGTTGCCATCCTGAATAACTAAAAGTAACCAGGTGAATAGTTTAAAAAAGAAAGAAAGAAAGAAATTATGGCCAGAGCAGTTATCACAGCAGCCTCCTCACCGGCACCAGCTTAGGCAAATATCCACCTGCAGCTTGGAAAAATAAAGTGAATAAACAACACCAGCATCTCAAATCCATGCATTATACTTGGGGGAAACCATGGCCTAGCAGCTTTGGACCAAAATATCGCCAGTTCGATTCCCTAGATCAGAAGGAATGTCTGAAGTGCCCTGGAGCAAGGTACCTAACCTCCAAGTGCTCAGAGTATGTTGTACGTCACTCTGGATAAGCGCGTCTGCTAAATGCCAGTAATGTAATGAGATATCCTGTCGATGTCTTGATTTCATATAAAGTGATTTGTCTGCAGTCGCATGCTTTAGCTTTCGTTATGTTTCACTCTTCTGCCTTCTCAGTGACATCCTGATAATTTTGCTCTTCCCGTGTTAGCACTTCCTGTAAGGGTGTAAACGTGCTCAAATACTAAACTTGCAGTGTGGGCTCTATAGAGTGTGTTCATTATGATGAGACACGGTGCAGAAATTAATCAGTGTGTGTGTTTAGGTCTAATTCTCTCTTTGGATTAGTGTGTGTGTTTGGGCCCTCAGTAAGAATGCAGGTGTGTTTTCTTCTCCTGATACAGCTTCATATCACTGAAGGTGATTTAATACTAACATGGGTCACATACAGTAGATGGATGGATGGATAGAGAGAGAGAGAGAGAGAGAGAGAGAGTTGCATGTGCTGCATCATGTGGTGAAACACATGAAAGAGGAAGTAGCAACTGAAAAAAGTTGTGGAAAGTATTACTTTATTCCATGTAATGGGTTTGTGGTTGTGTGTGGTTGTATATGTGGGGAGGGTGTCACTGAAGAACGAAAATTTCTGCATTTCAGCACATTGTGTCTCTGCTTATGGACATTTAGTAAGTTGTGGACACACGTTATTAAAATGCTCTTGTGTTTTTATCTTCTCCTTCTTCTCCACATCACTGAAGGTGAGTCTGCTTCTCTCTCTCTCTCTCTCTCTCACCTACAGTATTTAATAATCTTTCATTAAAAATATGTCAGTATTTACTCTTAAAGCCTTTAAATCTTCAAATCATGGAGTAATCTTACTTATGACATGGAAATGTAAAGCACACACTGAATAACTGAACTTATTTGGGTCAGTTTTTTGGTTTCCTAGTCATTACTTGTGGTGCAACATGATGACACTATCTGTATCTGTTTAGTGCTCACAATATCCAGGAATATCCAGGTGCAGAAATAGCATCAGTTTGCAGTAAAATAAGAGAAAATGTAATGTGTAGTGGGATATCTAATGCTTTAGACAGGAGCTAGAATGATCAAGAGTCTCTTTATGTCTCGTCTCGTCTCTCGTCTCGTCTTCTTCCGCTTATCCAGGACCGGGTCGCGGAGGCAGCAGTCTAAGCATGGAAGCCCAAACTTCCCTTTCCCCAGACACCTCGGCCAGCTCCTCGGGAAGAACACCGAGGCGTTCCCAGGCCAGCCGAGAGACATAGTCCCTCCAGCGTGTCCTGGGTCTTCCCCGGGGCCTCCTCCCGGGGGGACATGCCTGGAACACCTCCCCAGGGAGGCGTCCAGGAGGCATCCGAAAAAGATGCCCGAGCCACCTCAGCTGGTTCCTCTCGATGTGGAGGAGCAGCGGCTCTACTCCGAGCTCCTCCCGAGTGACTGTGCTTCTCACCCTATCTCTAAGGGAGCGCCCAGCCACCCTGCAAAGGAAACTCATTTCAGCCGCTTGTATCCGCGATCTTGTTCTTTCTGTCATTACCCAAAGCTCATGACCATAGGTGAGAGTCGGAACGTAGATCGACCGGTAAATTGAGAGCTTCGCCTTTTGGCTCAGCTCCTTCTTCACCACGACGGACCGGTAAAGCGACCGCATCACTGCGGAGGCTGCACCGATCCGCCTGTCGATCTCACGCTCCATCCTTCCCTCACTCGTGAACAAGATCCCGAGATACTTAAACTCCTCCACTTGAGGCAGGACTTCTCCACCAACCTGGAGAGGGCAAGCCACCCTTTTCCGGTCGAGAACCATGGCCTCGGACTTGGAGGTGCTGATTCTCATCCCAGCCGCTTCACACTCGACTGCAAACCACCCCAGTGCATGCTGAAGGTCCTGGTTTGAAGAAGCCAACAGGACAACATCATCCGCAAAAAGCAGAGATGAAATCCTGTGGTTCCCAAACAGGATTCCTTCCGGCCCCTGGCTGCGCCTAGAAATTCTGTCCATAAAAATTATGAACAGAACCGGTGACAAAGGGCAGCCCTGACGGAGTCCAACATGCACTGGGAACAGGTCTGACTTACTGCCGGCAATGCGAACCAGACTCCTGCTCCGTTCGTACAGGGACCGGACAGCCCTTAGCAAAGAGCCCCGAACCCCATACTCCCGAAGCACCCCCCACAGAATACCACGGGGGACACAGTCGAATGCCTTCTCCAGATCCACAAAGCACATGTGGACTGGTTGGGCAAACTCCCATGAACCCTCGAGCACCCTATGAAGGGTATAGAGCTGGTCCAGTGTTCCGCGACCAGGACGAAAACCGCATTGTTCCTCCTGGATCCGAGGTTCGACCATTGGTCGAATTCTCCTCTCCAGTACCCTGGAGTAAACTTTCCCTGGGAGGCTGAGAAGTGTGATTCCCCTATAATTGGAGCACACTCTCCGGTCCCCTTTCTTAAAAAGAGGGACCACCACCCCAGTCTGCCACTCCAGAGGCACTGTCCCCGACCGCCACGCGATGTTGTAGAGGCGTGTCAACCAAGACAGCCCCACAACATCCAGAGACTTGAGATACTCAGGGCGGATCTCATCCACCCCCGGTGCCTTGCCACCGAGGAGCTTGCAAACCACCTCAGTGACTTCGGCTTGGGTAATGGACGAGTCCACCTCTGAGTCATCAGCCTCAGTCTCCTCAGTGGAAGACATGACGGTGGGATTGAGGAGATCCTCAAAGTATTCCTTCCACCGCCCGACAATGTCCCCAGTCGAGGTCAACAGCTCCCCACCCGCACTGTAAACAGTGTTGGCAGAGTACTGCTTCCCCCTCCTGAGGCGCCGGACGGTTTGCCAGAATTTCTTCGAGGCCGACCGATAGTCCTTCTCCATGGCCTCCCCGAACTCCTCCCAGTTCCGAGTTTTTGCCTCCGCAACTGCCCGAGCTGCAGCACGCCTGGCCTGCCGATACCCGTCGGCTGCCTCAGGAGTCCCGGAGGTCAACATGGCCCGATAGGACTCCTTCTTCAGCTTGACGGCATCCCTTACTTCCGGTGTCCACCACCGGGTTCGGGGATTGCCGCCACGACAGGCACCGGAGACCTTGCGGCCACAGCTCCGAACAGCTGCATCCACAATGGAGGTAGAGAACATGGTCCACTCAGACTCAATGTCCCCCGCCTCCCTCGGAAGCTGGGAAAAGCTCTCCCGGAGGTGGGAGTTAAAGACCTCCCCAACAGAGTGCTCGGCCAGACGTTCCCAGCAGACCCTCACCATACGTTTGGGCCTGCCAGGTCTGTCCAGCTTCCTCCTCCGCCAGTGGATCCAACTCACCACCAGGTGGTGATCAGTTGACAACTCAGCCCCTCTCTTCACCCGAGTGTCCAAGACATAGGGTCGGAGATCAGATGACACGACTACAAAGTCGATCATTGACCTCCGACCTAAGGTGTCCTGGTGCCACGTGCACTTATGGACACCCCTATGCTCGAACATGGTGTTCGTTATGGACAAACTGTGACTAGCACAGAAGTCCAATAACAAAACACCACTCGGGTTCAGATCGGGGAGGCCGTTCCTCCCAACCACGCCCCTCCAGGTGTCACTGTCATCGCCCACGTGAGCATTGAAGTCCCCCAGTAGCACAATGGAGTCCCCAGTCTGAGCACCTCTCAGTACCTCTCCCAGGGACTCCAAGAAGGCCGGATACTCTATACTGCTATTTGGCCCGTAGGCACAAACAACAGCAAGAGCCCTCTCCCCAATCCGAAGGCGCAGAGAGGCGACCCTCTCGTTCACTGGGGTAAACTCCAACACATGGCGGCTGAGCTGGGGAGCTATAAGGAAGCCCACACCAGCCCGCCGCCGCTCACCACGGGCGACTCCAGAGAAGTGGAAAGTCCAGCCCCTCTCGAGGAGCTGGGTTCCAGAGCCCAAGCTGTGCGTGGAGGTGAGCCAGACTATCTCTAGCCGGTACCTCTCAACCTCCCGCACAAGCTCAGGCTCCTTCCCCCCCCAGCGAAGTGACATTCCATGTCCCAACAGCCAGCCGCTGTGTCCGGGGATCAGGTCGTCGAGGCCCCTGCCTTCGACTGCCACCCAATCCACACTGCACCAAACCCCTACTGCTACCTCTGTGGGTGGTGAACCCACAGGAGGTCGGGCCCACGTCACCTCTTCGGGCTGAGCCCGGCCGGGCCCCATGGGCAAAGGCCCGGCCACCAAGCGCTTGCATACGAGCCCCAACCCCGGGCCTGGCTCCAGGGTGGGGCCCCGGCTGCGTCCTACCGGGCGACGTCACGGTCCTGGATTTTTTCTCCATAGGGGTTTTTTGGTGAACTGCTCTTGGTCTGGCCTGTCACCTAGGACCTGTCTGCCTTGGGAAACCCTAACAGGGGCATAATGCCCCCGACAACATAGCTCCTAGGATCATTCAAGCACACAAACCCCTCCACCACAATAAGGTGGCAGTTCTAGGAGGGGGTCTCTTTATGTAACATTTTAAAATAACAGTTTCTGTGCCCTTTATTATTGTGAGCATATAAGATGAACACAAACCCATAGACATGTAAGTTTATATGCTTTGCTTTTGTCATGTAAGTGGTGGAGGCGGATGTAAGTGCAGAAAAGGGCTTATTGTGAATATAACAATATACAGGTATATAATCCAAGTCAGCAGGCAAAATCAGCAATGGTGGACAGGCAAAGGTCGAGCGAGGCAGAAACAGACAATCTGAGGCACAGACAAAAGGCAAAGTCCAAAATACAGAATCTGAGTCGAGAACCAGAATAACAACAAACATACGGCTCAGTAAGGGTCACTGGGAACGCCATAGTCCGCAATGTTGTTGAGTTAACAGTGTCCTTTTATGCATGCGCTATTCTGGGACACGTGTATGTAATTAGTCTTTAAGGTGTGTGCTGCTCAGAGTGCGTATGTGTGTGATGGGATTTTCAAAGCGTGCCAGGCGTTAACATACATGGATGCATGCAAATGTGATACCCCCCCCCCAAAAAAAAAAAAAAATCTCCCTCCAGAGCTAAAACCCCTCTTGAATGTCCCTGGGGATGAGGACCTGGTGCTGGGTGCAGTGCTATTGGTGCTCTGCTCTGGCTTGAGAGGGACATGGCACCAGAACATGGACGTGGGTGGAAGTTTGGGTTCTGGTTGGACCTTAAATGGTGGTGAGGACACTGGTGGAGTTTTAGGCGTGGGCTTAGATCAGGGGTGGGCAATTATTTTTTACATGGGGCCACATGAGAAATAAAAAATTTTGTGGAGGGCCGGACCAAAAGGCTGAACTAAATTCTGCATAATATTAATTGTATTTCTTTATATAAAGCAGTAAATAACATTGTTTTTACAAGCTGCTAAGACTGGTAAGATTATGGAAAAAACGAGGTTGCCTTACAAAAAATGTCATTTATTCAATCAAATTTCCCAAAACAATGGTTAACAAAATGTGAACGTTTGTACCATTTTTTTTCAGTCACATTCACCCCAAAAGACAATGAAGACATCACAATATTGTCTTTCTACTCCAAATATCAAGCAAGATACATCATATTATAATAATGATGCCCACGTTTGTAGTCTAATCACCTCATTTGGTGTTTTTCGCCAGAGATTGGCTCGGGCTCCGGCACCTGCTGGTGACGTCATGCTATGTGATTGGCTGGACCGTTTGGAGGATGATGTACAAGTTTGTGGTTGGTCTGGAGAAATTACGGAAGTAGTTATTGCGGGATTAAGTTTCGTGGGATTTCATGTCATGTTCATGTCGCGCGCACTGCGTTTTAGTTGAACACAATTTCAAAATAAAAGCAATGCACATTCAGTCCATGCATGGGGTAAAATTAGAAAATATGTTTATTTTGTAATTTCTAATTAACCTTACACGGGCCGGTCAGAATGAACCAAAGGGCCGGATGCGGCCCATGGGCCGTAAAATGACCAGGTCTGGCTTAGATGTAAACATGGATCTGGACCTGGGTTCGGGCATGGGTTCATGCATGGGTATGGATTCAGGTCTCGGCTCCACAGGAGGTCTGGACTTAGCTTCTGTGACAGTCTCGTCCTTGGTGAAGCCTGGCAGTGGAGTGATGACGTCCTCAAAGCCTGATGGTGGAGTAAAGAGCTCATTCATTCTGAAGCCAGGCAACAGAGTGACAAACTTCTCGAAACCAGGTGGTGGGGCGACGACGTCCTTGAAGCCCAGTGGGGAAGTGAATAGCTTGTCTAAGCTGAAACCTGGCAGTGGAGTGACGAACTCCTTGCAACCAGGAGGTGATATGATATATTTATAGCCAGGCAGCATGGCAAAGAGATTGTTCCCACTGAAAGCTGGAGCAGAGACTGCCCTGTCAGCCCCTGGCACTGGCTCTGGAGTGGGGGCCACTGCTCCAGCATCTGGAGGGAGCTCTGGAGTGAAGGCCTCTTCCTCCTCTGCATCAGCTTCTGGAGTCTCAGCCCCCCCCAAAAAAAAAAAAAAATTGGTGGGCCTCCTTCCTGGAAGTCTGGGACCAGGAGTTAAGTTCCTCGGTGAAAGACTGGGAGCCCCGGTGTCCTAGGTGCTGCATCTTCACTAGGTGTTCAACCCAGTGTGCCGGTGAGCCAGTAGATCATGCAGCTGACCCATAAGCGCACTGGAGATTTGGGTTCCAATTGGGGCGGAGCTATGGGGTGGCCACCCCAGGGCACGCCTTGGCCCCGCCCTGGCCACCCCAGGGCTGGACAATACAATTTATAAAACTGATATGTCCCACGAAATGTTAGTTCCGCCCGCTGGATTTTTGTTCCGCCTATTTGGTTTCTGCGGGGATGCATATTAGCGTAGCACATAAACATTTCACGTGTTCAAGCAGCAGATGGTATCAAATAGTCATGCTCTAGTCCGACAACACAACAACCTATGAACTACATGAACGTGCGATTAATTTGGGATGTAAGTTATTCATCTCTTATACTCTCTTCAAGTTCTCACTTTGTAGACATACAGTTACAATTCTGTCCTCAGTCAATTCAGAGTTTCCAGAAATCTCCAGAGTTTCCAGAAATCTCCACTTTGCCCAGGGTTTTCGAAAATATCCGTTTTCAGTGTCTGAAACCTTCATTTACATGTAAATGAAACCATATAGATAAATATGCGTCTTTATAGATATCCCGCTACAGTGGGATTTGTGCTGTGTGCACACATAGATAGATACTAGATTGATAGAAAGCAAAACGTCGGTGGTTTTCGATTGTATGACTCAAAAGAGAAAATTACGTCGGCAAGTTAGCTGTCTGTGAGTCACTTTGCTCACTCAAACAGCAGAATACAACTTTTAAAATTAATGTTTGCCTGTTACATGAAAATATAGAGATGTTGTGTGTTACTGGTGGGAGTACACATTGATTAATAATTGTCACACTCATACATCCACAACACTCATGCATTCTCTCAACACACACTCTCCCCTTACCCCTCTCATGCACCACATTTCTATATTTACATGTAACACACTCAGTCATACACAACACTTATGCACTCTCTTAATACACTGTCTATCTCACTCTCACACACAATTTGTGCACTACATTTCTATATTTGCATGTAACATTCATACACTCTCAACCAGTGGCGGCTGGTAGTCTTTGAAACAGGGGAGGCTGGTCGGTTACGATATTTCCAGATTTTAAAAGAAAAAAGAAAAAAAACATCAATTTTGCCCATACTCTTGCCTCTGATCTGGTTGATTGTTGGCAGGGTCACAAACTGTGAAATAACAGGTTCTTTTGGCCCATTAGCCTACTGTCCAATATACATGATGGTGGTGTTGGGGGGGGGTATATTTTAACATTTTATATTTTAAAATTGTGGCATGTTTAAAAATGGATCATTATTGAAAGCAGCTCTTTGTCAGGAACCTCAGCAATAACAGCAGAGTGTTCTGGAATAGGCACAAGCACTGACCTTGGGGAGCCAAACATAGAGCTAGGTGCCACACATTTCATTCAATGACACTTTCCCTATATTTTACTTATTTTGACTGAGGCCCACTTTACACGGGGACGGTATAAAACAAAAACGCAAAAGTCCGTTTTCGTTCTCACTTTTTTCCGCGTCTATACGACTGTTTTCAAGGAGGAAATCTGCGTCTATACGGTGACGCATAAATGTCTCCGCTATGTCTGCACGCATGCGCAACGTCTTCTGTCTTGTCTGATCTGCACATCTGCGCTGCTGTTCTGTCAAGTTATCCTACCAAGCCTACTACGCATGCGCGAAATCCAGGAGGGTAGGAAAATTCAACAGTAGTTTTGTCCCACTGATCAGCTGGGCTGATAGAAAATCGGTGAGAATTTCACACATTTGCCGATTTTTATGTTTTGTGCGTATTGGTCGAGTCTTTGGCCGAGTCAAATAATTTGTAATGACTTGTTTTGAATAATAAAACGGTCTGTATGAGAACTTGCTAGGATAACTTTACAGAACACCGGTCCGGCTGAGGTACTGTAGTGCTCGAGGGAGGAGCAGGAGCAAACCGAAACTCTTTTAATCTGCCTTTATTAAGTAACACTCACTCTTGTTTCGGTGAAGAAGAGAAAAGGCAGTGTCCATCTCAGCAAAATAAACCCGTTCGGGTGCTAGTTTTGTTTTCAGTCTCGGGTTTATTTTTATTTTTTATTTTTTTTGTTTATTTAGTAAACCAATGTATATACATGATATAATAAATACAATATGGAAAATATACACTAGTTGTACATGGATAACGCAAGAAAGTTTAAAACTTATTTCCATTGCGGTCCATATGAATGATGACATGATGGCGGGTAAATACTAATTATACATTAATCACATATAATTATCACATACATATTAAATTAATTAATAATGAGTATGTATGAAAATTTATTTTTAAAAAAATGGTTTCACGAGCGGCTTGAATAGGCGGCACGCGCGTGCACGCACACGCGTGTGCGCGCGTGCGTGTGTGTGTGTAACTTGGCGACACCAAACTGAGGGGAGCTCCAGCCGGGCGGGTGAGCAGGAAAACACATCTACTGCATTAAAACACAGAGCAGCTTGAAGGTCCGTTGGATCGATGTAATCAGACATGCTCTTACTTTTTTACTTACTTTCTTACTTCCCGGGCTGGCATGTGCAGTATATGACATATGTATGACGTAAACGCGTACCCGACATGAGCAGATCCGAGCGGAGTTTTGCGTATTGGGTAGTTTAGACGGATATGCAACGGGGGCCGTTTTTAACTTATCCACTCTGGAAGGCGTTTTCAATTTTATCCGTTTTTCAGCCTCGGAAACGCCGTCCCCGTGTAAACGAAAGGCACTTCTGATAAAATATTTAGTCGTTTTTACCCGACAGCGTCCTCGTGTAAACGGGCCCTGAGAAATGTTTTATTGACAATTTTGATAACCCTTCACTTTTAATCCAGGTCTGTAGTATGAAATGTTCTTGGCTGTGTTTTTGTTTAAAAATGTTTTCCAAATTGTAGCTGTGTTTAATTCATAGCCAGAGGAATATATATTCCAATATAATATACTCAGCATAAACATTTTAAATAGATTCTATATTTTTGGCCCATCCATGACATATTACTAAAGTAGCCTATTTACTGTTGTTGATGTGGGTCACTTGCTGTTAGCCAATTCACTTTCTCGTACCAGGAGAGCTGAAAGGAACGAGTATTATTCCCTACCTTTTTCACCAAGTCAATTTGAGGCGTTGGTCTACCCTGCTCTTTAATTTTAATTTTTTCCTCGAAAGGAAGACTGGCAAATGGCTTCGCCAAAATTAAATCAGCAATGCTTGGCATCCGTGCGCAGCTTTCTTGCTAGCTGACTAGCCCCCTCAAGTTCAAGTTCAGTCACTCAAATAAACGAAATTTCTGGAACTAAGATAGCAAACTTGACAACACTATATTTACACTTTATTTACAATGAAAATATATACAAACTAAAAAAGCTGGTAGAAACCGTATGTAATGAATGAAATCGAAATGTAAGCTGATCTCTTACAATACACCACAGCACTTGCGAATCCGCATGGGACTGAACTGAAATTCACTGCTGCCTGTCTATAGTTGAAACGAGCTGTCAATCAAAGAAAATATCTGGCCGCTTTCACCAATCACCAGTCTCCTCGCGGAAACTGCTATGTCCCTCCCACTGTGAGGCTGGGAGTCCATGGGGCAGGCATTTTCGCAGTATTTGTCCAATAACCGTCTTGCATTTTGATATTGAAAAGCGCATAGCTCCCAAATGCCACTGAAGTCCACTGAGGCTGGGCTGCATCGCGCTGTCACGAGGGGGAAAAACTCACGCACACATTAGGTGAATTGGGGAAAGTTATAACGGAATGATTTCGCACTGTAGTTGGGTTGAGCACATATATTTCTATGATTCTGGATCTGAAATAGCAATGTTATAAGGTCGGCTATAACATAAGCCTAGCGCAATTCATCCTACACGATGTTCGTCATTTTTAGAGGAGGCTGAGCCTCCCTCGTTGTCTTAGAGCAATCGCCCGTGCTCTCAGCACAGACACACAACCCATGCACGACATTTTTATATTTAAATGTAACACTCATGCACTGTCTTAACACTCTCTCTCACTCATATATGAACACATACTTCACTCTCTTAACACACACTATGTCTTTCTCTCACTCACTATAAGGTACAACTCATGCACTCTCAACACACACCCTCTCTTACACACACACACACACACACACACACACCACTCATGCATGATGCACTCCATTTCTATATTTACATGTAACACACTCACTGATGTACACACCACTCATGCACTCTGAACACACACACACTCACCCACACACCACCCATGCAGTACATTTCTATATTCACATATAACACACACAACACTCGTGCACTCTGAACATACACTCTCTCGCTCACACACAACTTATGCACTTCATTTTTGTATTTACAGTACATGTAACTATCTTCACACACACACAAAATTCGTATACTACAGCTCATCTATATCTACATGCAGTGCACATACTTTCCCCCCTCTCTCTCTCTCTCTCTCTCTCTCACACACACACACCACTCATGCACTACACCTCATCTATGTCATGTGTTACATCAGTGTAACACTTTCATTCACTCACACACACACACACACACACACACACACACACACACACACACACACATTTTGTAACTCAACACATTTAGTTTGTACAGTACGTATAATGGACAATATCACAACATGTTGTAAGTGTTTACATATGTTGTATGCATGAGTTAAGTATACAAGTATTTTCCTTTTCCTGAGCAAAGCACTCTTTATTCAAGCCTGACTAATATCCTTCCTACTTCCCAGGTGCCTGGGACAGGTGATCTTTTAGTTTTTACTTTTGCATTTTAGTAGTGATCGTTAAAATCCTGATGCTTAACTAGAGTAAACAAGTTTCATGGTTTCTTTGTTTTGCAGATGCTTTGTTCCATAAATTAATACATTAATTTCTGACCTCTTGGCTCACATGGGTTTTGTTCATGAGTTAGGCACCAGATATGCCACCAGATACATCAGAATACAGGAAATCAAATCTAGCTAATTCAGAATTTCCCGGGGGAGGACCCCCGGAACCCCCCCCCCTTATTTAGTCACAGCATGGCCACCCCTTGTATATCCTTGGCCCCCCTTTGGCCACCCCATGTAAAAAATCCTGGCTACGCCACTGGCTCCAATAAGTCCTAGTCGAAAAAGCTGCACTGTGGCAAAAATCCATTTGGATTTGGTGCTGGTATTTTTAGCCCCAGCCATTGACGAAAAATCACAGATCCTGGGTTCAGCAACCTGACCTCAGCATGGAACAGTAGCCTTTTCTCCTCCATGACATGCGTGCATTAGGTTAAATATTCTGTCATGTAAGTGTCGGAGGCAGATGTAAGTTAAGAAGAGTGTTTATTGTGAAAATAATAATACGCGGGCATCTAATCCAAGTCAGCAGGCAAAATCAGCAATGGTGGACAGGCAAAGGTCGAGCAAGGCACAAACGGAAAATTGGAGGCACAGACAAAAGCCAAAGTCCAAATACAGAATCAGAGTCGAGACCCAGAATAACAACATAAACATACAGCTCAGTAAGGGTCACTGGGAACGCAGTACTTCATAATGCTGTAGAGTGAACAGTGTCCTTTTGCAACCCCAATTCCAAAAAAGTTGTGACAAAGTACAAATTGTAAATGAAAACGGAATGCAATAATTTACAAATCTCAAAAACTGATATTGTATTCACAATAGAACATAGACAACATATCAAATGCCGAAAGTGAGACATTTTGAAATTTCATGCCAAATATTGGCTCATTTGAAATTTCATGACAGCAAGACATCTCAAAAAAGTTGGGACAGGGGCAATAAGAGGCTGGAAAAGTTAAAGGTACAAAAAAGGGACAGCTGGAGGACCAAATTGCAACTCATTAGGTCAATTGGCAATAGGTCATTAACATGACTGGGTATAAAAAGTATGACTGGCTCTCAGAAGTAAAGATGGGAAGAGGATCACCAATCCCCCAATTCTGCACTGACAAATAGTGCAGCAATATCAGAAAGGAGTTCGACAGTGTAAAATTGCAAAGAGTTTGAACATATCATCATCTACAGTGCATAATATCATCAAAAGATTCAGAGAATCTGGAAGAATCTCTGTGCATAGGGGTCAAGGCCGGAAAACCATACTGGGTGCCCGTGATCTTCGGGCCCTTAGACGGCACTGCATCACATACAGGCATGCGTCTGTATTGGAAATCACAAGATGGGCTCAGGAATATTTCCAGAGAACATTATCTGTGAACACAATTCACCGTGCCATCCGCCGTTGCCAGCTAAAACTCTATAGTTCAAAGAAGAAGCCGTATCTAAACATGATCCAGAAGCGCAGACGTCTTCTCTGGGCCAAGGCTCATTTAAAATGGACTGTGGCAAAGTGGAAAACTGGTCTGTGGTCAGACGAATCAAAATTTGAAGTTCTTTATGGAAATCAGGGACGCCGTGTCATTCGGACTAAAGAGGAGAAGGACGACCCAAGTTGTTCTCAGCGCTCAGTTCAGAAGCCTGCATCTCTGATGGTATGGGGTTGCATTAGTGCGTGTGGCATGGGCAGCTTACACATCTGGAAAGACACCATCAATTCTGAAAGGTATATCCAGGTTCTAGAGCAACATATGCTCCCATCCAGACGACGTCTCTTTCAGGGAAGACCTTGCATTTTCCAACATGACGATGCCAAACCACATACTGCATCAATTACAGCATCATGGCTGTGTAGAAGAAGGGTCCGGGTACTGAACTGGCCAGCCTGCAGTCCAGATCTTTCACCCATAAAAAACATTTGGCGCATCATAAAACGAAAGATACGACAAAAAAGACCTAAGACAGTTGAGCAACTAGAATCCTACATTAGACAAGAATGGGTTAACATTCCTATCCCTAAACTTGAGCAACTTGTCTCCTCAGTCCCCAGACGTTTACAGACTGTTGTAAAGAGAAAAGGGGATGTCTCACAGTGGTAAACATGGCCTTGTCCCAACTTTTGAGATGTGTTGTTGTCATGAAATTTAAAATCACCTAATTTTTCTCTTTAAATGATACATTTTCTCAGTTTAAACATTTGATATGTCATCTATGTTCTATTCTGAATAAAATATGGAATTTTGAAACTTCCATATCATTGCATTCCGTTTTTATTTACAATTTTACTTTGTCCCAACTTTTTTGGAATCGGGGTTGTATGCATGCGCTAATTATGCTCTAATCTTGGACAGGCGTGTGTAATTAGTCTTTGAGGTGTTCGCTGCTCAGAGTGTGAATACATGCGTGTGGAAGTTCGATGTGCCCCGGCACGATCGTGCGTGGATCTGACAGCTTTTTTTTTTTTGTAAGCTTGATGCTTTGGTTAAGTAAAGCACTGGAGTTTAAGTCTCAGTTAATTTATTGGTAAATGTGGTTAAATCAGTGTAAGCTAGAAGAAAGAAGTGGTGCATCAGTGGTTAAAGATTTGAGCATACAAAGGTTATGAGTTCAAATCCCAGCACTATGAAGCTGCTCTGGTGCCGGGAGTAACCTTCACCTGCTCAGGTGTGTCCTGCTCCAGTTTTATAAGATGCTTTGGATAAAAGCATCAGCCAAATGGAGTGGATTAGATTTTATTTTCAAATTTACAGTAGATTAGAAAAAGCATACAGCACAGTGACATATTGTTCATAAAATTACTTGTAAATAGTGTTTTATAATTATTTGTGAACTATCTGTGACTCTTTCAGGCAAGCTTTCAAAACAAGAGTAAATGAATATTGCACTTCAGATACTGACTTTATCTGTATTTGTATCCATTTAAATCTGTTTATACAGTTTATCTGTTCATGTTTTCATATTCAGTTACATCCCGACTGTGGACTTCAGTGAGTGGTAGATGTGAGTGAGTTGTAGAGTTCCAGGTTGTCTGTAGTTCTGTAGAGTTGCTGCAGATGGTGAACTGCTCATTAACACATCATTACCTGCTGTGTTCCTACAGGCTGCAGGCTGGAAGGAAATGAAGGCTTAATAGAAATCACTGCATACACAGGAGACTCAGTACTGCTGCCCTGCTCCTGCACTGACCTCCAAACCACACCTGAGACATTCACATGGCAGAAATACATAAGAAATGAAAATGATTGGGTAAAGATATCTCCTGAGAGTGAGCAGTACAAAGAGAGATTTCAGCTGGTTAATGATCGCTCTTCAGGAAATCTCTCTCTGCTCATATCACACCTGACTGAAGAGGATGGAGAAGATTACAGGTGTAGTGTTAATAGCAGTCAATACACAGACATCAGACTCACTGTTAAAGGTAAAGGACTCATTTTTATTCACAATGCTACTTCAGTGATAATCTCATGACAGATTAATCTGATGTTGTCACAGCGATGCAGTATGTTGATGTTTGTTCATTCTCCAGGTTGCACACTGAATCTACAGACAGTGACTGTGACTGGATACATGGGACAGTCTGTCCTTCTGCCCTGCTCCTGCTCTGAACTACAAGCCAAACCACAAGCTTTCACATGGATGTTTTTAAATGGTTCTGATTCCAAAGAAATCTTCCCAAAGGACCAGACAAATCTCTACACAGACAGAGTTCAGCTCTTTAATGATCATCTTCCAGGAAATCTCTCTCTACTCATATCACACCTGACTGTAGAGGATGGAGGAGATTACAGGTGTAAGATCGGAGACAACATCGACAGAGATGTCTGTCTCACAGTAAGAGGTAAAATTACCTTCTGTATATAAACCATGTGTGAAGTTGACTACAGTATGTAGCTAAAGTAAAGAAATGTAAAGAAATGGAGGAAAAATGCAACATAAAATCAGAAATAAAATGTAAGAATCCGATGTGAAAAGTTTCTGTTGCATGTTCTGCTCCTCGTCTGGGTTTGTGTTGACGATGATGATGAGGGATTATCTGAGTTTGTGTTCTGACCCACTTTCACTTCTCACTACGATTCCTGGATTGTCTTTAATAAAGAACATACTGAGTTTACACACTTGTGTCCTGCCTTCACTCACTGCATCTCACACTCTTTATTTCTAACTTGTTAAAAACCTTTCTCTCCTTGCAGACGCACCGACAAAACCTTCAACAGCCGCACCAGTGACCACAACAACTTCACCTCATTCCAAACCAGATACCACACACCACTGATACACACTGGAATGAAAAGGGTTTATTAGTGTGTTAGTACATCAGCTCTCAGCAAGAATCACACACTCACTTTATCTGATCTCAATGACAAAGCATCTGCACCCTCTGAAACATCTAAAAGAGGTCCTGATCAGTACTCTACATGAACTTCTTTTCAATTCAGATGCACTTAGTGTGTTCTCCTGGGCTGCTAACATCTTTAAGGAAAGAACAGTCTTGTGATAATCTTCAGTGTAAATTATATAACCTCAAATAAAAAAATAAATGTTCTTACAGATATTGAAGTCTCTCCAGAGCATCTTCCCTACATCCCCTTTGGCGTAGTGACTGTGTTCTTTCTGCACATTATCGTGGCTGTGGTCTATTACACCACCAGAAAGAAAGGTACAAACACTTTCCGTCTCTTTGTGGAAATTTATCATCCATGTCCCCAGCATTTTAGCTGCATGAACTGAGCTTTCCTTGTGTATTTTACTCTCCAGGTCCTGTTACAGTTCATTACAGCAGGGCTGATGGAGATGGAACAGTGAGTCTGTCGTTGGGAAGAACATCAACAGAAGATACACACGTTTGACAGCAGCAACAATTCTACACACGATTAAAAGACCATATAGTCACCAACACACCTGCATACACATTCACTGCCATTGCTCTAAACCACATTTTTTTAAGCAAAATAGTTCACATGTCAACTTTTTAGCATGCTCATAAAGAATTAAATCATTCTCACATGATGTCAGTGGTTGAGTTTATTGCCATGGGGTTTATTGCTCTATTTTGCCCCCTAGTGGAATAACAGAGCCATGTTTTCCTCATCTTTCAATTCAATTCAAGTTGACAAGATGATTTTAATTCAGAACACTGATTATCAATACATTCATTTGACCAGATTTTACACTTATCCAGGACCGGTCTCAGGATTGATTTTATATGTATGATAGCTAATCTTTCCGGATTGTATCTTTGTATTTCATTCACAAATTATTCTTTTCCACACTTTTACATTTTCAGGATTCTACAGTGTCTTGCAAAAGTATTCATCCCCCTTAGTGTTTGTCCTGTTTTGTCGCATTACAAGCTGGAATTAAAATGGATTTTTGGAGGGTTAGCACCATTTGCTTTACACACCATGTCTACCACTTTAAAGGTGAAAATTGTTGTTTTATTGTAACACAAACAATAGTTAAGATGAAGGAACAGAAATCTGGAGTATGATTGGTATTCCTCCCCCCCCAAAAAAAAAAGTTTATACTTTGTAGAGCCACCTTTAGCTGCAAGTACAGCTGCAAGTCTCTTGGGGTATGTCTCTATTAGCTTAGCACATCTCGCCATTGGGGTTTTTGCCCATTCCTCAAGGCAAAACTCTTCCAACTCCTTCAAGTTAGATGGGTTGCGTTGGTGTACAGCAATCTTCAAGTGATGCCACAGATTCTCAACTGGATTGAGGTCTGGGCTTTGACTCGGCCATTCCAAGACATTTGAATGTTTCCCTTTAAACCACTCCAGTGTAGCTTTAGCAGTACGTTTAGGGTCATTGTCCTGCTGGACCATGAACCTTCATCCCAGTCTCAAACTTCTGGCTGACTCAAACAGGTTTTCCTCCAGAACTGCTCTGGATTTAGTGCCATCCATCTTTCCTTCAGTCCTGACCAGCTTTCCTGTCCCTGCAGATGAAAAACATTCCTACAGCATGATGCTGCCACCACCATGCTTCACTGTAGGAATGGTGCTCTCAGGGTGTTGGGTGTCTCAGGGCATTTCCCATGATGGCCAAAAAGATCAATTTTAATCTCATTTGACCAGAGAATCTTCTTCCATGTGTTTGGGGAGTCTGCCACATACTGTTGGGCAAACTCCAAACGTGTTCTCTTAAGCAATTACTTTTTTCTGGCCACTCTTCCATAAAGCCCCACTCTGTGGAGCGTATGGCTGAAAGTGGTCCTATGGACAGATACTCCCGTCTCTGCTGTGGATCTTTGCAGCTCCTTCAGTGTTATCTTTGGTGTCTTTGTTGCATCTTGATTAATGCCCTCCTTGCCCGGTCTGTGTTTTGGTGGGCGGGGCCTTCTCTTGTCAGGTTTGTAGTGGTGCCATATTATTTCTATTTTGCTATAGTGGATTTAATAGATCTCCCTGGGATATTCAACGTTTGGGATCTTTTTTATGACCCATCCCTGATCTATACTTCTCCACAACTTTGCCTCTGACCTGTTTGGAGGCTCCTTTATTTTCATGCTGCTTGCTTAGTTGCGTCGCAGAGTCAGGGTCCTTCCAGAACAGGTTGATTTATACAGACATCATGTGACAGATCATGTGACACTTTGATTGCACACAGGTGGATTTTAATCAATTAATTATGTGACTTATGAATTGTATTGGTTGGACCACCTCATATTTAGAGGTTTCATACGAAAGGGGGTGAAAACATATGAACACACCAGATTTCTGTTTTTTTCATCTGAATTATTGTTTGTGTCACAACAGCATAACAATTTTCACCTTTAAAGTGGTTGGCATGTTGTGTAAATCAAATGGTGCTCACCCTCCAAAAATCCATTTTATTTCCAGCTTATAATGCAACACAACAGGACAAATACAAAGGGGGTGAATACTTTTGCAAGACACTGTATTTCATACTGAATTGTACAACATGTTAACAGTCATGCAAAATCTACTGGATATGATTAGATTTAAAAGTTTATATTTTATAGTTTGAATGCCATTTCGTTTTTTAAATGCAATTTTATTTCTGATATTCACCCATTTTTAGGCCTGTTTCAGATTCACAATATTTATATTATTCTTATTGACTAGATAGACTTTTTAAAATTAATTTCTGTGTATTTTGAGTCTTGCTTTTTTTCCCCTTAAAATACATTTTTCTGTATTTTTGTTTGTAATCTTTTGTCTTCAAGATAAAATGAAACATATCGCAATTATTTATTATTCTTCAATAAAAACATGTTTAAAATGTGATTATTATTTGCCTGAAGTTTTGTGGAGTGGAAAATTTGCTGACTCACAATTTCAGGGTCCCATCTGGTGAGTGTGACCCCTGCTGGCAAGAAGGAGAAATGTCTTGAGTTCTCCATCCATCCTTTATCTGTAGCCGCTTATCCTGTTCTACAGGGTCACAGGCAAGCTGTAGCCTATCCCAGCTGACTATGGGCGAAAGGCGGCGTACACCCTGGACAAGTCGCCAGATCATTATAGGGCTGATACAGAGACAAACAACCATTCACACTCACACCTTTGGTCAATTTAGAGCCACCAATTAACCTAACCTGCATGTCTTTGGACTGTGGGGGAAACCAGAGCAACCGGAGGAAACCCATGCAGACACGGGGAAAACATGCAAAGTCCACACAGAAAGGCTCTGGGCTCGAACCTAGGACCTTCTTGCTGTGAGGCGACAGTGCTAACCACTACACCACCATGTCACCCTGTCCTGAGTTCTCATTCCAGGAATTTACTGTGGAATGCCGATTGGACCATAATGTCAAGTTCAGCGTCCACATTAACACATCAAATTTATATGTCTTAAGACATTTGAACCATTATGGCTTCCATACTATCGGTTGGCGTCAACATACACACCCCTTTTGGATGTCCGGGCTGCGTTGGGCTGTATGTATGCCCACATTGTGGTCATGTGGGCTTTTCCTAGTGACTATGTTTGGGCTATGTACTTATAACATGTCCTATATGCAGCTGTGATGTAATATTTGGGACAGTCCATTTGTGTGGATAGTTTTAAACTCTTGTGGCCGAAGAGAGCACAAAATGGCCTCCATAAACTTTTTGAACAACTGCGTTTGTACATGTTCAGTATGTACCCTTGTTTTATCATTGAATGACCAACAGCTGGATTCAGGCAGGGAGCGATATTTGTTTCCTAGGATGGCAAAGGCATGACCTTTGGGCTGACTCTGCCTCTGGTTGGCTTTCTCTGATATTTGAACCTGAAGCCCAACCCTATCTCATTTTTTTAACATAATAATCCCTATGTAAAATATAACCCACAATACTATGACATTAAACATAGCTCTTGGCTGCACTAAAAATGTTGCCATTAATCGGAAAGGATCTCAATCTCTTTACAACAAAATCAATGGCCTTCAGGACACCAAATTCTTTCCTTCCTCCAGATGAACTCAAAACTCAAAAGGATTCTAATTTTGTGCTCAAATAGACCCATCTAGTGGCCATTTATGCAAACACACCACATTTAATAAGTATGGTCCTGTACACAACCTACATTTTTTTTTTCTTAATAAGTAACCAGGAGCCTGCAAAAATGCAGGTATTGATAATGCCACTGTAAATCAATATAATTTCTTAACCTCAAGGTAAATTGAGTGGGAAATTGATTTCTCTCTTGCAGTGATTGTAGGTTGGGTTTTCTTTCAGAAACTGATGAAGTTGGAGCAACCAGTTTTAAAAGCCTGAAGGCATTCAAATCAGATGTGTAAACCACGGCTGGATTAACCGTATATAGGATCGGGTGAGTGCCCTGGGGCACCAACCAATGCAGTGGCACCAAATGATGAAAACAAAGTTGAAAATATTTTAATATTTGCAATATTTTGACATTATTTGGAAGAGTTTTGCCATGAGGAATGAACAAAAACCCCAATGGCGAGATGTGCTAAGCTAATAGAGATCAAAGACCATGAGCCCTCAATGATGCAGTGCTGCGGGCACGAAATGGATCGTTTGAATAGCTTCAAAATGGACAGCCATCAGTTAAGTGGATTTGCAAAAAGGAAAATTAAGAAAGAAAAAGAATTGCGGCACATAGCCACCGTGAAAAATGTGCCAGCAATCGAAAGTTTTTTTGTTCACAAAGAAAACTTATTTGGATCCTGCACAATGATTGCTCGAGTCTCTGCATTTGTTTGTGGCATTCTCAGTTTGAAAAGGCATCTCAGGATACGAAGGGCGTTGCACACATCTATCGCCACGAGACACAACGGGTGAAGAAAAGAAAAAGTTTCGCTGATGAGTCCATGGAGAATGATGCCGTGTTAAATGGGAGTGAACGGTTCAAGGTGGAAACCTCCTACGTGATCATTGGCAAGTTGCTGTCTTGTCTTTCTAAACGAATTGATGCATACAGGGACTTGAATGGACTATTTGGTGTTTTGTTTGATACCGACGCAGACTGTGATAGTGTACGCATACATGCTGCTGCGCTCTCCTCTACATATCCAGATGACCTGGACAAAGATTTTGGGGATGAACTTCTTCAGTTCAAGAATTTTGTGCAGGAAGAGAAAAGCCGTTCACCTGAGGAGATGCTGCAAATTATATGAAAAAATGGCTAGCAGACTACTTTCCAGAGTTTGTTTGTGGCCCTCGGACTGTTGTTAACCCTGCCAGTTACAAACAGCGAGGGCGAGAGATCCTTTTCTCAACTTAAAAAAGTGAAGAATTAACTCAGGGTGAGAGTGAGACAGAAGCGGCTGTCTGCACTCTCCCTGCTGGCCATTGAATCTGAATTGGTCAACGACATGGACTTTGAGGATTTAATTCACGACTTTGCTTCCACAAAGTTAAGAAAGATGTTGTTCTGATAAAGCTAAGGCTTTTTCACAAATATTGCTGGGCAAATATGTGACTGGGATCAATATGATATTTGTGTATGTTCCCTTTTATCTGGTCGCTCAGTTCGCGATGCTTGTAAAGGGCCAGTAGCCTGTTTTCCTCCCATGTTTTTGTTGCATCACAGCTTGTGGCAGTGACTGTGTGTGGCACTGAAATGTCTGTCTGCAGTAGTAGTTATTGGGTGTACAGGCTTTATCTGCAATGATTTGCATACAACTTTATGGTTTTGTAGTCATCATATAGGCAATTTAGGATTTAAATGATGTTTAGGATGACTTGTATTGCGTTGCATTGACGTGTTGCCTGCGTTCCAACTTCAGGTTGTGGGTGGGGCACTTGAAGTGTCGTCACCCTAGGGCACCGTGTTGTGTTAATCTGGCCCTGGATGTTAACAATGTATTTTCTGTCATCTTACGACATCCAAACACCTTAAAAGGATAGTTCGGGATTTTTGACATGAATCTGTATGGCATCCTCATCAATAGTGTCGTGCAAACACACTGACTTACCCCTGACAGCATCCTGTGAGTCCAGTTCTTGTCCAGTTTTGGTCCAGACGAAAGTAGTCCGGCAAGTTTGTTGGGGTCACGAAAGTAAAACGTTTTTCGTCTCAAAACAGTATGTGTTCAAAAGAGTGATATATTTGCATCATAAAACCGTTGCCAAATAAAAAGTCAGACCTCGAAATCGCTTGGCACTATTTTCTCTCCCTTCTTATCACTGCGCGCTGCCGCCAGGTGACAGCCACGGCTGTTTCATTCATTGTTTTAGTGATGGGAATTTCGGCTCTTTTTCGGGAGCCGGCTCTTTTGACTCTTCTTACTATAAGGAGCCGACTCTTTCGGCTCCCAACCGGCTCCTGAGATTTTATTTTTGATTTAATTGCTGCAATTAACTCGTTAATTAATTACATTATTATTTATATTTTATCAATAGGATGTTTTCCATTTTATTTTTTAGTTTTTGTAGCCATTGTAAAGCTTTGTAAAGTATAGCAGTGTAACAATGTTCTAGCTATAGAAATAAAACTTACTTACCAATTAATAAATTATTTTCTCACAAACATAATGCAAAACTGTGTTATATTACCAATATAAAATACACAGAAGACATCAACTGTTTATCCTTTATGGCTTTATTTCACACTCGACCTTGAACAAAATGCCACAAAATAAATTATGAAGTATAAATCAGGCCTAAGAAACTATGAAGCAAAGTTGGAAATTATTTTAACAAACACAGAACAATGTGCAACAAAATATGTGGCACCTTGAGCGCATGTAAAAAGAGAAAAAAGTGCCGCACTCTGCTCCACCAGTAATGAGAAGCCGCTGGAACAGCAAATATGCTCCTGTTATAATGACTGCTGTCTCGTTGTATACCGCAGATTAATCTGGCCATGCCAAGGCGGTTGCCGACTGAACCTGTCAATTTATGAGCGACAATTTATATCATGAGCTTTAGGAATTCACGGCAACAAAACAATGATCATGGTTGTCAAATAGACAATCATCCTTCAGCTGAGCTGAACTCTGTCTCTCTCTCTCTCTCTCTCTGAGGCACCTAAGGACAAAAAACTGATTCGGTTCCCCAACTCGGCTCCCACCGAAGAGCCGGCTCCCGTCGTTCACTTCAAAGAGCCGGCTCTTTGAACCGGATCGTTCGCGACCGACACATCACTACATTGTTTACTGCTAGCAAAGTTAGCAACAACATGTCTGACTATGACGTAAAATGTGTGCGGAGATTCAGCCACATCTTTGTTGCTACAGCCTGGATAGTTGCAAGTGCGCACCATTTTCACAAATATATTATTGTATAGGTTATAGAAGGTGATAAATTTGTCGCTGTTCTTGCTCTCAAATTAGCTTGTTAGTGCCGCTGATCTGAACTCCTAATCACTGCCAAACAATGGGAAAGGTGTTGATTCCTGCGCAGATGTCAGCATGACAGCGCCCAGTGATACCGAGGGAGAGAAAATAGTGCCAAGCGATTTCGAGGTCTGACTTTTTATTTGGCAACGGTTTTGTGATGCAAATATATCACTCTTTTGAACACATACTGTTTTGAGACGAAAAACGTTTTACTTTCATGACCCCAACAAACTTGCCGGACTACTTTCGTCTGGACCAAAACTGGACAAGAACTGGACTCTCAGGATGCTGTCAGGGGTAAGTCAGTGTGTTTGCACGACACTATTGATGGGGATGCCATACAGATTCATGTCAAAAATCCCGAACTATCCCTTTAAGATGGACAAAATTGACGTGTTAATGTGAACGCTGAACTAGACGTTATGGTCCAATTGGCATTCCATAAATTTTAACCCTCATTTCCAATTTAAATTTTATTTGTCACATCCACAACCATACATATATATATACACACGAGAGAGAGAGAGAGAGAGAGAGAGAGAGAGAGAGCACTAAAATGAGATGCATTTGCCTGTGAAATTAGATATTTTACTGTAATGAAATGAAATTGCACAATGTGGTGAAAGAGAATACTGGGATACTGAAATGTACGGAATACTGCCATGTATGGAATATTGAAGTTTACGGAATACTGGAGTGTATGTTCTCCCACAGTGTACTGAATACTGAAGTGTTCTGAATGGTGCTGTATATCAGTGGCGGCTCCTGAATTTTTTTTCAGGGGGGGGCAATTTTCCCCCGTTATGTCTACACGGACCGTAAATGTCCACAGGACTGAAGTAAATTGACCTAGGTAGCAAGTCAATTGGCCGAACTTGTTTTTGCCTGGTAAATTCAGATATCAATATAGACAATATCTCTTCTCTCCACTAGGTGGAAACACTAAACAAGTTAAAGGTGGCAAACTAAGGTAGCCTAGTAAACTAGACCCACCCGCCTAGCGGCCAAAAATATTTTTGCCTACGAGTGGCAAATATTCACATTTAGTCTGGCTTGCCAGGCTAAAACTAAGGAAGATTCATTGTGAAGCCTTCAAAGCAAAACATTTGGCATCACAATCAATTAATATTACATTACTCATTTATTTTCTCATATTATTCCAGTATTCTATAATAAGTAGACACAAATTCTTAATTATAAACATATTCTAATTTCTTCAATTCTAAAGAATGCAATTAAAGTGGCAGGATATAAATCCAAAACAAGTGTTTAAGTTTTGAAAAAGATGAAGAAAAGCATAACCATCAAACAAACATGTGCAGCTTAATTATGTGGTTTTTTTTAAATGTGGAATTGCACAATTTTAACAACAAATAATTCTAAATAAATTCTGCAGTTTTTTTTCCCAAGAATTCCTCCAGAAAGCCATGCCTTAAAAGGAAATTTAAAGTATTACAAGTTGTCAATGAACACAAAAGGCTTTAGTTATTTAGCTAAATACACACAAGGTTACACAAGGTTTTGTAGTCAGTGCAACTTGGCTTAACAAGTTGGAAAAAAGGTAAGGTGCTGCTGGCTCCAATGAACACATATACTGAACAATATATAAAAACTGAAAATATGCTTAATTTACACCAAGTCAGAGAGAACTTGAGGCTACTGAAATATTCCAAGCATGGCAATGTTAAACTGCCATTGGTAAAACAACTGCCATTGGTAAAACACCACACACACACAAAAACAACTTTTGCCTAGTAAATTCAAATATCAGATATCACTGTACCGTCTGCTGTGCTACTTCCAGGGTGGAAGAGAACGCAAGGGTAGCAAAAAAGAGCATTGACTACATCACAGCCAGCTAGCCAAGTTTTCCGGTGGTACCAGTTCTTGTTAAAACCTCTTGAGCAGGTCTTCTCCCCCTTCATAGACACTTGCTTGATGTTTAAATACGGTCTAGGAGGTCTTAGCTGTTTGATTGCCGTTTTCTCCGCATTGGTACGATGACTAAAGGGAACTTCTTTCAGAGACGCTATCGTATTGTTGCACTCAACACTCGCCGCCATCTTCATAGAATGTTCACACATTTCCCGCGCAAGTTGCGTTTTCCAGCCCAAAATTATGTTCAAAACCCGCCAAAATGCACTTAAAACCGCCCAATCTGGCAACACTTGCGCGGCGCAACAGGCGTATGACGTAAGCACGCTGCTTGTGCGAGCACATAAAACCTAATAGAAAATGCATTGGGAGCATGATTTTCGAAAAAAACATACGTACCATTACTGTCAATGGGAGATTTCGGGGCAAATCTGAACCTGACAGAAATTGCCCCAAAAGGGCATGGCTACACCAGGTGCGACCTTAGCCTGATTGGACAATGACATTACTGTTGGTAGTAGGAGTAGATAAAAAAAAAAAAATCTCCCTCCCTGTTTGGGAGTGCGTCTCCCAAATCGCCCCTATTAACGAGCCACCAGTGCTGTATATAGAATACTGGAGTGTACAGATTACTGAAATGTATGGAGTACTGAAGTACATGAAATACTTCAGTTGAGATATTGCAGTGTAGAGAATCATGAAGCGTACTGAATACTGAAGCATACTGAATAGAGAAATGTCCGGACTAGTGCTCTACTACTTTACTTCAGTTTTGTCCAGTTCTTTGTAATGGACACTCTCTGCATTTAATCAGACACTGTTTTAAGGTGTAACATTAAAATAACATTTGTAAATTTGTAATTTATTGAAAGTGAAATGTTCATGAGGAAATGATCTCATCTCGTCTCATTATCTCTAGCCGCTTTATCCTGTTCTACAGGGTCGCAGGCAAGCTGGAGCCTATCCCAGCTGACTACGGGCGAAAGACGGGGTACACCCTGGACAAGTCGTCAGGTCATCACAGGGCTGACACATAGACACAGATAACCATTCACACTCACATTCACACCTACGGTCAATTTAGAGTCACCAGTTAACCTAACCTGCATGTCTTTGGACTGTGGGGGAAACCGGAGCACTCGGAGGAAACCCAGGCGGACACGGGGAGAACATGCAAACTCCACACAGAAAGGCCCTCGCTGGCCACAGGGCTCGAACCCAGACCTTCTTGCTGTGAGGCGACAGCGCTAACCACTACACCACTGTGCCGCCCGTGAGGAAATGATTTTTAAATTAAATTAAAAGTCAAATTAAAAAAAGACAAATATAAAATGGAGATTTATTGTAGTGCAGTAACCCTGAAAGGCCAGTAGACGGCGGTCAGATCAGTAATGCAGGAGACTGCAGATGACTGTCATTCCGTCATGTACAAACTCATGTGCAAAATGTAAGTCACAATAAAATACATGTTTTCCAAGACCAAGAAGAAATGAAGAATGCAAAAAAAAGCTTTTGTTTAGTTTGAAGCATGAAAATGAAGAATAGTTAATATTTTATTGGTGTTGGATGATTTATTCAGAACATAGACTCAGTTCTGCTGTGCAACAGATATGAGAGACTTTCTCACCTCTATGTGGTCAGTGGCAAACTGCTAAGTTTGTACTTCCTGTCTTAACTGTGAAGGTCTGCATGTGGCTTTTACTGTGTGTTCATTCTGATGAGACACGGTGTATGAGTAGGTCAGTGTGTGTTTCACTCCAATTCTCTCTTTGGATGAATGTGTGTGTTTGGGTCCTCAGTAAGAATGCAGGTGTGTTTTCTTCTCCTCCTGCTACAGCTTCACATCACTGAAGGTGAGTCTCCTCTTCTCTTTTCTCTCTCTCTTTCTCTCACTCTTTCTGTCTCTCATTGAATGTCAGGTAATACTACATGTAAGATTTTACGATTTAAAGCCTTTAAAGCAGGGGTGCCCAAATTGATCCATAAAGGGCCATGTGGCTGCAGGTTTTCATTCCAGCCATGCAGCAGCACACCTGATTTGGCTCATTCAATCAACTGAACTGTCTTCACACAGTCAAATACTTGCAGCCACACCCACCCTTGATTAAAGGGTGGGTGTGTCAGTTGATTGAATAAGCCAAATCAGGGTGCTGCTGCATGGCTGGAATGAAAACCTGCAGCCACATGGCCCTTTATGGATCAATTTGGGCACCCCTGCTTTAAAGCATAAAGTCATGCAGTAATCTTAATCGTGATGTGGAAATGTAAAGTGCACACTGAACAACTGAAATTATTTCTGTTTGCCGTCAAACTAAATATAAATATGAGAAAATGATCATCATGTGACTTTCATCAGAGCTGTAAACACTTATTAAAGAAGAACTTTCTGCCAGAGTTTTATTAATCGCCGTCTCTATCCTGGGTTCATGTGGAACACTGAGCCTCCGCCATCATGATTGAGGTTCTGGTTGTTTCTGCCTCGTCACCCTACAGTTTCCTCTTGCTCTCTCATTGGCTGTTACTCATCGAGGTTCTCACAGCGTCATCCATGTGGCCAAAGAGGCTTGAAACACTGTGTTGTGTCCACTGTTCACAGAATGTGTGGATGATGTCAGTAAACTGCTTACCCGTGTAGTGTGATCACACGTCACTTCCTCCACCAGCAGTTGGTCTCTTTGGTGGCGTCACTCATACAGAAGGAAGTTTAGCTGTTCAGATTAAAATACAGTCAGAGTTTCAGGGCCTCAGTGTAACACAAAATACAACAGAGTTGGTGTGTTGCAGGTTTTAAATCTGATATATAGATCACTAAAATGAGATGCACTTGCAACTGAAATATATATTGTACTGTAATGGAATGAAATTGCATGAAGAGGTGAAAGAGATGGGGGGGGGGGGGGGGGTGAAGTGGTGATAAGGTCTTGCCCTGGTTCTGAACCCGAATGGCCTGAGAGATAATTGGACAGCTGACAGGGATCAAGGTCAGGTTTTTTTAATCAGGGGTTTGATAAATGCTAGTTTAAAGGATTTGGGTACATAGACAATCGTAAGAGAAGATTTTTAGAAGCGGTTCAATTACTTCAGGTATTATCTGTTTGAATAGACGTGCAGGTAAGGGATCTAGTACACAAGTTGAGGCTTTTGATGCCGAGATTAATGAAAGTAATTCAGTTTCTCTAAGGGGAGTAAAACATTCTAATTGCTGATCTGATACAGTTATATTGTTAACTCCAGGGTCACTTACATTGTCTGACCTTAAATTAGTAGTTTGAATTTTTTGTCGGATATTCTCAATTTTGTCATTTAAAAAATTCATGAAGTCATTGCTACTACATACTGCAGGTGTGCATGTGTCTATAGTGGTCTTATTCCTGGTTAATTTTGCTACAGAATTAAATAGGAATCTAGGATTATTTTTGTTATCTTCTATTAGGGAGGAGAGATATGTTGATCTAGCAGCACTAAGAGCTTTTCTATACTTCAGGAAGCTCTCCTTCCATGCTAATTTGAACACTACCTATTTTGTTTGACGCCATTTACGTTCCAACTTTCCAGTGGTCTGTTTTAAAGTGTGGGATGGCTGAGGTCCTTCATTATCTTCCTGGCATCTATGGGTGGCAGATCATTTAGTGTTGCTGCTCCTAAACTTTGGAACTTCGTGACTGTTCCACTCTCTCTTCCTTCAAAGCTAACTTGAAAACTTTTCTCTTTACCTCATGCTATTCTTCCTAGTTTTTTTTTTTTTGGTGGTAACTCTTATGTAAAGCGTCCTTGGGTTTGTGAAAGGCGCTATATAAATTGAACATCTCATCTCATTATCTCTAGCTGCTTTATCCTGTTCTACAGGGTCGCAGGCAAGCTGGAGCCTATCCCAGCTGACTATGGGCGAAAGGCGGGGTACACCCTGGACAAGTCGCCAGGTCATCACAGGGCTGACACATAGACACAGACAACCATTCACACTCACATTCACACCTACGGTCAATTTAGAGTCACCAGTTAACCTAACCTGCATGTCTTTGGACTGTGGGGGAAACCAGAGCACGCGGAGGAAACCCACGCTGACACGGGGAGAACATGCAAACTCCGCACAGAAAGGCCCTCGCCGACCACAGGGCTCGAACCCGGACCTTCTTGCTGTGAGGCGACAGCGCTAACCACTACACCACCGTGCCACCCCCTAAATTGAACTTATTATTATTTATTATTATTATTTGGTCCGGCACCACTTAGTGTAGCTAGATTGCAGGTCAGGCAGCTCAATGCAGATGATGCACTGGACTGATTGCACCACTCCCATGAGAGCCTGTCTGTCCTGCTCAGTACTGACAGCTCTTGTGTGATGTAAACACCCAGGTACCCAAAACTATCCACTCTCTCCACTGTGGTCCCACTGATGGAGAAGGGCTTAGTTCTTCACCTGCTTTGTGCAGAAGTCCACAATCAGCTCCTTTGTCTTGCTGATGTTTAGGAGGAGGCAGCAGTTCTCCAGGTTTCCGACCTCCTCCATGTAGGCCTTCTTACTGTTATCGGAAATCAGGCCTACCACAACACTGGCTGTCAGCAAACTTGACAATGGTGATGGAGTCTGATGAGGCGATGCAGTCATATGTGTACAGAGAGTACAGCAGGTGGCTCAGAATACAGCCCCGGGGGGCTCCAGTGCTGAGGGTGATTGGAGGGAAACATATTTCGACTGCTTGTGGTCTATCTGAAAGGAAGCTGAAGATCCATTGACACAGTAATGGGATGAGTCCCAGATCCTTCAGCTTCATGAAGAGCTTTGAGAGAAGTATTGTGTTGAACGCTGAATTATAGTCGGGTCATTCTGTGAAACGGTTGCCTTTTCCACTTTGCAATTTTCAAAATTTTCATCAAGGGTATATAATCCTTTTCATTAAGACCTGGGAGTCATTTTTTTACCACCTCATAATGGACAAGATACACACCATTTGAAATGTAATACATAAAATAATTTTTAAAAATGTAGTGTTTTCCTACAAATAAAATGCCATTTTTTGATACTAAAATAATTAAACGTGTTAATTAATTAGAAGTTTTTTTATTTTAGATTTTTAACTTTGAAATATGATTTTCACGTCATCGGCCTCATTATTTCAACAATAAATGCTATTTTAATTAACATTGTCAAATTAAAAGTTACATGTATTGGAATAGTCCACTAAATAAGAACATTATTCCACATTCATTTGTGGGGCATTTTATTCCCTTTCCATCATTTAAGAAAAAAAAAAAAAAGACGACACTGTATCTGGTGGTAACTCGTGTGATGGGGTGGCAAATCATGTGACTCTGGTGGTAAATCATTTGAATTTGACTGTCTCTATAATTTCTTGGTTTTTGCCTTAATTTAACATTAACTTTATTCATTCTGGATATAAATGTGGACATGACATGAATTAATGATGCAAGATCCGATGTATATATCAATGTATTCATTAATACAACCGCATGAACAAGTGCAAATATGCTGGAATTAAATTAGGAAACACTGGCCGTTCAAAATGTTCCAAATCTTTTCGCTCATTTTCTCTCCTTTTCTAGCAATTTCGTTAGTTTCTCAACTTCTTTCTGTGGTCTCTCTCTGTTCCTCCTGGACATACGCTTTGCCTAAAACACAGCAAAAAAACATTTATAACTTCGGGGGTCGGTCATCATATAACATCAACAGTAGGCTGGCTTCTTATTCTCAACTAGGCCACTGTCCATTTATTTTCAGTCCTTAATGGATACTACCCTGACCTTGAAGGTCCTGCCTGCTGCACTGGCTGTTGGACATCATCTGGACTCCGAGGAGGGGTGTCAAGAGCCTTCATCCTAGCCTTCGACTCCTTTCTCCTTTTGTTCTGTTCACTCCACTTTTTTCGGAGCTGACGTTTGCCTCTCTCACTAAGATCATTCATCAACTTCTTCCTCCCTTCTTCTACATCATGTCTCCATCTCTGCTGCTCACTCTCTAAGTGCTTTTGCCTCCTCTCGGGATCAGCGTCTCGGCGGGCACGGTATCGCTGTTGTCTTTCGGCAGCACTTAGTGAAGCCATGATCTGCCGATTATGAAATGTGTCATTATTCTTGATTTACTGACTGAGTGAGTATGGGACAGAGTGAGAGAGTGAAAGAGACAGTGAGTGAGTGACTGACTGAGTAAATGATTCAGTGAGTGAATTGGTGGACGAGAGAGATAGTGAGTGAATGACTCACTGCCTGACAGACCAAGTAAATGATTCAGTGAGTGAATGGGTGGATGAGAGAGATTGGGAGTGAGTGAGTGAATGAGTGACAGAGTAAATTATTTTGGGTGAGTGGGTGGGTGGATTAGAGAGATAATATGAGTGTGACTGAGTGGGTGACTGAATGAAAAGCACAGAGAGTGGGTGGATGGGTGACTGAATGAGTGAGAAGGATAGAAAGTGGGTAGGTGAAAGAGAGAAACATAAGTGAGTGACATAGTTAGTGGGTGGATGAGAGGATGGAGAGCGCGTGAGAGGTACAAAGTGGTGAGAGGGTGAGTGAGTGAGGGAATGAGTGAGTGAAAGAGAGTGCACGCATGAGGATGAGTGAGAGACGAACCGAGGGTAAACAGAAAACAAAGTGATTATCCTACATCAAAAACATTAATAACACATGTCCTTGACCTTTCCTACTCCAGGCAGACATTATACCTTCTACATTTAGCCTCCAGTTTCATCAATTTTCAAATTTAAATGGCAACAAGAACCCCCCTATCACACCCATTACCACCCTGTCACAATACAAAGTGTTACGGGATGGTAAATTTTACCTTAAAATTGCTACAGCTCACCATGTGGTCAACTAGCTGAGCTAGTATATCGCCTATTCAGTCAAAAGTATATATATTTTTTTTAATTAAAAGTTAAAAAAGAATTAAATTAAAACAGTTTCCGTGTCTATTATGCATGACGGGGTGGTAAGGTGAAGCTTGACAGACCCTGTCTAACATACAATAACAACAAATAAATAGTGTGGGAAATTGTCTGCTTTTGAATTTGGCTCCTGTGAGGGTTCAGATGATGTCACTTCCTCTTTTTGATGTCATTTAAAGCAACAGTGCATTTTTATAGGCAGAAAATGTAAACATGATGGGGTGGTAAGTCAAACTGAGGGACACACACAAATCATACATTTTTGTCCAAAAGTTATGTGTTTATTTTGAATAAATATAGTTTATAGTACAAGGGACATAACGTTAATCCTAAAAATAATAAAAGTTTGATTTAAAAAAAACCCCACATTTTTATGTTTGTCTGTTAGATGAAAATTCCATGTAGACTATTGCAGACATGGCAAAATTGGCCAAGTCCTTATTAAAAATGACTAAAAAGTGTATGCTATTCTTTTAGAATATCATTATCTCATATCATATAACAAGAAGACAGAGTCCTCTATATCCCCTGCCCTATATACCAACTATATACCAAGTTTCAAGATATTATTTGTCACATTTTTCAAGTGCTGCTGCAGGAAACCAACCCTACCTCTTTACACTGACCACAGCAGCCCATGGCATAAACCCACCGGACCTTTGGTCAAGGTGAGCTAAAAATTAAAATTTCTCACATTTCTTAGTATCAAAAGGTACATATACATTACTTAATCAACACATATACCAACTTTCAAGACCATACCACTCATAGTTTTCAAGTTCTGCTCCAAAAACAAAACCTACCCCTAAGACTAAAATGAAAATTTCTCAAACTTCTTAGTATGAAAAGACACATCTACATCACCATGTCCATTGCCATGCGTGGTCTGGTACCGCCAGGCTCAGCCATGTCTCAGTGAAGCAGAGAAGGTTGCAGTCCCAAATGTCCCTCTGGAACTTGACTCTGGCCCTGAGGAAATCAAACTTGTTCTTGATTGATTGCACATTGGTTATCAGGACACTGGGCATGGGTGCACAATGAGCCTGCAGCCTGGTCGTGACGTTGGATAATTTCCCCTGGGCTCATTGTTTTGGGTCACATCCTTTGTTGTCCTTCAAGATCTTTCTCTGCCACGCTGAGTCTGGAGTTAAAAGCATCAATATGTAAGTAGATTGTAGACCAATAGAAATAAAGGTATTTCTATCATATCTTATCATTGTTGCCATCCTGAATAACTAAAAGTAACCAGCTGAATAATTTAAAATAGCAAGAAAGAAAGTGTGGCCAGAGCAGTTATCACAGCAGCCTCCTCACTGGCGCCATCTTAGGCAACTATCCACCTGCAGTTTGGAAGAATAAAGTGAATAAACAACACCAGCCTCTCAAATCCATGCATTATGCATGGGGGAAACCATGGCCTAGCAGCTTTGGGACCAAAATGTCGCCAGTTCGATTCCCTAGATCAGAAGGAATGTCTGAAGTGCCCTGGAGCAAGTTACCTAACCTCCAAGTGCTCCAATTATGTTGTACATCACTCTGGATAAGAGCGTCTGCTAAATGCCAGTAATGTAATGAGATATCCTGTCGATGTCTTGATTTCATATGAAGTGAGTTTGTCTGCAGTAGCGTGCTTTGGCTTTTGTTATGTTTCACTCTTCTGCCTTCTCAGTGACATCCTGATAATTTTACTCTTCCTGTGTTAGCACTTCCTGTAAGGGTGTAAATGTGCTCAAGTGCTAAACGTGCAGTGTGGGATCTATAGAGTGTGTTCATTATGATGAGACACGGTGCAGAAATTAATCAGTGTGTGTGTTTAGCTCTAATTCTCTCTTTGGATTAGTGTGTGTGTGTTTGGGCCCTCAGTAAGAATGCAGGTGTGTTTTCTTCTCTTGATACAGCTTCATATCACTGAAGGTGATTAATACTAACATGGGTCACATACATAGATAGATAGATAGATAGATAGATAGATAGATAGATAGAGTTGCATGTGCTGCATCATGTGGTGAAACACATGAAAGAGGAAGTAGCAACTGAAAAAAGTTGTGGAAAGTATTACTTCATTACATGTAATGTGTGTGTTGTTGTGTGTAGTTGTATATGTGGGGAGGGTGTCACTGAAGAGCGAACATTTCTGCATTTCAGCACATTGTGTCTCTGCTTATGGACATTTAGTAAGTTGTGGACATACGTTATTAAAATGCTCTTGTGTTTTTATCTTCTCCTTCTTCTCCACATCACTGAAGGTGAGTCTGCTTCTTTCTCTCTCTCTCACCTATTTAATAATGTCATTAAAAATATGTCAGCATTTACTCTTAAAGCCTTTAAATCTTCTCATCATGGAGTAATCTTACTTATGGCATGGAAATGTAAAGCACACACTGAATAACTGAACTTATTTGGGTCAGTTTTTTGGTTTTCTACAGTCATTACTTGTGGTGCAACATGATGACACTATCTGTATCTGTTTAGTGCTCGCAATATCCAGGAATATCCAGGATACAGAAATAGCATCAGTTTGCAGTAAAATAAGAGAAAATGTAATGTATAGTGGGATATCTAATGCTTTAGACAGGAGCTAGAATGATCAAGAGTCTCTTTATGTAACATTTTAAAATAACAGTTTCTGTGCCCTTTATTATTGTGAGCATATAAGATGAATACAAACCCATAGACATGTAAGTTTATATGCTTTGCTTTTGTCATGTAAGTGGTGGATATAAAAATGGGTGTCCGGTGATGGACAGGGTAAAGGACTGTATAAGAGGGACACTGGATCAGGTATACAGCAAGCTACACAGGCTGTCCGGTTAGAACAGGAATTAATGGATGTCCACTCATGAGCAACAGTGTAAACCGTGGTTTTAATTCAAGGACGCACGGAATGCACACACGGCACGAATGATGGACGTTGGATCCTGACACGTCCGCGATAGAAAGCAAGAAAGAAATGAAACAGAGAGAGAAAGAGAGAAACGGATCCAAATATTCACTGATGAGAAGCAGGTGTTGCATGGAGTCCCCGTCTGATGTGTGCTGTGTTTTCTTCGATGTTTGTGCGCATCTTATATAGTCCACGCAGCACAGTGTGATGGACAGTGGCGCCAGGGTGTCTGAAGTTGGCGTGTGATGGACAGTGGCGCCAGGGTGTCTGAAGTTGGCGTGTTGTAACATGCCCTGACAACTAACGAGTTGGGAGCCACTATGTCTGACAAGGGTGCCTGTTTACTACTTTTAAAGGTCAAAATAATTAAGACCTGGCACCGCAATTCTGAACAGCCGCCCCCAACTTTGTGGAACAAAGTTGTGTCCATGATGTCAGGCAGAGGGGCCCTGAGGGAGTGAAGGGAGTCTCACCAGGCGTGAGACTGGGCGTGTGTAGGTCCGGTCCTTGACCTGCACCTGTGCAGTACGTACCCTGCCATCTGCTCCAGGGGTGACAGCAGTGACCTTGCCCACAGGGCACGTGGGAGCTGAGGGTCGACAATCATCACGATGCTGTCAACGATGAGGTCCTCCCGGTCTCGTTGCCACTTGGAGCGGGTTTGAAGAGAGGGCATGTAGTTCCTGATGAACTTAGCCCAGAATTGGTCCGCAAGGGCCTGGCACTGTCTCCACCTGCGCCTGCTCAGGATGTCGGAGTCGGTCTAGACCACTTGTGGTATGGAGGGGTCGTGCCGCCCCATCAGCAGCATGTTTGGAGTGATGGGATCTGGATCTGCGATGTCTGACGAGGTGTAACCCAAGGGCTTGGAGTTGATGATGCCTTCCACCTCGATCAGCACTGTCCTCAACACCTCCTCAGTGACTGTCTGTGCATCGAGTGTAGTGTGTAGGGCAGCTTTGATGGAACGGATCTCCCGTTCCCAGGAACCACCGAAGTGCGGAGCATGTGGAGGATTGAACTTGAAGTCAATCTGTTGACTGGCTAAGCGGGACTGTAGCTCTGGGCTGAGGGCTTTGAACGTCTCCTGCAGTTCAGACTGACCCCCTCTGAAATTGGTGCCTTGGTCGGAGAGCAGCTCATGTGGCTTCCCTCGGCGTGCGATGAAGCGCCGCAGGGCCATCAAGAAAGCATCAGTGTCCATGCTGGTGAGGAGGTCTAGATGCACTGCATGGGTTGTCAGGCACTTGAAAACGATGCCCCACCGTTTCTCAGTGCGTCGGCCGATCTTGATGAGGTACGGCCCGAAACAATCCATTCCAGTGGAATAGAAGGCTGGCTTGTGCAAGCGCAAACTTGATGGTGGCAAGTCAGCCATTCTGGGGATCACTGGTGCGCCTCGCCACTTCTGACACTCTGGACAGCTGTGCTGATGTTTCTTGACAGCCGCTCTCCCACGCACGATCCAGTACTGCCGGCGCAGCTCAGCAAACACTCGCTCTGGTCCTGGGTGCGCCAGGTGGCTGTCGAAGTCTCGGATGATGAGCTGGGTGATGGGGTGCTGAGGGTCAAGCAGGATGGGGTGCAGAGTCTCCTCCTCAACCGTGTCACACCTGCGCAGACGACCTCCGACCCGGATCAGCTGTGTCTCAGCGTCGTACTCCGGGGACAATGTGAGGATCCTGCTGTCAGTGGAGACTGGCTTCCCCGCTGAGAGCAGGGTGAGGTCTTCGGGGAAGGAGTCACTCTGTGCCTTCCTGAGGAGTGCCAGTTCCGCTTGCCTGTAGTCCTCAGCTGTGATGGCGGATGTGGCCGCCCCGTGACACGCTCTGACTGTGGCCTCCAGCAGCTCTGGATATTGACTGAAGTTCCCTGCATCAGGCAACGCAGGGTCAGAGGTCACGGTGATGTGGCCGCAGAACTGGGACTTCCGCAGCTCGGTGGCGTCCTGCAGCAGCTCCACTGATGGTGACGGTGCACTGATGAACAGGCACGCTGGGGTGGAAGACCGCTGCTTGACAGCCTTGGCGGGGCCTTGAAGTGTCCACCCAAGGCGTGTCTTCAGGGCAATGGGTCCACCTGGTGGGCCTATGTGCACAGGCTCGATGGGGATGAGGAGGTCTGGGTAGTCAGACCCAATGAGGAGCAGCGGACGGGCCTGAGTAAAGGAGTGAAGAGGCAGCCCTCTGAGGTGGCGGTAGGTCCTTTGGAGAGCCTCGACTGGGTGTGAATGAGGGGACAGTCCCAGTTCGGGTGATGTGAAGGCCCGCTGTATCTTGTACTGCTGCTGCGGTTGACTGAGGGATGACACAGAGAAGGACACTGACCTCCCCGGCACCGTTCTGATGTCATGACGGATGGTGCGGAGGGCCAGATTCTCACTCTGTCCTTTGAGGCCAAGCTGCTGCGCTGCTTGGGGGAGGAGCATGGTGCGCTCTGACCCGTCATCGAGGATGGCGTAGGTCTCCATCTTCTTGCCCCCGTGATGAAGGAGCACCTTCACCATCTTCAGCAGCACACAACTACCTTTCCGTGCTGGGTCGAGGTAGTAGGTGGATGGCTGGCTGGGTGAAGACAGTGTCGCAGTCTCCGGCCTGCTTTGTGCATTCACCTCATGCAGTACCTCGAGGTGCAGGCGATTGCACTTCGGGCACCGTGCCTTGAGGTAGCACTGAGCTGCTTGATGGTCGCGTCCACACCTCCAGCACTTCTTCCTGGTCTTGATCCACTGGAGCCTCGGTTCCAGTGACATACTCTTGAACGCAGTGCACTGGTTGAAGTAGTGCTCCGTGCTGTTGCAGAAGGGGCAGTACTTCTTTGGAGGCTCCACCTTGGCGGGTGTGCGTGGAGCTGACTTTGATGGCTGCTGAGCTGACTTGGTTGGGGGGTCTACCAGCAGGACCGTGGTGGAGCGTGTGGCTGCCGGCTGCTTGCCTCTGGTGCTCCGCTGCCGCTCTGCCTGGCTCGCTGTTGCCTTTGGCAGGTCGTTGGTCTCGTCCAGCTGCACACCAACCTCGTGCTGTAACCATGCGGCGAAGTCCAGGAGTGTGGGGACAGGCACACGGTCTGGGTCGATGTACCGCCTGAAGGCAGTACGCAGCTCGTGAGGCAGCTTGGGCAGCAACCGAGACACATGCGAACCACACCGTAGCTCAAGCTGTTCCTGGGTCCCCATCTTATCCAGCATCCCCACCAAGGACTGCACCTTCAGGGCGAAGTTCCTGAAGCCTCTCTGGTCACCGCTCCTGACAGGGGGCTCAGCCAAGACCTGGTTGATCTGCCTGAGTGCCAGTTTGCGGGGCTGCCCAAAGAGCTTCGTGAGGGCTGCCATCGTATCACTGTAGGGATAGCTGCTGTGGCAGTAAGCATCCGCTACCAGGACAGCATCCTCTAGCTTCAGGTGGTCCAGCAGGATCTGATATTTGAAGCGCTCTGTCGCGTCGGGTGGTAGGATGTTGTCGAGCGCCAGCTGCATCCTGTTGAACTGCCGTGGGTCGTCCTCGGTGAACGCTGGGATTCTCATCTTGGGCCCGCGGTAGGTCAGCTCCTGAGGGGGAAGAGATGTCAGTCGCTGTGGGACAGGTGACAGCCTGTGATAATCTGGTGCCACTGCCCTCTGACCGGCCGACACCGGTGATGACGTCCGCTGTCTCTGAGCAGACGAAGGGCGCCGTGGGCTGAATGGCGCTGAGTACTGTGGGGTGGCAGGAAAGGGTGAGGATGACGTGAATGAGTGACCCCGTGGCAGATTCATGCTCCTCAGGTGCTCTGTCAGCTCTGCCATCAGTGGTGTTGGCAGATGGGGAGCTCCTCCGTGTGGCGGTGTGGACGTCGCTGCCTCAGCTCCTGCGATGTATGGCCGAGGTAGAGGTGACGACTGCTCTGCCACCGGGGCGCGGTGATGTCCACTGGTTGAGTCAGCAGGGCTGTATGTTCTGTCATGCTGCAGTGGTGATGATAGGACTGCTGGGGGGGTTCCAGGCGTGACGGCTGGAACCTGGATGTCCCTCGCTGGAGTGCGTGGAGGTGATGCATAGTGCTGTTGCAACAGGTACTGCACATCCCGCTGCAGCTGCCGATTGTCCTCCTGCATCTGCCGATTATCCCGCTGCAGTTGCTGATAGTCCTCCCGTATCTGCTGAAGGGCGAGGAGGATAGCTGCTGACGTGTCCAGGGGAGTCTGCTCAGCAGGGGGAGTGTGTGATGGCTCCCGGGGCCTGCTGTCTCCCACGTGGGAAGAATCATCCTGGGTGTGTGCGCCGTCCTGTGGCAGCCGTCGCTGAGCCTGGGTCACCACGTAGTCATCCAGGTGCCTGGGGTGGTGGGGCTCACGGCGAGGACGGCCACTGCCATCATGAGTGGACATCCTGACTGTGTAGAATGCTGTATCCGGCTCGAAGGACCATATAAAAATGGGTGTCCGGTGATGGACAGGGTAAAGGACTGTATAAGAGGGACACTGGATCAGGTATACAGCAAGCTACACAGGCTGTCCGGTTAGAACAGGAATTAATGGATGTCCACTCATGAGCAACAGTGTAAACCGTGGTTTTAATTCAAGGACGCACGGAATGCACACACGGCACGAATGATGGACGTTGGATCCTGACACGTCCGCGATAGAAAGAAAGATAGAAAGCAAGAAAGAAATGAAACAGAGAGAGAAAGAGAGAAACGGATCCAAATATTCACTGATGAGAAGCAGGTGTTGCATGGAGTCCCCGTCTGATGTGTGCTGTGTTTTCTTCGATGTTTGTGCGCATCTTATATAGTCCACGTAGCACAGTGTGATGGACAGTGGCGCCAGGGTGTCTGAAGTTGGCGTGTGATGGACAGTGGCGCCAGGGTGTCTGAAGTTGGCGTGTGATGGACAGTGGCGCCAGGGTGTCTGAAGTTGGCGTGTTGTAACATGCCCTGACAACTAACGAGTTGGGAGCCACTATGTCTGACAAGGGTGCCTGTTTACTACTTTTAAAGGTCAAAATAATTAAGACCTGGCACTGCAATTCTGAACAGTGGAGGTGGATGTAAGTGCAGAAAAGTGCTTATTGTGAATGTAACAATACAGGTATATAATCCAAGTCAGCAGGCAAAATCAGCAAGGGTGGACAGGCAAAGGTCGAGCGAGGCAGAAACAGACAATCTGAGGCACAGACAAAAGGCAAAGTCCAAAATACAGAATCTGAGTCAAGAATCAGAATAACAACAAACATACGGCTCAGTAAGGGTCACTGGGAATGCCATAGTCCGCAATGTTGTTGAGTTAACAATGTCCTTTTATGCATGTGCTATTCTGGGACACGTGTGTGTAATTAGTCTTTAAGGTGTGTGCTGCTCAGAGTGTGAATGTGTGTGATGGGACTTTCAAAGCATGCTAGGCATTAACATACATGGATGCATGCAAATGTGACAGACCCCCCACAACAAAAAAAAAAATCTCCCTCCAGAGCTAAAACCCCTCTTGAATGTCCCTGGGGATGAGGACCTGGTGCTGGGTGCAGTGCCATTGGTGCTCTGCTCTGGCTTGAGAGGGACATGGCACCAGAACATGGATGTGGGTGGAAGTTTGGGTTCTGGTTGGACCTTAAATGGTGGTGAGGACACTGGTGGAGTTTTAGGCGTGGGCTTAGATCAGGGGTGGGCAATTATTTTTTCCATGGGGCCACATGAGAAACAGAAATTTTTGTGGAGGGCCGGACCAAAAGGCTGAACTAAATTCTGCATAATATTAATTGTATTTCTTTATATAAAGCAGTAAATAACATTGTTTTTACAAGCTGCTAAGACTGGTAAGAGTATGGAAAAAACGAGGTTGCCTTACAAAAAATGTCATTTATTCAATCAAATTTCCCAAAACAATGGTTAACAAAATGTGAACGTTTGTGCCATTTTTTTTCAGTCACATTCACCCCAAAAGACAATAAAGACATCACAATATTGTCTTTCTACTCCAAATATCAAGCAAGATACATCATATTATAATAATGATGCCCACATTTGTAGTCTAATCACCTCATTTGGTGTTTTTCGCCAGAGATTGGCTCGGGCTCCGGCGCCTGCTGCTGACGTCACACTATGTGATTGGCTGGACCGTTTGAAGGATGACGTACAAGTTTGTGGTTGGTCTGGACAAATTACAGAAGTAGTTATCACGGGATTAGGTTTCGTGGGATTTCATGTCATGTTCATGTCGCGCGCATTGCGTTTTTGTTGAACACAATTTCAAAATAAAAGCAATGCACATTCAGTCCATGCATGAGGTAAAATTAGAAAATACGTTTATTTTGTAATTTCTAATTAACCTTACGCGGGCCGGTCAGAATGAACCAAATGGCCGGATGCGGCCCGTGGGCCGTAAAATGCCCAGGTCTGGCTTACATGTAAACATGGATCTAGACCCGGACCTGGGTTCGGGCATGGGTTCAGGCATGGGTATGGATTCAGGTCTCGGCTCCACAGGAGGTCTGGACTTAGCTTCTGTGACAGTCTCGTCTTTGGTGAAGCCTGGCAGTGGAGTGATGACGTCCTCAAAGCCTGATGGTGGAGTAAAGAGCTCATTCATTCTGAAGCCAGGCAACAGAGTGACAAACTTCTCGAAACCAGGTGGTGGGGCGATGACGTCCTTGAAGCCCAGTGGGGAAGTGAATAGCTCGTCTAAGCTGAAACCTGGCAGTGGAGTGACGAACTCCTTGAGACCAGGAGGTGAGATGATATATTTATAGCCAGGCAGCATGGCAAAGAGATTGTTCCCACTGAAAGCTGGAGCAGAGGCTGCCCTGTCGGCCCCTGGCACTGGCTCTGAAGTGGGGGCCACTGCTCCAGCATCTGGAGGGAGCTCTGGAGTGAAGGCCTCTTCCTCCTCTGCATCAGCTTCTGGAGTATCAGCCCCCCCCCAAAAAAAAATTTGATGGGCCTCCTTCCTGGAAGTCTGGGACCAGGAGTTGAGTTCCTCGGTGAAAGACTGGGAGCCCCGGTGTCCTAGGTGCTGCATCTTCACTAGGTGTTCAACCCAGTGTGCCGGTGAGCCAGTAGATCATGCAGCTGACCCATAAGCACTCTGGAGATTTGGGCTCCAATCAGGGGCGGAGCTAAGAGGTGGCCGGGGGGGGCGTGGCCACCCCAGGGCACGCCTTGGCCCCGCCCTGGCCACCCCAGGGCCGGACAATAAAATTTATAAAACCGATATGTCCCACAAAATGTTAGTTCCGCCCACTGGATTTTTGTTCCGCCTATTTGGTTTCTGCGGGGATGCATATTACCATAGCACATAAACATTTCACGTGTTCAAGCAGCAGGTGGTATCAGATAGTCATGCTCTACTCTCAGAGGTGGAAAGTAACGAATTACATTACTCGCGTTACTGTACTTGAGTAGCTTTTTTGTGTACTTATACTTTTTCAAGTAATTTTTCAAGAGTGTACTTTTACTTTTACTTAAGTATGTTTTTTTTAAGTAGTGTATTTCGGTACATTTTACATCACAACCGTTACTGAGTAAAAAAAATAAATAAAAAAAAGGCTAAAACGGAGAAGGGGAAATGCGTTCTGGAAATGAATCACGGGAAGGACAGTTGTCGCGCGCGCGAGTCTCACACAGACGATGGCGGACATGCACCGGCGCTTTGGGGGGGGGGCTTTGGGGGGCTCAAGCCCCTGGGCCACAGCCAATCAGGGGCCTTGTAATATTAATAAAATAATAAACTGTCGGAATCATGGGCCTACATTAATGTATGGATAGAAATAAGGTTAGAAATAAATGAGCGCACAGTAGCCTGCTGTAAGAGACATGGTGGATGTGGTTCACGAAACGAACACCCACAACTGTACCAGAATAAAATGGAACAAAATGTAACGTCATGCACGAAAGCGCGCCAAAGACTGCAGACTACAGAGACACAAATTTAGAGGCTTTGAAAGATGAAGCGTTCACATGTTAGCGGGGCGCATAAAAGGAAAAAAGAGAGAGATGCAGGTAATGATAGAATCGTTGCCTAAAGTCACAGACTTTTTTAAGGTAAGGATCACCAATTTGTTCAGAATATCAGCTACTTATCAGTTATCAGCCTACCAGCCATACCTGTCAACTTTGAGGTTTGAAAAAAATGGATATTTCCCAGATTTTTAACTCAAAATAAGGGAAAATTTCGGAAAGTCATACCCTTCACCAAAAGTGGGTGTGTAGTTGAATGGGGGGCAATTTTCTATCTAGTATTTGTGATTTCCTGTACTCTGGTGCATGTTGGTGATAGCCAAGACCCAAACTCAATATGCTTATGGTTTATAGAGTGCATTTGTGAATAAACTATACATTTATTTTTATTTGCTTTTAGTGGTACCAGTTATTTCCCAAATTAAGGGCTAAAATACGTATCTTATGTTAAAATAAGAAAGATCATTATATAACCAGTCAATAAATTCAATTCCATTGCAATTTATTATGGTTTTACCATAGTCATGGCCTCGGAACACTAGATAGATAGATAGATAGATAGATAGATAGATAGATAGATAGATAGAGTAATAAAGAGATAAAGAGTAATATAAGATATTAAACCACGAGTGATTTAAAATGGGTAAGTTTCAGATAGAAAATAAAATAGACAATGAGTGGATAAAACAGTTAATACACCAATTAGTTTACACTAGGCTATTTATGAGGTCTTAGCCAGGACATACTTAATGTAAACATGTGTAGCTTACCTTTGATTATTTGGGACGCTTTCATTTTCCCCATGGAAAATTTCTTTGCGATGGAAGAGTCTGGGAACATTCCAGCCACGCACTTGTTGAAATCATCAAAGAAAGAGAGGCTAATGTTTTTCTTAGCTATTAGCATCGCCATCTTCACCTCAGACCTAATCAGTGTTGCCAGATACTGCTGACGTTTTCCAGCCCAAAATATGTTCAAAACCCGCCAAAATGCACTTGAAACCGCCCAACTTGGGTGGGAAACCGCCCAATCTGGCAACACTGGACCTAATCACTTGTTCAGCCTCGCCTCCGGACGTAGGTATGCAATTACTGATGCCTGAGAGGGCGGGGACGTGAATTCATGGCCCGACTTCCTGCTGTAAACTCCTGTCAGAGGCGCGTCATGAATTCTGGACCTACCGACTTTTTTATATTGTGAAAATACGGGACTTTTATATAATGTGAAAATACGGGATATTTTCGGGAAAATAAAAAAACGGGAAGACAGCGGGAAATAAGTCAAAATAAGGGATTTCCCGGGAAAAACGGGAGGGTTGACAGGTATGCTACCAGCAGCTAGGCTATGTGCAGCTAGGCTAGATATGCTATGATCTATCCAACAGTAAAATAAATCAGTTGTGATTTGAATACGTGTCGTGTGATTTGAGTTATAATCCTGTTAGTATAATAGCATATTTCCATGGGGATAATAAAATGTCTAAAATGGCACCTACTGAAGAAATTGATGAAAAGATTGTAGGCTATAATTTTCACAGTTCGGGCAGCAGACAGACTAAGCATACTGAGGGGAATAGCAATACAAAGCTAGCGCAGATCCACATTTCTCGCTAGCTGTGTTGGGTGTGTTGTTAACCCGTGTGGATTTAAGTGAAATACTTGAAGTTCTGTGGTCAAGACAACGTTTTAAGGTAAGGACGCTTGATTATTAATGTTTGCCCACCGTGGCTTGTTGTTGACGAAAGGCCCACATGATTTTGCCTTATGCAGCTACTGCTAGCGTCATGCTTTGAACTAGGTTAAGCTCATTTGCGCTAAAGGATGGGTTTATTGAAGGACTTTGATGTAGCTAGTTTCTTTTAAAAAAATCGTATGCTCAAAACAGTATGCCCGTGTTCATCATGTTTAACTTTTTTCTTGATGGAGTGCGTGAAATATTGTTGCAAGTGGTATTTCGATGCAGTCATGTCAAAAAGGCAGTTGAATGCACGGTCTTATTCAAGGAGAAGGAAGACTTGCATGATGCTTGAACATAGATCGGTAAAATAGACCCTAGTAGGACTTGGTTTCGTGTATTTCGGTCTGTAGAGTTATGAGTTTGGCCGCTGTCCATGGTGTTTACGTTTCATGTGGCCGCCGAGCTAAGTACCTTCATCATCATCATGTTCCCCTGTCAAAAGTTAAACTCTCTAGGGGTGCTTCTGCTGTAGCAGTTGCAGCAGTTGCTCAAAGTTTGATTTGTCCATCATCATACATCTTATCTGTTGGGTGCCTATGCCCAGCAGATTTTCCCATTTCGTCCATTTGTAACCATTTTTGTCAAACAGGAGCTGCTTTTGCACTTGGTTATTGCCCATCCGGCAAACGTAAGCAATATATTTTAGTTGTTGTACGTAGCAGGATAGTTTTATATCCTGGGTTCCTGTCAGTTTCCGGAGGTCAGCATTGGACATCTTGTAGCTCCAGTCTATATCTTCATTTGTAGTGTTCTTTTGGTCAGGGGCATTCTTTCGTTTATATCCACCTTTAATCATTTTCCTTAGGAAGCCGTGCCACACTACCTCAATTTTGTGAATTTCACTGGATGATAGTTGCCATGCCTGTGTGCTGTACAGGAGACGAGATCGAACGCATGCCACTAGGAACTTTATACGGGTTTTTAGTAGTATTCGGTGGTCGGTTAGAACGTGTTTCAGTTCATTCCATTTCATGAATGCAGCACTTATTCTAGCATGCAGGAAATGTGAGGATTCATCACAGTTGCTGACATTATAACCAAGATATTTAAAGGTGCGGACGTTTTTAATATTAGTGCCGCCAAGGGAAATGATACTTGGTTTACATTTGATATCCTCATTGACGTTAAAAGCCATTGTTTCTGTTTTGACATATGATATTTGTAAACCAAAGCGGGTGTAGGTCTTATCATACAACTGAAGAATATTCTGAAGCTCCTCGATGGATCCAGCGAGTATGGCCTGATCATCTGCGTATAGAATCTCTGTTATGCAACCCTCTCCTGATGCTCGTGCTTTCGTACGCATTTCTCTTGTGGATACCTCATTTGGAATGCAATATCTGAACTTGAAGCCTGTATCTGGGTACAGTTTTGATATCTCATGCTGTGCAATCCTGACAACAAAGTCCATATAGATATTAAAAACTGATGGCGATTCTAGGGCACCTTGTCTTGCAGTGAATGTTTGTTTTCATGCCGCCGAGCTATTTTTATGTATTTTATTTTTTAAAAGGACTTGTCTGTAGGTGTGTGTGTTTTATGTTTACAACACATAGGTCTACATTAGCGCATGCGCGCTTGTGTGGTTATCTCTGGCCACGCCCCTGCGTGAAAGTTACGCAGTATCACTGTCCTGTCTGTGGTAATAATCAGAACCGGCTCTGTAATGATAATGCGCGTGTTCTTCTCTCCCTCTGTGGTCGGATGTGTTGAGCGATGTGAGCGTGGGCCTTGCGCAGCTACGCTGAGCCAAACGTAACCTATCATAGGCTTCTAGGCTAATTACGCGCTTACACTGTAAATGCTTGACACGTATTGCAAATAAAATAAGAGTGTTTTCCTGGCCAACGGTAAGGGTAGGGTTGACAGGTAGCCGATGAGGGGCCTAGCCCCTGGGCCACGGGTGTTGATAAAGCACCCCTGCGGACATGGAGGAGACCGAGGAACCTGTGGTGGACGACCCTGCAGAAAACGCAATTTCTTCCAGTAATGAAGTGCACCCCTGGCCCTACATACGTGATCACTTCAGCTTCGTAGAGAAAAGGGGTGACAGTTTCATTATGCAATGCAGATTATGTGTGCCCAAGAAGACAACCATTGCGGCATACAAAAATTCGACGTCTAATCTGCGCAAGCATGTTGAGGTAAGTATTGTCATTGGCATCATAATCACGGGCGCAGATAGAGGGTGGGACGGGTAGGATTCGTCCCACCCAGATTTAAATTCACCTCGTTCGGTCCCCCCCACTTATAGGGAGGAAAAAACGTCTATGCTGTCTTTCTTTGCATAAGGCAAACCTCACGGAAAAATCAAAAGACTAATTACCATTCGGTTTATTGAGGTGCACAGCAGTGTATACATAGTTGCAACAACTCACATAAAACAAAACAAAGACTGATATTCGGTTGGTTGAGCTGCTCAGACTGCACAGGTTGCGTGCTCGAGCTTGGTTGCTATGGTTACCCACAACAAGTTTGACAGGCATATCGGGGTTGGGGTTGGTTTGCTGGCAGCTTTGTTCCCCCCAGTTTTTTGTCCCCCCCAGTTCAAAAAACGTATCTGCGCCCCTGATCATAATGTTTCCTTTCCATAGTAAAACCGACAATAGGCTGGTTATATTCCAAAAATAGTGGATGGCATTGCTGATGTTGAAGTAGCAACCTGTTGGTACTGTAACATAATGGTAACTAGTCTGTTATTCGGTTGGCTAATCATGCAAGCAAGTTAGCTCGCCAACCTGACGTGATCAGTCCTCCTACCATTCTACATCCAACAGGCCAGAAAGGAATACTAAGCAAAATAAATAATGTTTGAATTGAATTGTTCAATAACACACAGTGCACACAGGCAAGCTACGAGATTTCGGTGCAACATTTCACTTTCATATTTCGTGTACAATGCTTTGTGTGTGGTCAGGGCGATGTAAACGACATGACTGTGTGTATTGACCTTTTTTGTTTGTCTCAGTTTTAATGCAGCATTATCCTAAGTATTCAATTTGATACACTTCCTTTAAATAAAACATCTGGGTTGAGATGTACATATATCCTTGTTTCCTCTTCTTTTTCATTTTTGCACAACACAATGGAGGCAGAAAACACCCATTGTTAAAAGTAACGTTTTACTTTTACTCAAAGTACATTTTAAATGATCTACTTTTTACTTTTACTTGAGTAGATTTTTTGTCTGGTAACTTTACTTGTACTTAAGTAAAATTTCATCAGAGTAACAGTACTTGTACTTGAGTATAATATTTTAGTACTCTTTCCACCTCTGTCTACTCTGACAACACAACAACCTACGAACTACGTGAACGTGCGATTAATTTGGGATGTAAGTTATTCATCTCTTATACTCTCCAAGTTTTCTCACTTTGTAGACATACAGTTACAATTCTGTCCTCAGACAATTCAGTTTTTCCAGAAATCTCCAGAGTTTCCAGAAATCTCCACTTTGCCCGGGGTTTTCGAAAATATCCGTTTTCAGTGACTGAAACCTTCGTTTACATGTAAATGCAACCGTATAGATACATATGTGTCTTTATAGATATCCGGCTACAGTGGGATTTGTGCTGTGTGCACACATAGATAGATACTAGATAGATAGAAAACAGAACGTCGGTGGTTTTCGATTGTACGACTCAAAAGCGAAAATTACGTCGGCAAGTTAGCTGTCTGTGAATCACTTTGCTCACTCCAACCGCAGAATACAACTTTTAAAGTTAATGTTTGTCTGTTACATGAAAATATAGAGATGTTGTGTGTTACTGGTGGGAGTACACAGTGATTAATAATAGTCACACTCATACATACACAACACTCCTGCATTCTCTCAACACACACTCTCCCCCTACCCCTCTCTCTCTCACACACACACTCTCCCCCTACCCCTCTCTCTCTCACACACACACTCTCCCCCTACCCCTCTCTCTCTCACACACTCTCCCCCTACCCCTCTCTCTCTCACACACACACTCTCCCCCTACCCCTCTCTCTCTCACACACACACACTCTCCCCCTACCCCTCTCTCTCTCTCACACACACTCTCCCCCTACCCCTCTCTCTCTCTCACACACACACTCTCCCTACCCCTCTCTCTCTCACACACACACACTCTCCCCCTACCCCTCTCTCTCTCTCACACACACTCTCCCCCTACCCCTCTCTCTCTCTCACACACACTCTCCCCCTACCCCTCTCTCTCTCTCACACACACTCTCCCCCTACCCCTCTCTCTCTCACACACACACACTCTCCCCCTACCCCTCTCTCTCTCACACACACACTCTCCCCCTACCCCTCTCTCTCTCTCACACACACTCTCCCCCTACCCCTCTCTCTCTCACACACACACTCTCCCCCTACCCCTCTCTCTCTCACACACACACTCTCCCCCTACCCCTCTCTCTCTCTCACACACACTCTCCCCCTACCCCTCTCTCTCTCTCACACACACTCTCCCCCTACCCCTCTCTCTCTCACACACACACACTCTCCCCCTACCCCTCTCTCTCTCACACACACACTCTCCCCCTACCCCTCTCTCTCTCTCACACACACTCTCCCCCTACCCCTCTCTCTCTCACACACACACTCTCCCCCTACCCCTCTCTCTCTCACACACACACTCTCCCCCTACCCCTCTCTCTCTCACACACACACACTCTCCCCCACCCCTCTCTCTCTCACACACACACTCTCCCCCTACCCCTCTCTCTCTCACACACACACACTCTCCCCCACCCCTCTCTCTCTCACACACACACTCTCCTCCTACCCCTCTCTCTCTCTCACACACACTCTCCCCCTACCCCTCTCTCTCTCACACACACACTCTCCCCCTACCCCTCTCTCTCTCTCACACACACTCTCCCCCTACCCCTCTCTCTCTCACACACACACTCTCCCCCTACCCCTCTCTCTCTCACACACACACTCTCCCCTACCCCTCTCTCTCTCACACACACACTCTCCCCCTACCCCTCTCTCTCTCACACACACACGCTCTCCCCCTACCCCTCTCTCTCTCACACACACACTCTCCCCCTACCCCTCTCTCTCTCACACACACACTCTCCCCCTACCCCTCTCTCTCTCACACACACACTCTCCCCCTACCCCTCTTATGCACCACATTTCTATATTTACATGTAACACACTCACTCATACACAACACTTACGCACTCTCTCAACACACTGTCTATCTCACTCTCACACACAATTTGTGCACTACATTTCTATATTTACATGTAACATTCATACACTCTCAACACAGACACACAACTCATGCACGACATTTTTATATTTAAATGTAACACTCATGCACTGTCTTAACACTCTCTCTCTCTCACTCACTCATATATGAACACACTTCACTCTCTTAACACACACTGTCTTTCTCTCACTCACTATAAGATACAACTCATGCACTCTCAACACACACACACACACACACACACACACACACACACACACACCACTCATGCATGATGCACTACATTTCTATATTTACCGTACATGTAACACACTCACTGGTATACACAACACTCATGCACTCTGAACACACACACACTCACCCACACACCACCCATGCACTACATTTCTATATTCACATATCACACACACAACACTCATGCACTCTGAACATACACTCTGTCTCTCACACACACAACTTATGCACTTCATTTTTGTATTTACATGTAACATATCTTCACACACACACACACACACACACACACACACACACACACACACACACACAATTCGTATACTACAGCTCATCTATATCTACATGCAGTGCGCGTACTTTCCCCCCTCCCTCTCTCTCTCTCTCTCTCACACCCCACTCATGCACTACACCTCATCTATGTCGTGTTACATAACTCACTCACTCACTCACTCACTCACTCACTCACTCACTCACATACACACACGCACACATTTTGTAACTTAACACATTTAGTTTGTACAGTACTTGCAATGGACAATATCACAACATGTTGTAAGTGTTTACATATGTTGTATGTATGAGTTAAGTATACAAGCATTTTCCTTTTCCTGAGCAAAGCACTCTTTATTCAAGCCTGACTAATATCCTTACTACTTCCCAGGTGCCTGGGACAGGTGATCTCATAGTTTTTACTTTTGCATTTTAGTAGTCTCATCTCATTATCTCTAGCCGCTTTATCCTTCTGCAGGGTCGCAGGCAAGCTGGAGCCTATCCCAGCTGACTACGGGCGAAAGGCGGGGTACACCCTGGACAAGTTGCCAGGTCATCACAGGGCTGACACATAGACACAGACAACCATTCACACTCACATTCACACCTACGGTCAATTTAGAGTCACCAGTTAACCTAACCTGCATGTCTTTGGACTGTGGGGGAAACCGGAGCACCCGGAGGAAACCCACGCGGACACGGGGAGAACATGCAAACTCCACACAGAAAGGCCCTCGCCGGCCCCGGGGCTCGAACCCAGGACCTTCTTGCTGTGAGGCGACAGCGCTAACCACTACACCACCGTGCCGCCCGCATTTTAGTAGTGATCGTTAAAATCCTGATGCTTAACTAGAGTAAACAAGTTGGATGGTTTCTTTGTTTTGCAGATGCTTTATGTTACATGAATAAATTAATACATTAATTTCTGACCTCTTGGCTCACATGCATTTTGTTCATGAGTTAGGCACTAGATATGCCACAGATACATCAGAATACAGGAAATCAAATCTAGCTAATTCAAAATTCCCCAGGGGAGGACCCCCGGAACACCCCCCCCCCTTTATTTAGTCACAGCATGGCCACCCCTTGTATATCCTTGGCCCCCCTTTGGCCACCCCATGTAAAAAATCCTGGCTACGCCACTGGCTCCAATAAGTCCTAGTCAAAAAAGCTGCACTGTGGCAAAAATACATTTGGATTTGGTGCTGGTATTTTTAGCCCCAGCCATTGAAGAAAAATCACAGATCCTGGGTTCAGCAACCTGACCTCAGCATGGAACAGTACAGCCTTTTCTCCTCCATGACATGCGTGTATTAGGTTAAATATTCTGTCATGTAAATGTCGGAGGCAGATGTAAGTTAAGAAGAGTGTTTATTGTGAAAATAACAGTACGCGGGCATCTAATCCAAGTCAGCAGGCAAAATCAGCAGTGGTGGACAGGCAAAGGTCAAGCGAGGCACAAATGGAAAATTGGAGGCACAGACAAAAGCCAAAGTCCAAATACAGAATCAGAGCCGAGAACCAGAATAACAACATAAACATACAGCTCAGTAAGGGTCACTGGGAATGCAATACTTCATAATGTTGTAGAGTGAACAGCGTCCTTTTACAACCCCGATTCCAAAAAAGTTGGGACAAAGTACAAATTGTAAATAAAAACGGAATGCAATAATTTACAAATCTCAAAAACTGATATTGTATTCACAATAGAACATAGACAACATATCAAATGCCGAAAGTGAGACATTTTGAAATTTCATGACAGCAACACATCTCAAAAAAGTTGGGACAGGGCCAATAAGAGGCTGGAAAAGTTAAAGGTACAAGAAAGGAACAGCTGGAGGACCAAACTGCAACTCATTAGGTCAATTGGCAATAGGTCATTAACATGACTGGGTATAAAAAGAGCATCTTGGAGTGGCAGCGGCTCTCAGAAGTAAAGATGGGAAGAGGATCACCAATCCCCCTAATTCTGCGCCGACAAATAGTGGAGCAATATCAGAAAGGAGTTCGACAGTGTAAAATTGCAAAGAGTTTGAACATATCATCATTTACAGTGCATAATATCATCAAAAGATTCAGAGAATCTGGAAGAATCTCTGTGCGTAAGGGTCAAGGCCGGAAAACCATACTGGGTGCCCGTGATTTTCGGGCCCTTAGACAGCACTGCATCACATACAGGCATGCTTCTGTATTGGAAATCACAAAATGGGCTCAGGAATATTTCCAGAGAACATTATCTGTGAATACAATTCACCGTGCCATCCGCCGTTGCCAGCTAAAACTCTATAGTTCAAAGAAGAAGCCGTATCTAAACATGATCCAGAAGCGCAGACGTCTTCTCTGGGCCAAGGCTCATTTAAAATGGACTGTGGCAAAGTGGAAAACTGTTCTGTGGTCAGACGAATCAAAATTTGAAGTTCTTTATGGAAATCAGGGACGCCGTGTCATTCGGACTAAAGAGGAGAAGGACGACCCAAGTTGTTATCAGCGCTCAGTTCAGAAGCCTGCATCTCTGATGGTATGGGGTTGCATTAGTGCGTGTGGCATGGGCAGCTTACACATCTGGAAAGACACCATCATTGCTGAAAGGTATATCCAGGTTCTAGAGCAACATATGCTCCCATCCAGATGACGTCTCTTTCAGGGAAGACCTTGCATTTTCCAACATGATGATGCCAAACCACATACTGCATCAATTACAGCATCATGGCTGCGTAGAAGAAGGGTCCGGGTACTGAACTGGCCAGCCTGCAGTCCAGATCTTTCACCCATAGAAAACATTTGGCGCATCATAAAATGGAAGATATGACAAAAAAGACCCAAGACAGTTGAGCAACTGGAATCCAACATTAGACAAGAATGGGTTAACATTCCTATCCCTAAACTTGAGCAACTTGTCTCCTCAGTCCCCAGACGTTTACAGACTGTTGTAAAGAGAAAAGGGGATGTCTCACAGTGGCAAACATGGCCTTGTCCCAACTTTTTTGAGATGTGTTGTTGTCATGAAATTTAAAATCACCTAATTTTTCTCTTTACATGATGCATTTTCTCAGTTTAAACATTTGATATGTCATCTATGTTCTATTCTGAATAAAATATGGAATTTTGAAACTTCCACATCATTGCATTCCGTTTTTATTTACAATTTGTACTTTGTCCCAACTCCCCGGAGACTGCAGATGACTGTTATTACATCATGTACAAGCTCATGTGCAAAATGTAAGACACAATAAAACGCATGTTTTCCAAGAAAAAATGCAAAAAATTGCTTTTGTTTAGTTTGAAGCATGAAAATGAAGAATAGTTAATATTTCATTGGTGTTGGATGATTCATTCAGAACATAGACTCAGTTCTGCTGTGCAACAGATATGGGAGACTTTCTCACCTCTATGTGGTCAGTGGCAAACTGCGAAGTTTGTACTTCCTGTCTTAACTGTGAAGGTCTGCATGTGTTTTTTCCTGTGTGTTCATTCTGATGAGACACGGTGTAGCAGTGGGTCAGTGTGTGTTTCGCTCCAGTTGTCTCTTTGGATTAATGTGTGTTTGGGTCCTCAGTAAGAATGCAGGTGTGTTTTCTTCTCCTCCTGATACAGCTTCATATCACTGAAGGTGAGTCTCCTCTTTTCTCTCTCTCTTTCTCTCACTCTTTCTGTCTCTCATTGAATAATATGTCAGGTAATACTACATGTAAGATTTTACGATTTAAAGCCTTTAAAGCATAAAGTCATGCAGTAATCTTACTCGTGATGTGGAAATGTAAAGTGCACACTGAACAACTGAAATTATTTCTGAGTTTTTTTCTGTTTGCCGTCAAACTAAATATAAATATGAGAAAATGATCATCATGTGACTTTCATCAAAGCTGCTTCACACTTATTAAAGAAGAACTTTCTGCCAGAGTTTTATTAATCCCCGTCTCTATCCTGGGTTCATATAGAACGCTGAGTCTCCATCATGATTGAGGTTCTGGTTGTTTCTGCCTCGTCACCCTACAGTTTCCTCTTGCTCTCTCATTGGCTGTTACTCATCGAGATTCTCATAGCGTCATCCATGTGGGTAAAGAGGCTTTAAACACTGCGTTGTGTCCACTGTTCACAGAATGTGTGGATGATGTCAGTAAACTGCTTACCCGTGTAGTGTTATCACACGTCACTTCCTCCACCAGCAGTTGGTCTTTTTGGTGGCGTGTCATTAATATGGAAGGAAGTTTAGCTGTTCAGATTAAAATACATTCAGAGTTTCAGGGCCTCAGTGAAACACAAAATAAAACAGACTTGGTGTGTTGCAGGTTTTAAATCTGATATATAGATCACTAAAATGAGATGCACTTGCAACTGAAATATATATTGTACTGTAATGGAATGAAATTGCATGAAGAGGTGAAAGAGATGGTGGGGGGGGGGGTGAAGTGGTGATAAGACCTGGGTGTTGTCCTGGTTATGAACCCGAATGGCCTGAAAGATGAAGCTCCTCCTTATTCTCTCCATGTTGGCCTTAAGGGAGCAAAAATGTAGTGTTTTCCCTGACCTCAACAGAGAGAAGGGTCCATAGGTCAAGTCAAGTCAAGTTTATTTGTGTAGCGCTTTTAACAATATTTTAAAAATTCATGAAATCGTTGCTACTACATACTGCAGGTGTGCATGTGTCTATAGTGGACTTATTCCTGGTTAATTTTGCTACAGAAATAAATAGGAATCTAGGATTATTTTTGTTATCTTCTATTAGGGAGGAGAGATACAGTGCCTTGAAAAAGTATTCATACCCCTTGAACTTTTTCACATTTTTCCACCTTACAACCACAAACTTAAAAGTTTTTGATTGAGATTTTATGTGATAGACCAACACAGAGTAGCACATACCGTATTGGTCTGAATAGAAGAGCGCCCCCCCCCCCCCCCCCCCCCATTTACGAAAAAATTCCCGCGCGATTTTGTAATTTCCCCCAGAGATTTTCCCCGTAGACTATACTTTATCAATTCTTTGTGAACAATTCCATGGAAAAAAAAACTACTTATTTTTTATGCTCACATTTTCATTCATTAACAAACTCGAACACGTGCATGTATTAAAATATTACACTAGTAGCGATACATCAACTTGTAACAAAACATAAAATGGCACTTCAAATGAAAACAAATGTAAACATAATAAGCGTGTGGTGTACCCTGAAACAACATATCTATTGACACTTTGGATAACACCCACATATGAAGACTAGCGTAGCACAATACAGAATATCAAACGGCACTCTGGACAATAATGTAAAATATTAAAATGGCACTTTGGATGAACTCAATATTATCACAAAATAAGAATACAGTATTCTCTACCCGCAACAAAATATCAACTGACATATGCATGCAAGACTAGTTGAAGTATTTCAAACTACAACATTTTTAATATGGAAACATCAATTGTTTACTACCGTACAGGAACTACATGTACCAAGCAACCAAACACTATCAAACTTATCTACAGGTACATCTAGACTTGTGTGCTTAGGGTCGTTGTCTTGCTGCATGACCCACCTTCTCTTGAGATTCAGTTCATGGACAGATGTCCTGATATTTTCTTTTAGAATTCGCTGGTATAATTCAGAATTCATTATTCCATCAATGATGGCAAGCCGTCCCGGCTGCACTCGAACCAGAAATAGTCAACAACAGTGAAGATTGTCAGGTTGAATCGTTCACCTCAACAATTTTGTCAGTTTAATAACATCTCCAGGCACACCAGTCAATGTATACCGCGCAGGAATTTCGAGTCCGACACCTGTATTCCGCCGTTTACCGATGACGGCAACTGTAATCACCCCACCCTGGACAATGAAATACCGGCACACTTTCGAGTGTCTTTTGGGGACGTGGCCTACAGTTTTATCCTGGTGAACAACAGCGACAGCGTTTTTATCAAATGGATTTTCTTCTATTCGACACTCCAATGATTCACCTATTTCTGGTTTCCACACGTGTTGGTAAACATGAAAACCTCACACACACAAATCCAACTCAAACTCAGCAGCCATGGATCTTCTTCATGCGCATACGCGGTCGTTGCTTCTAGGGCTGAACGATATGGACAAAATTTCATATCTTGATATCAATATGATACAATATGACTACGGGTTCGGTGAAAACCAAGCATTTTTCAGAAAAATAAAAACATCATAATGCAAAAAAATGTGGAAAGTGCAGTTTTATTTTTAAGAACTCACTGCCAGTCATCAACATTAACATAAATTATGAATAAATAAATTACAAATCAAACACTTTACTGCAGCTCTGCTTTAACAATAAATAACAAATGCAGAAGCTGGTGGAACATTGAAAGTGCATTGAAGTGCAGCATCTTATATTCTTCAAAAGATCACTTAACTGTATGCAGAAAATGCATTTGCTACTAACAGAACAGAGGTAGTTACAGGCAGCACAACTTCTACAGATTCTTTGCCAGGAACATTAGCTTGTTAACCATGTCTGGCTTCAGACAGGTCCGTGGTTGTGGCGAAATGATCGATTTCACGGAGCTCGGATTCAACATTCATTTTACACTCATTATAGAGTTTCGGAATGGCCACTTGATTAAAATGTGTTCGGGATGGTGTTTTATAACGCTTGTCCAGCGTCCGAACCATTTTTTTAAAGCCCTCTTTTGAGACTGTGTACACAGGTACCATGTCTTTTGCAATGTGGTATGTTATAGCGTCTGTAATTTCTTTGTCTGGTGGACGTCGACTCATACAGTGTAACGCTACTGAATGCATCAGCAATCAAACTTTGCTTTGGCTTATTTTGGGATGACTGAGAAGTCCCTGGTGTTTCTCTCATTGTCATACACTCTTCGTGCAGCACACGATGGTGTTGTTTCAGGTGGTGAAACATGTTTGTTGTGCTACCTTGCTTCGTCGCAATTTTTGCTAAGCACGACCTGCACAACACCTCACTCTGGTTAACATCGTCCTTTCTGAATCAAAAATACCTCCAAATAATGGAGGATGATTTATGTTTTGGCACCAAGTCAGATTCTGCACCGCCACCGGCCGCATTATCTTCTGCACTAATTTTCTTTCCTTCTTTTTAATTTCCCCGCTATGTCTGTAGTGTGTGCGCGCATCGGTCTCCATCTCCCTCACTCCTGCCCTCATATGTTTGTCATTGGTTGGCTTCAGCTGTCGATCCACAGCAAGCATGAAATAAGGTTTGTGGTTGGCTGGCCTTAGCGGTGCATTCAAGGGCAATCGTAAAAATGATGTTTGTTTTGACTGCCAGAGCTGTACATACAGGGCAAGCGCGGGGAGGGGAAATCTATATCGTCGCTTTTTCAATATTAATATCTTGAATGTTCATATCTAGATATAGATACGATAATGATATATCATTCAGCCCTGGTTGCTTCCTATTGGGTGGTGATAAAATTCGGAAACTGTGAAAACCGCTTCAAGCTGATCATAACGTTTTGGAAACGAAAACATGCACATCGACCGATATTCGTTCGGAACCTAGGCGTTTGGTACATAATAGACGCGCATGCAAATGGTCTTGCATTCACGCATTGCGCGTCTATTAGGACCAATATGGTAATTGTGAAGTGAAACGAAAATGATAAATGGTCTTCAAAATTTTAAACACATAAAAATCTGAAAAAATGTGATGTGCATTAGTATTCAGCCCCCCCCCCCCCGCGTCAATACTTTGTAGAGCCACCTTTTGCTGCAGTTACAGCTGCAAGTCTTTTGTGTCTCTACCAGCTTTGCACATCTAGACACTGAAATGTTTGCCCATTCTTCTTTGCAAAATAGCTCAAGCTCAGCCAGATTGGATGGAGAGTGTCTGTGAACAGCAATTTTCAAGTCTTGCCACAGATGCTCAATGGGATTTAGATCTGGACTTTGACTGGGCCATTCTAACACATGAATATTCTTTGATCTAAACCATTCCATTGTAGCTCTGGCTGTATGTTTAGGGTCATTGTCTTGCTGGAAGGTGAATCTCCTTCCCAGTCTCAAGTCTTTTGCAGCCTCCAACAGGTTTTCTTCCAGGATTGCCCTGTATTTAGCTCCATCCATCTTCCCATCAACTCTGACCAGCTTCCCTGTCCCTGCTGAAGAAAAGCATCCCCATAGCATGATGCTGCCACCACCATGTTTCACAGTGGGGATGGTGTGTGCAGGGTGATGAGCAGTGTTAGTTTTCCGACACACATAGCGCTTTGCATTTAGGCCAAAAAGTTCAACTTTGGTCTCATCTGACCAAAGCACCTTCTTCCACATGTTTGCTGTGTCCCCTACATTTCTTATGCCTGTCTTTCAACAATGGCTTTCTTCTTGCCACTCTTCCAAAAAGGCCAGATTTGTGGAGTGTACGACTTATAGTTGTCCTGTGCACAGATTCTCCCACCTGATCTGTGGATTTCTGCAGCTCCTCCAGAGTGATCATGGGCCTCTCCTTGCTTGCTTTGTCAGTTTAGGTGGACAGCCATGTCTTGGTAGATTTGCAGTTGTGCCATACTTTTTCCATTTTTGAATGATGGACTGAACAGTGCTTCTTGAGATGTTCAGAGCTTGGGATTTTTTTTTAATAACCTAACCCTGCTTTAAACTTCTCCAGAACTTTATCCCTGACCTGTCTGGTGAGTTCTTTGGTCTTCATGATGCTGTTTGTTCTTCAGTGTTCTCTAACAAACCACTGAGGCCTTCACAGAACAAGTGTATTTATGCTGAGAGTAAATTACACACAGTAGGACTCTATTAACTAATTAGATGACTTCTGAAGTCAATTGATTGCACTGGATTGTATTTAGAGGTATCAGAGTACAGGGGGCTGAATACTAATGCACACCACATTTTTCAGATTTTTATTTGTTTAAAATTTTGAAGACCATTTATCATTTTTGTTTCACTTCACAATTATGTGCTACTCTGTGTTGGTCTATCACATAAAATCTCAGTAAAAAAACTTTTAAGTTCGTGGTTGTAAGGTGGAAAAATGTGAAAAAGTTCAAGGGGTAAGAATACTTTCTCAAGGCACTGTATGTTGATCTAGCAGCACTAAGAGCTTTTTTATACTTCAGGACAAGGGCGCAGATAGCACGGGGGATGGGGGGGACATGTCCCCCCCAGATTTATAGTGACCCCCATCTGTTCCCCCCACCCACCGTCCCTACGTAAGGTGCCACACATAGGTAGAAAAAGTGAGGATTAATGTTCCGTTAGTTAGACTAACTTACACTGCAGCACAAAGTTGAAATGGCAGCAGCAGCAGCAGCCTTGTCAGTGATCAATCCACATTTTCCCCTTCTTGAATCGGTGTAGGCTGGAGCAGATCCTTGCAGAGTTGGGAAAGCAAGGTGTTCATTTTCCACGTAATTCTTGGTTAATAACACTGCACAGCTCATCCATTTGATAGCAGCGGTGTTTCTGCTGCGACTAATGGTGCGTTCAGTTGTACTCGTAAGTTGGAAGTTTGAAGTCAGAAAAGCATTGAAATCCAGCATCTCCCAGCATAAACGTTGTGGTTTTTGTTTCATTTCATTAACTGGCCATTTTTTTCGAATTCCATGTTCCATGATGTCCCAGTTTTTAAACTGGGAAGCGCTCAGTTCTGAGGTTATGTTGCTCGGAGCTCCAAGTTCCGACTTCCAATGTAAATGTAACGCACCATCTCGACCCCGGGGCCCTAAGGGGAGCTGGGGACTTTGCCTGTCGCGGTAACCATAGTGATCATAAACAACTGTCTAATGACCGAGCTGGTGATCTTTCTGCCACATTAAGCCAGAGAAGAGGGGGGGAAAAATCACAGCGTTTGTTTCAAGAACCAAAAGATGTAAATATCCTATGCCTGTTGCCTTTCCCAGATGTGACAAATACTTGTTTTGTAATGTTGAGTAGCTAGTCTGATAATAAGAAGAAGGAATTTGGACTTACCTGAAGTAGGCTAAATGTAAAATCAAATCAAATCAAGTTTATTTGTATCGTGCTTTTAACAATAAACATTGTCGCAAAGCAGCTTTACAGAATTTGAACGACTTAAAACATGAGCTAATTTTATCCCTAATCTATCCCCAATGAGCAAGCCTGTGGCGACGGTGGCAAGGAAAAACTCCCTCAGACGACATGAGGAAGAAACCTCGAGAGGAACCAGACTCAAAAGGGAACCCATCCTCATTTGGGCAACAACAGACAGCCTGACTATAATATTAACAGTTTTAACAGGTATAAACCTCAACTGTCCTCATGGGGCCGTCCTTCACAGGAGCGGTGCGATAAAACTCCGACCAGACACAGGGCACCAGGATGGATCAAGCAGGTCCGAGGGGCAGAAGAGGCCAGCATCTCAATCCCAGGATGAACATGACAGCATTCTACGCTGTAGGTGAATATCTTTTAATGTTGTTATTTTTATGTATAATGTTATTTTAGTAAGCAGCAACTGTTAACTGAAATTATGAGATTCAAGATATTAACATTGTCCTCCTGGCCTGCAGGCAATCCCTGGTGGGGTCAACAATGAAAAAACAAAAAACAATTAGCTACAGCGTTTTTTCAAAAACCGAGCAATGTTGACCAGGTAGGCCTTTGTCTACCAATGTTCATTCAGTTAGAAAACTCACAATTTGAATGTATATTGAAGCTTCAGTACAAACACACATTATATCTCATCTCATCTCATTATCTCTAGCCGCTTTATCCTTCTACAGGGTCGCAGGCAAGCTGGAGCCTATCCCAGCTGACTACGGGCGAAAGGCGGGGTACACCCTGGACAAGTTGCCAGGTCATCACAGGGCTGACACATAGACACAGACAACCATTCACACTCACATTCACACCTACAGTCAATTTAGAGTCACCAGTTAACCTAACCTGCATGTCTTTGGACTGTGGGGGAAACCGGAGCACCCGGAGGAAACCCACACGGACACGGGGAGAACATGCAAACTCCGCACAGAAAGGCCCTCGCCGGCCCCGGGGCTCGAACCCAGGACCTTCTTGCTGTGAGGCGACAGCGCTAACCACTACACCACCGTGCCGCCTCCACACATTATATATATATATATATATATATATATATATATATATATATATATATATATGCATGCATTTACACAAAATGGAATCATTTGCTGACAGCTCAGTCCCCCCCAGTTCAAAAATCCTATCTGCGCCCCTGCTTCAGGAAGCTCTCCTTCCATGCTAACTTGAACATTACCTATTCTGTTTGATGCCATTTACGTTCCAACTTTCGAGTGGTCTGTTTTAAAGTGCGGGATGGCTGAGGTCCTTCATTATCTTCCTGGCTTTGGCCCGGCACCGCTTAGTGTAGATAGATTGCAGGTCAGGCAGCTCAATGCAGATGATGCGTTGGACTGATTGCACCACTCCCAAGAGAGCCTGTCTGTCCTGCTCAGTGCTGACAGCTCTTGTGTGATGTAAACACCCAGGTACCCAAAACTATCCACTCTCTCCACTGTGGTCCCACTGATGGAGAAGGGCTTAGTTCTTCACCTGCTTTGTGCAGAAGTCCACAATCAGCTCCTTTGTCTTGCTGATGTTTAGGAGGAGGCAGTATCAGTAATCCTGAAAATAATAAAAGTTTGATTAAAAAAAACCAAAACCACATTTTTGTTTGTCTGTTAGATGAAAATTCCATGTAGACTATTGCGGATACGGCAAAATTGGCCACATCCTTATTAAAAATGACTAAAAAGTGTATGCTATTCTTTTAGAATATCATTATTTCATATCATGTAACAAGAAGACAGAGTCCTCTATGTCCCCTGCCCTATATACCAACTACCGTATTGGCCCGAATATAAGACGACCCTGAATGTAAGACGACCCCCCCTTTTCCAAGTTCATCTTTGGGGAAAAAGTTTTTTGAAGACCAAATGTTCATTCATATAAAGCGTATTTATTTCAAAATTCTGTTTAAAATTAGAGGCTTTTGTTTTTCACATTTAAATAGAGGTCATTTCAGTCTCATTTCCGTGAACACTTTTCATAGAAGTAAAAAAAAGAGGCTAAACTGCAGGCTACTAGACAAGCCAAATTAAAACATTTAAATTGCATTAATTCAACAAATTTGTCAGGTTTAGATTGAAAGTTCATAAACTTCAGAATATCACTGCATAACTTCCAATAGCCTACGGGTATATGGAATAAATTTGCAGAACAGTGCAAATGCTTTTAAACAATGGATTAAACAATACATTAAGGTTTACAATAATAAACAACTGAAACAATGGAAAGGGTAGTTTGCTAAATTACAGCTACTCAGCACAGAGATCCTCAGCCTCACTTTGCTCACTCTCACTGTTCTCACTTTCACTTTCGTTTTTGGCGGCATTTTGTCTAGTCCGCGAATTTAAGACGACCCCCCCCTTTTTAAGAGCTATTTTTTACAACAAAAACACCGTCTTATATTCGAGCCAATACCAAGTTTCAAGATATTATTTGTCACATTTTTAAAGCTCTGCTGCAGGAAACCAACCCTACCTCTTTACACTGACCTCAGCAGCCCATGGCATAACCCCACCGGACCTTTGGTCAAGGTGAGCTAAAAATTAAAATTTCTCACATTTCTTAGTATCAAAAGGCACATATACATACCAACTTTCAAGACCATACCACTCATAGTTTTCAAGTTCTGCTCCAGAAACAAAACCTACCCCTAAGGCTAAAATGAAAATGTCTCAAACAACTTAGTATGAAAAGACACATCTACCGTACATCACCTTGTCCATTGCCATGCGTGGTCTGGTACCGCCAGGCTCAGCCATGTCTCAGTGAAGCAGAGAAGGTTGCAGTCCCAAATGTCCCTCTGGAATTTGACTCTGGCCCTGAGGCCAGATGGATTGTTCTTGATGGATTGTACATTGGTTAGCAGGACACTGGTCATGGGTGCACAATGTGCATAAGCCCGCAGCCTGTTTGTGACGTTGGATAATTTCCCCTGGGGTCATTGTTTTGGGTCGTATCCTTTGTTCTCCTTCAAGAGCTTCCTCTGCCAGGCTGAGTCTGGAGTTAAAAACATCAATTTGTAAGTAGATTGTAGACCAATAGAAATAAGGGTATTTCTATCATATCTAATCATTGTTGCCATCCTGAATAACTAAAAGTAACCAGGTGAATAGTTTAAAAAAGAAAGAAAGAAAGAAAGAAAGAAAGAAAGAAATTGTGGCCAGAGCAGTTATCACAGCAGCCTCCTCACCGGCGCCAGCTTAGGCAAATATCCACCTGCAACTTGGAAAAATAAAGTGAATAAACAACACCAGCATCTCAAATCCATGCATTATGCATGGGGGAAACCATGGCCTAGCAGCTTTGGACCAAAATATCGCCAGTTTGATTCCCTGGATCAGAAGGAATGTCTGAAGTGCCCTGGAGCAAGGTACCTAACCTCCAAGTGCTCCGAGTATGTTCTACGTCACTCTGGATAAGAGCGTCTGCTAAATGCCAGTAATGTAATGAGATATCCTGTCGATGTCTTGATTTCATATAAAGTGATTTGTCTGCAGTAGCATGCTTTAGCTTTCGTTATGTTTCACTCTTCTGCCTTCTCAGTGACATCCTGATAATTTTGCTCTTCCCGTGTTAGCACTTCCTGTAAGGGTGTAAATGTGCTCAAGTGCTAAACTTGCAGTGTGGGATCTATAGTGTGTGTTCATTATGATGAGACACGGTGCAGAAATTAATCAGTGTGTGTGTTTAGCTCTAATTCTCTCTTTGGATTAGTGTGTGTGTTTGGGCCCTCAGTAAGAATGCAGGTGTGTTTTCTTCTCCTGATACAGCTTCATATCACTGAAGGTCATTAATACTAACATGGGTCACATACAGTAGACAGATAGATAGATAGATAGATAGATAGATAGATAGATAGATAGATAGATAGATAGATAGATAGATAGATAGAGTTGCATGTGCTGCATCATGTGGTGAAACACATGAAAGAGGAAGTAGCAACTGAAAAAAGTTGTGGAAAGTATTACTTCATTACATGTAATGGGTTTGTGGTTGTGTGTAGTTGTATATGTGGGGAGGGTGTCACTGAAGAACGAACATTTCTGCATTTCAGCACATTGTGTCTCTGCTTATGGACATTTAGTAAGTTGTGGACACACGTTATTAAAATGCTCTTGTGTTTTTATCTTCTCCTTCTTCTCCACATCACTGAAGGTGAGTCTGCTTCTCTCTCTCTCTCACCTACAGTATTTAATAATCTTTCATTAAAAATATGTCAATATTTACTCTTAACGCCTATAAATCTTCAAATCATGGAGTAATCTTACTTATGACATGGAAATGTAAAGCACACACTGAATAACTTTGGGTCAGTTTTTTGGTTTTCTACATTCATAACTTGTGGTGCAACATGATGACACTATCTGTATCTGTTTAGTGCTCGTAATATCCAGAAATATCCAGGATACAGAAATAGCATCAGTTTGCAGTAAAATAAGAGAAAATGTAATGTATAGTGGGATATCTAATGCTTTAGACAGGAGCTAGGATGATCAAGAGTCTCTTTATGTAACATTTTTTTTTTTTTTGAAATTGTATCTTTATTTGGAATGGACAGAAGAATACATCCGCATGGCATCATTAATAGGAATACAAGCAAAAACCAATCCAGTTTTTTGTGTTTAAACCAGGAAGGGCGTAGCACTCGCCGACATGGTCAATAAGTCCACAGAATGAAAAGTCGTGAAGCCTGGGTCAGACTTCGTTTGTCTCTTGCATGACCCTTATTCCTTTAACCCAAGATTGGGCAAGATTTGAGTCACAGTTGCCTGTTGGGAACATGGTTAACTTCTTAAGGCCCAGTCTGACGAAGTGTGTGGGGCCAGTGGAGTACACACGTTCTCCTGGATAGCATCCTGGAACATCTCAGTTAACAGTAAACAGTTAGTACAGAACTATATACAGAAACAGTTGGTGGGGGGGTCCCCGCTGCTGCCGACATAAAAATAAACATTCCTTATCAAGCAGATCAAATGATTAGGGTACAACATAATATTGCCAGTGAGATCAGGTAAAGTCTGCTCTCGTGGGGGTAATGAAGGAAATCCATTTGTTTCAAATTTGGTAAAATTCGTTCTTTTGGATTCTTATTTGGTAGGTCAATTTTTCCATTCTAAATATCTCCAAAGTAATTCCAATCCAGTCGTCTAGGGTGGGCTGAGTCGGACTTAACCATCTCCTTGTAATTGTCTTTTTACTTGCCACCAAGAGTAATTGCAGCAGCTTTATCTCTCTCTTACTTTTCAAAAAAGGAACATAACCCAAGTACAGTGCAACAAAACTCAGGGGTATTTGAGTGTTAAAGACAGTGCTTAATGTAGACTGGACATCCCTCCAGAAAACTACTAACTTGGGACAGTCCCAGAAGATATGGTAGTGGTTGACAGCAAACGAGCCACAATTCCTCCAGCATGGCGTAGTTGCACCTTTGTACCTCTCCTGATGCGGTGTCTTGAAATATCTTATAATATTCTTCCAGCAATGCTCTCTCCAGACCATAGAGTTAGATGTTGACCATTGAAAGGACCAGATATTACTCCAGGCCTCCTCGGAAATCTTGATCCCTGATTCCTTTTCCCATTTATCTTTAATGTATAGGGTGTTATTATTGCTGGAGTAGGAAAGAGCTTTATACAGTTTTGAAATAGATTTAGAGGGGATCATGGTCAAGGCATTTTTCATAATGTGGGAGAATGCTAATTCAACATCTGAAAGGTCAGTTAGTTTACATTCATGATCGATATAAGAACGTAGTTGCAGGTATCTATGAAATTCGTTCCGTGCCAAGCCGTGTTCGTCTCTCAGGGTAGCAAAGCTGCACACAGTGTTTCTTTGCGTAAGTGATATGAATGCTGTGAGGCCATAAAATGTCCACAATTTGAACCCGGAGTCGTGTCTATTGGGAAGGAAATCTGAGTCATAAGCGAACCACCTAAATATCCTCAACATTTTATCTATCCCGCTGATATTGATCACCCTCTGCCAAACCTGTAATGTATGGGTCAACCAAGGGTTACCCAACTTAACCACCCTGTCTATTAAGCCCTTATCCGCTATTACTGCTTGAATTGGGAACTGTATCAGTAATTTGGACTCTAGCTCCTTCCATTTGGCTGTATATGTTGCATTACTCCATAATAGAAGGGGAGCAATTTGTGCAGCATAATAGTAATTCCTTAGGCAGGGGAGGCCCAGCCCTCCCCTCTCCTTGGGAAGTTGAAGAGTGGCAAATTTAATTCTTGGTTTCCGACCCAGCCAGATAAATCTGGAGATCCATTTATCCCACTCCCTGAATTGGTTTTCACTCACTTCAACAGGCAAATTCCTAAAAAGATAAAGTAGACGTGGTAACACATTCATTTTGATTGCACTAATTCTAGCACTAAGGCCCAGGAAAGGGATCAGGCTCCATCTATGTAAATCGTTCTTTACAATAGAGGATATTGGCTCATAGTTTGCCCGGAAGTCCCGAGAGGTCCCTGGTCAGAATTATCCCTAGATATTTGATTTTCTCGTTTTCCCAATTTAGCTTAAATTTGTCACTAAGAGCCGCAGGGGCTGTATAATTAAGTGTCATCACCTGGGTTTTTGAGATGTTGACTTTATAGCCCGAAAGCTTACCAAATTCACTCAGAGACGACATCAGTTCCCTGAAAGATCTCTCTGGATCCCCCAGGCACACCAGTACGTCATCAGCAAACATCGCTACCTTGTGTTCAACTCCTGAAAGAGCAATACCCTTGATATTTTTATTTTGTCTTATTAATTGACCTAGAGCTTCTATAAATAAGTTAAAGAGGAGAGGTGAGACTGGACAGCCCTGTCTGCAGCCACGCTGCAGGGTAAAGGCACTTGAAAGATCACCATTGATCTTGATACGGGCTGAGGGACTATCATATAAGGCCTGAATTGTTCTGATAAACTTGTCATGAAGTCCAAACTTCCCCATCACCTTGTACAGGAAAGCCCATCTGACTGAGTCGAAAGCCTTCTCAGCATCCAGGCTTCCGACAATTGCTTGAGTTTTGTCGTTTTGTATTTGTCCTAGGATATGTAGTATTCTTCTGATGTTATCTGTTGTTTGTCTGTGATGAATAAAACCACTCTGGTCTAAATTAATGAGGTTAGGCAGCAACTTCTCCAATCTGCGGGCAAGAATAGAAGTGAATAGTTTATAATCTAAATTTAAGACGCTAATTGGTTGATAATTCCCACATTCTTGTCTATCTTTCCCTTCTTTTAGGATAACTGAGATAGTAGCCTCCCTCCAGGAGGGTGGAACTACTCCGTTCAGTAGGATGTAATTGAATGTCTTAAGCAATATAGGGACTAGTTCCGTCCTTAGGATGCGAAACCATTGGGAATTGTACCCATCCGGTCCAACTGCCTTTCCTGATTTTAGTCTGGAGATAGCTGCGTTAATTTCCTGTGTTGAGATTGGCTTTATCAAATGCTCATTTTCAGATTCTGAAATTAAAGGTAAGTCTAGACTGCCGAGAAAGGAATCAATGCAATGCTCCTCAGAAGCATCAGATTGTGAATATAGATCCCTGTAGAAGACCTCAAAGCATTCCTGAATCCTCTCCAGTTTGGATTCTATTGCATTAGTTTTAGGGTTCTTAATTTTATAGATAGTGCTTTCCTCCTGTTGTTTCCGTAGTTTGTACGCCAAATACTTAGTTGATTTCCCTCCGATCTCATAATATTTCTGCCTTAGGAAAGTTAGATTCCTCTGAGCCTCCTGTGTGTATATATAATTGATTTCTCCTTGTAGTTTCCTGATTTCCTGCTTTACAGTGGGGTTAGGGTGGTTAATATCTTCCTGTTGTTTCGACTTTAGCCTTGCCAGTAAAATTGTTAGCTTTTGATCTTTGGTTTTTTTCAGGTGAGAAGTGATGGAAATTAATTTGCCTCTCATTACTGCTTTCAACGCGTCCCACAGAATGATTGCAGACACCTCTCCTGTGTCGTTAATTTCTAGAAATTCTTTAATGTCTTCTTTTATTTTAGAAACGATGGTAGGATCGTTGAGTATATTTGAGTTAAATTTCCACAGGGTATTTCGTTTTTTCCTAGCCATCCGCAGAGACATAGAAATAGGACTATGATCAGATAAATCCCTTGTTAATATTTCACAGTCTCTAATCTTGAATCTGTCCACATTAAACATAAAGAAGTAATCTAGCCTAGCATAGACTTTGAATGGACCAGAGTAGTGTGTGTAGTCTCGGCTAGATGGATAGAGCTCTCTCCACACATCCATGATTCCCATTTCTATCAGATAAGACTTAACTTTCCTAATGAGTGTATTAGCGTGCTTAGTCGGATTGGAGGAGTCTAGTGTGGGATCAAGTCTGAAGTTGAAATCCCCCCCACAGACGACTGTGCCCTGTGAGCCCACCATTAAATCAAAAATTTTCCTGTAAAAAGCCCAGTCGCTCCCAGGGGGGGCGTACACATTTAGAATAGTAATTTCAGATCCCTCTATACTTCCTGTTACCCTGACAAATCTGCCCTCCTCTTCACTTATTTCAGAAATGTGTTCATAGTTAAGGGTGCCAGAAATTAGTATCGCCACCCCCCTTTTGTGTTTTGATTTATCCGATGAGGAAAATACATGTTTAAAGCCCCTTCTCCTCAGCCTCAGATGATCTGCTTGGTTCATGTGGGTCTCCTGAAGTAAGGCAATTTGGGCTCTTTCTTTCTTTAATTTAGATAATATTTTGTTCATCTTAATTATATTCAGAACCCCATTTACATTGAAGGACATAATTTTCACTGGCTCAATTTGCATGTAAATATATTAGATACACAAACAACGTACCCCAACAGCAGCGGACAACCCATCCCCCCATGAAACAAACCAGAAACAAACAGATATGTGTGGTGTTTAACTGAAACACAAATGCGTCAAGCCAAACTTCCAGCAGTGAATCACTTCCACTGCTTCCCTTAGTCTTTGAAGGAAAACCCCTATTTACTCTCTGAGTTAGGGGGCCTTCCAATGTGATGGCGCCCTCTGAAAAGAGAATCCCACCCCATTTTGACTCGACCCTAGTTGTACATTACCCTGTCGTCCATGTCACAAGCACATTATAATATTAGTTCTCTTCCCGTCTGTATACTTGCAGCCTCTCCTTGTATCCTGCAGTTCCCCGGTTCTGCCGCGAGCGCCGTCCCCCGGCATCCCGCCACGCCGACCATCTCTGTATTTTCTCTCTAGGGGTTGTCGACGGTTTAATCACTTTCACCGGAAACCCCCGGCTCGCCAGGTCCGCCGTCGCTTCCTCCACCGTGTTGTAGACTCTTGCACCTTCCTCATAAAACACTTTAAGGCGGGCTGGGTAGAGGGTTCGGAATCGTAGGTTCTTGTCCTTCAGGACCCTCCGCGCCTCTGCGTACTCCTTCCTCATAGCCATGATCTCCGGGGGATAGTCGTGGTCGAGGTTTATCTTACTGTTGTTCCACATAAAGCCCTTCTTCTGCCATGCCAGCCTAAGCACTTCTTCTTTAGTAGTGAAACACAAAAACTTTACCAGGGTCGATCTAGGCTGGGAACCGCCGGGAGGGAGGGAGGGAGACGCTCTGTGTGCCCTCTGGATTTGGAGGGCTATTGACGAGGGGATGTTTAAATTCTCCCGAAGTAGCTTCTCCACAAAATTAACCATGGATTGTGATCCAACCTCCGCTCCCTCTGGGATCCCGTATATCCTGATGGTCTCCCTCCGCGAGTATGCCTCCAGTGATGTCAGCTTAGGCCCTGTCCACACGGCAACGGATTCAGGTGACTCCGATACAATTGCTTATCGTTTAGGCCTGGCGTCCACACGGCACCGGCGTTTTGGGTGCCCAAAACGCAATCTTTTTGAGAACGGGTTCCAGAGTGGAAAGATCTGGCAACGTTGCCGTTGTGAAGTCGTCTGGATGAGTAAAACGGATTTGTTTACGATGACGTCACAACCACATGACTGTGAGTGCTTCACGCCGGGTAGAAGTGTAACGAATATCACCAGGAAAAAGCCTTACAGAGCACTAGTGAGAGTGAAACACGAGCTTAGATATTATTATTATTATTATGTTCAGTGTTAGTTCACAGTAGTAATGCAAGAAGCAGAATAGTGACAGTAATAGTGAAGCAAAAACATGCAATTGTACAAACACTGCAGCTCTACAGCAAAATATTCATTTATGAAATGGTCTGATTCTTAACACCAGTAGTGCCAATGATCTTCTCATTGCGATGCGAGTTGTCAACAAATCCTATAACTTGGTTCATGAAACGCGCTTACAAAATATTTTCACTGTGAATATTTATTGTGTAATGGTGCAAAGTGAGAGAGAGAGAGTCAATCCCGCCAGCAAAAATAGAGAAAAAAAGAGCAATCTCACCTCTTCAGATGTGGGTTTAAGTCCTACAATACATTCCTCAAAAAGGGCGTAGAGGAGCAAATTAATCATTATTTAATTAGCATTCAATTTATTCCGGACCATTAAAGACACCGCCTTCCGCGTAGAATCATAGGTCATCCTCGCCGCCATTTTGGAGAGGTCAAAGCGGAGAATAAAGATTAGCTGCGTTTAACTTTACCAACAGGTTTGCCATCCAAACGAGATCACATGGGATTACCTTTCACAGGTGAGACTGGAAAAATACTTTTCATTGTATTTGGTCATTATAATGTAATTTTACAAACAGATTTTCCTGACTTTGTGGCTAATATGCATCCTTACTTCTTCTATTGTTCTGGTGTCTCCGAAGGGACCGTCTTACAGCGCCCCTAGAGGTGTGGCATGTGTATTGCATCGTTTTCAGCAAGCGTTGCATTGCCATATGGACCTGATATTTTACTGATTGTTGCCCATTTGGACGCGATATATTTTTAAATAACATCTCGTTGCCGTTGTCGTGTGGATGTAGCCTTAGGCCCTGTCCACACGGCAACGGATTCAGGTGACTCCGATACAATTGCTTATCGTTTAGGCCTGGCGTCCACACGGCACCGGCGTTTTGGGTGCCCAAAACGCAATCTTTTTGAGAACAGGTTCCAGAGTGGAAAGATCTGGCAACGTTGCCGTTGTGAAGTCGTCTGGATGAGTAGAACGGATTTGTTTACGATGACGTCACAACCACATGACTGTGAGTGCTTCACGCCGGGTAGAAGTGTAACGAATATCACCAGGAAAAAGCCTTACAGAGCACTAGTGAGAGTGAAACACGAGCTTGGATATTATTATTATTATTATTATTATTATGTTCAGTGTTAGTTCACAGTAGTAATGCAAGAAGCAGAATAGTGACAGTAATAGTGAAGCAAAAACATGCAATTGTACAAACACTGCAGCTCTACAGCAAAATATTCATTTATGAAATGGTCTGATTCTTAACACCAGTAGTGCCAATGATCTCATTGCGATGCGATGCGAGTTGTCAACAAATCCTATAACTTGGTTCATGAAACGCGCTTACAAAATATTTTCACTGTGAATATTTATTGTGTAATGGTGCAAAGTGAGAGAGAGAGAGAGAGACAATAGCCCTTAGGGCAGAGTCAATCCCACCAGCAAAACTAGGGGGAAAAAAGAGCGATCTCACCTCTTCAGATGATGGTTTAAGTCCTAGAATACATTCCTCAAAAAAGCAAATTAATCCATCAACGTGTATATCATTCAATTTATTCCGGACCATTAAAGACGCCGCCTTCCGCGTATGTCATCCTCGCCGCCATATTGGAAAGGTCAAAGTGGAGAATAAAGATTAGCTGCGTTTAACTATACCAACAGGTTTACCGTCCAAACGAGATCACATGGGATTACCTTTCACAGGTGAGAAACAACAAATTAATCCATCAACGTGTAGTATTCAATTTATTCCGGACCATTAAAGACGCCGCCTTCCGCGTACGTCATCCTCGCCGCCATATTGGAAAGGTCAAAGCGGAGAATAAAGATTAGCTGCGTTTAACTGTACCAACAGGTTTACCGTCCAAACGAGATCACATGGGATTACCTTACAGGTGAGACTGGAAAAATACTTTTCATTGTATTTGGTCATTATAATGTAATTTTCCGAACAGATTTTCCTGACTTTGTGGCTAATATGAAGTCTCGCGCATAATAGTTTATGCGCATGCGTCCTTACTTCTTCTATTCCCATACGAAAAAGAACAGTAAAAAACTTATAAGAGTTTACCACTGTCTTAGTAGTAAATCCTTATAAATATAAGGATAAATCCTTATAAGGATTTATAAATAAATATATATGCCATGTATGATTTACTCCTGAAAGTGGCCCATTTTGCATTTTCCTCATACTAGATTTTCATAAAAAATTTGTATGTATGAAGTGAACATTGTGCATGGTTTTTACAGATAATGTGTATGATGAATTACACCGTCTTTGTATGCTTCACGTAATGTTTGTAGTTTTAAATTATATTTTACAGTTTAAAATGTATATGCCTTTTATATGTGGATTTACATATAAAAGGCATATACATTTTAAACTGTAAAATATAATTTAAAACTACAAACATTACGTGCCCCTCCTAGAACTGCCACCTTATTGTGGTGGAGGGGTTTGTGTGCTTGAATGATCCTAGGAGCTATGTTGTCGGGGGCATTATGCCCCTGTTAGGGTTTCCCAAGGCAGACAGGTCCTAGGTGACAGGCCAGACCAAGAGCAGTTCACCAAAAAACCCCTATGGAGAAAAAATCCAGGACCGTGACGTCGCCCGGTAGGACGCAGCCGGGGCCCCACCCTGGAGCCAGGCCCGGGGTTGGGGCTCGTATGCAAGCGCTTGGTGGCCGGGCCTTTGCCCATGGGGCCCGGCCGGGCTCAGCCCGAAGAGGCGACGTGGGCCCGACCTCCTGTGGGTTCACCACCCACAGAGGTAGCAGTAGGGGTTTGGTGCAGTGTGGATTGGGTGGCAGTCGAAGGCAGGGGCCTCGACGACCTGATCCCCGGACACAGCGGCTGGCTGTTGGGACATGGAATGTCACTTCGCTGGGGGGGAAGGAGCCTGAGCTTGTGCGGGAGGTTGAGAGGTACCGGCTAGAGATAGTCGGGCTCACCTCCACGCACAGCTTGGGCTCTGGAACCCAGCTCCTCGAGAGGGGCTGGACTTTCCACTTCTCTGGAGTCGCCCGTGGTGAGCGGCGGCGGGCTGGTGTGGGCTTGCTTATAGCTCCCCAGCTCAGCCGTCATGTGTTGGAGTTTACCCCAGTGAACGAGAGGGTCGCCTCTCTGCGCCTTCGGATTGGGGAGAGGGCTCTTGCTGTTGTTTGTGCCTACGGGCCAAATAGCAGTATAGAGTATCCGGCCTTCTTGGAGTCCCTGGGGGAGGTACTGAGGGGTGCTCAGACTGGGGACTCCATTGTGCTACTGGGGGACTTCAATGCTCACGTGGGCGATGACAGTGACACCTGGAGGGGCGTGGTTGGGAGGAACGGCCTCCCCGATCTGAACCCGAGTGGTGTTTTGTTATTGGACTTCTGTGCTAGTCACAGTTTGTCCATAACGAACACCATGTTCGAGCATAGGGGTGTCCATAAGTGCACGTGGCACCAGGACACCTTAGGTCGGAGGTCGATGATCGACTTTGTAGTCGTGTCATCTGATCTCCGACCCTATGTCTTGGACACTCGGGTGAAGAGAGGGGCTGAGTTGTCAACTGATCACCACCTGGTGGTGAGTTGGATCCGCTGGCGGAGGAGGAAGCTGGACAGACCTGGCAGGCCCAAACGTATGGTGAGGGTCTGCTGGGAACATCTGGCCGAGCACTCTGTTGGGGAGGTCTTTAACTCCCACCTCCGGGAGAGCTTTTCCCAGCTTCCGAGGGAGGCGGGGGACATTGAGTCTGAGTGGACCATGTTCTCTACCTCCATTGTGGACACAGCTGTTCGGAGCTGTGGCCGCAAGGTCTCCGGTGCCTGTCGTGGCGGCAATCCCCGAACCCGGTGGTGGACACCGGAAGTAAGGGATGCCGTCAAGCTGAAGAAGGAGTCCTATCGGGCCATGTTGACCTCCGGGACTCCTGAGGCAGCCGACGGGTATCGGCAGGCCAGGCATGCTGCAGCTCGGGCAGTTGCAGAGGCAAAAACTCGGAACTGGGAGGAGTTCGGGGAGGCCATGGAGAAGGACTATCGGTCGGCCTCGACGAAATTCTGGCAAACCGTCCGGCGCCTCAGGAGGGGGAAGCAGTACTCTGCCAACACTGTTTACAGTGCGGGTGGGGAGCTGTTGACCTCGACTGGGGACATTGTCGGGCGGTGGAAGGAATACTTTGAGGATCTCCTCAATCCCACCGTCATGTCTTCCACTGAGGAGACTGAGGCTGATGACTCAGAGGTGGACTCGTCCATTACCCAAGCCGAAGTCACTGAGGTGGTTTGCAAGCTCCTCGGTGGCAAGGCACCGGGGGTGGATGAGATCCGCCCTGAGTATCTCAAGTCTCTGGATGTTGTGGGGCTGTCTTGGTTGACACGCCTTTGCAACATCGCGTGGCGGTCGGGGACAGTGCCTCTGGAGTGGCAGACTGGGGTGGTGGTCCCTCTTTTTAAGAAAGGGGATCAGAGAGTGTGCTCCAATTATAGGGGAATCACACTTCTCAGCCTCCCAGGGAAAGTTTACTCCAGGGTACTGGAGAGGAGAATTCGACCAATAGTCGAACCTCGGATCCAGGAGGAACAATGCGGTTTTCGTCCTGGTCGCGGAACACTGGACCAGCTCTATACCCTTCATAGGGTGCTCGAGGGTTCATGGGAGTTTGCCCAACCAGTCCACATGTGCTTTGTGGATCTGGAGAAGGCATTCGACCGTGTCCCCCGTGGTATTCTGTGGGGGGTGCTTCGGGAGTATGGGGTTCGGGGCTCTTTGCTAAGGGCTGTCCGGTCCCTGTACGAACGGAGCAGGAGTCTGGTTCGCATTGCCGGCAGTAAGTCAGACCTGTTCCCGGTGCATGTTGGACTCCGTCAGGGCTGCCCTTTGTCACCGGTTCTGTTCATAATTTTTATGGACAGAATTTCTAGGCGCAGCCAGGGGCCGAAAGGAATCCTGTTTGGGAACCACAGGATTTCATCTCTGCTTTTTGCGGATGATGTTGTCCTGTTGGCTTCTTCAAACCAGGACCTTCAGCATGCACTGGGGCGGTTTGCAGTCGAGTGTGAAGCGGCTGGGATGAGAATCAGCACCTCCAAGTCCGAGGCCATGGTTCTCGACCGGAAAAGGGTGGCTTGCCCTCTCCAGGTTGGTGGAGAAGTCCTGCCTCAAGTGGAGGAGTTTAAGTATCTCGGGATCTTGTTCACGAGTGAGGGAAGGATGGAGCGTGAGATCGACAGGCGGATCGGTGCAGCCTCCGCAGTGATGCGGTCGCTTTACCGGTCCGTCGTGGTGAAGAAGGAGCTGAGCCAAAAGGCGAAGCTCTCAATTTACCGGTCGATCTACGTTCCGACTCTCACCTATGGTCATGAGCTTTGGGTAATGACAGAAAGAACAAGATCGCGGATACAAGCGGCTGAAATGAGTTTCCTTCGCAGGGTGGCTGGGCGCTCCCTTAGAGATAGGGTGAGAAGCACAGTCACTCGGGAGGAGCTCGGAGTAGAGCCGCTGCTCCTCCACATCGAGAGGAACCAGCTGAGGTGGCTCGGGCATCTTTTTCGGATGCCTCCTGGACGCCTCCCTGGGGAGGTGTTCCAGGCATGTCCCCCCGGGAGGAGGCCCCGGGGAAGACCCAGGACACGCTGGAGGGACTATGTCTCTCGGCTGGCCTGGGAACGCCTCGGTGTTCTTCCCGAGGAGCTGGCCGAGGTGTCTGGGGAGAGGGAAGTTTGGGCTTCCATGCTTAGACTGCTGCCTCCACGACCCGGTCCTGGATAAGCGGAAGAAGACGAGACGAGACGAGAAACATTACGTGAAGCATACAAAGACGGTGTAATTCATCATACACATTATCTGTAAAAACCATGCACAATGTTCACTTCATACATACTAGATTTTCATAAAAAATTTGTATGAGGAAAATGCAAAATGGGCCACTTTCAGGAGTAAATCATACATGGCATATATATTTATTTATAAATCCTTATAAGGATTTACTACTAAGACAGTGGTAAACTCTTATAAGTTCTTTACTGTTATTTTTCGTATGGGTTGTTCTGGTGTCTCCGAAGGGACCGTCTTACAGCGCCCCTAGAGGTGTGGCATGTGTATTGCATCGTTTTCAGCAAGCGTTGCGTTGCCATATGGACCCGATATTTTACTGATTGTTGCCCATTTGGACGCGATATATTTTTAAATAACATCTCGTTGCCGTTGTCGTGTGGATGTAGCCTTAGGCCCTGTCCACACGGCAACGGATTCAGGTGACTCCGATACAATTGCTTATCGTTTAGGCCTGGCGTCCACACGGCGCCGGCGTTTTGGGTGCCCAAAACGCAATCTTTTTGAGAACAGGTTCCAGAGTGGAAAGATCTGGCAACGTTGCCGTTGTGAAGTCGTCTGGATGAGTAAAACGGATTTGTTTACGATGACGTCACAACCACATGACTGTGAATGCTTCACGCCGGGTAGAAGTGTAACGAATATCACCAGGAAAAAGCCTTACAGAGCACTAGTGAGAGTGAAACACGAGCTTGGATATTATATTATTATTATTATTATTATGTTCAGTGTTAGTTCACAGTAGTAATGCAAGAAGCAGAATAGTGACAGTAATAGTAAAGCAAAAACATGCAATTGTACAAACACTGCAGCTCTACAGCAAAATATTCATTTATAAAATGGTCTGATTCTTAACACCAGTAGTGCCAATGATCTCATTGCGATGCGATGCGAGTTGTCAAGAAATCCTATAACTTGGTTCATGAAACGCGCTTACAAAATATTTTCACTGTGAATATTTATTGTGTAATGCCTGGTGCAAAGTGAGAGAGAGAGAGAATAGCCCTTAGGGCAGAGTCAATCCCGCCAGCAAAAATAAGGGGAAAAAAGGAGCGATCTCACCTCTTCAGATGATGGTTTAAGTCCTACAATACATTCCTCAAAAAAGGGCGTAGAAAAGCAAATTAATCCATCAACGTGTATCATTCAATTTATTCCGGACAATTAAAGACGCCGCCTTCCGCGTACGTCATCCTCGTCGCCATTTTGGAAAGGTCAAAGCGGAGAATAAAGATTAGCTGCGTTTAACTGTACCAACAGGTTTACCGTCCAAAGGAGATCACATGGGATTACCTTTCACAGGTGAGAAACAGCAAATTAATCCATCAACGTGTAGTATTCAATTTATTCCGGACCATTAAAGACGCCGCCTTCCGCGTACGTCATCCTCGCTGCCATATTGGAAAGGTCAAAGCGGAGAATAAAGATTAGCTGCGTTTAACTGTACCAACAGGTTTACCGTCCAAACGAGATCACATGGGATTACCTTTCACAGGGAGACTGGAAAAATACTTTTCATTGTATTTGGTCATTATAATGTAATTTTACGAACAGATTTTCCTGACTTTGTGGCTAATATGAAGTCTCGCGCATAATAGTTTATGCGCATGCGTCCTTACTTCTATTCCCATACGAAAAAGAACAGTAAAGAACTTATAAGAGTTTACCACTGTCTTAGTAGTAAATCCTTATAAATATAAGGATAAATCCTTATAAGGATTTATAAATAAATATATATGCCATGTATGATTTACTCCTGAAAGTGGCCCATTTTGCATTTTCCTCATACAAATTTTTTATGAAAATCTAGTATGTATGAAGTGAACATTGTGCATGGTTTTTACAGATAATGTGTATGATGAATTACACTGTCTTTGTATGCTTCATGTAATGTTTGTAGTTTTAAATTATATTTTACAGTTTAAAATGTATATGCCTTTTATATGTAAATCCACATATGTTTGTGTTGGATTTACATATAAAAGGCATGTACATTTTAAACTGTAAAATATAATTTAAAACTACAAACATTACATGAAGCATACAAAGACAGTGTAATTCATCATACACATTATCTGTAAAAACCATGCACAATGTTCACTTCATACATACTAGATTTTCATAAAAAATTTGTATGAGGAAAATGCAAAATGGGCCACTTTCAGGAGTAAATCATACATGGAATATATATTTATTTATATTTATAAGGATTTACTACTAAGACAGTGGTAAACTCTTATAAGTTCTTTACTGTTCTTTTTCGTATGGGTTGTTCTGGTGTGTCCGAAGGGACCGTCTTACAGCGCCCCTAGAGGTGTGGCATGTGTATTGCATCGTTTTCAGCAAGCGTTGCGTTGCCATATGGACCTGATTTCTACTGATCGTTGCCCATTTGGAGGCGATATTTTTTTTAAATAACATCACGTTGCCGTTGTCGTGTGGATGTGGCCCTGTCCACACGGCAACGGATTCAGGTGACTCCGATACAATTGCTTATCGTTTAGGCCTGGCGTCCACACGGCACCGGCGTTTTGGGTGCCCAAAACGCAATCTTTTTGAGAACAGGTTCCAGAGTGGAAAGATCTGGCAACGTTGCCGTTGTGAAGTCGTCTGGATGAGTAGAACGGATTTGTTTACGATGACGTCACAACCACATGACTGTGAGTGCTTCACGCCGGGTAGAAGTGTAACGAATATCACCAGGAAAAAGCCTTACAGAGCACTAGTGAGAGTGAAACACGAGCTTGGATATTATTATTATTATTATTATTATTATTATTATTATTATTATTATGTTCAGTGTTAGTTCACAGTAGTAATGCAAGAAGCAGAATAGTGACAGTAATAGTGAAGCAAAAACATGCAATTGTACAAACACTGCAGCTCTACAGCAAAATATTCATTTATGAAATGGTCTGATTCTTAACACCAGTAGTGCCAATGATCTCATTGCGATGCGATGCGAGTTGTCAACAAATCCTATAACTTGGTTCATGAAACGCGCTTACAAAATATTTTCACTGTGAATATTTATTGTGTAATGGTGCAAAGTGAGAGAGAGAGAGAGAGAGAGAGAGAGAATAGCCCTTAGGGCAGAGTCAATCCCACCAGCAAAACTAGGGGGAAAAAAGAGCGATCTCACCTCTTCAGATGATGGTTTAAGTCCTAGAATACATTCCTCAAAAAAGCAAATTAATCCATCAACGTGTATATCATTCAATTTATTCCGGACCATTAAAGACGCCGCCTTCCGCGTACGTCATCCTCGCCGCCATATTGGAAAGGTCAAAGTGGAGAATAAAGATTAGCTGCGTTTAACTATACCAACAGGTTTACCGTCCAAACGAGATCACATGGGATTACCTTTCACAGGTGAGAAACAACAAATTAATCCATCAACGTGTAGTATTCAATTTATTCCGGACCATTAAAGACGCCGCCTTCCGCGTACGTCATCCTCGCCGCCATATTGGAAAGGTCAAAGCGGAGAATAAAGATTAGCTGCGTTTAACTGTACCAACAGGTTTACCGTCCAAACGAGATCACATGGGATTACCTTACAGGTGAGACTGGAAAAATACTTTTCATTGTATTTGGTCATTATAATGTAATTTTCCGAACAGATTTTCCTGACTTTGTGGCTAATATGAAGTCTCGCGCATAATAGTTTATGCGCATGCGTCCTTACTTCTTCTATTCCCATACGAAAAAGAACAGTAAAAAACTTATAAGAGTTTACCACTGTCTTAGTAGTAAATCCTTATAAATATAAGGATAAATCCTTATAAGGATTTATAAATAAATATATATGCCATGTATGATTTACTCCTGAAAGTGGCCCATTTTGCATTTTCCTCATACAAATTTTTTATGAAAATCTAGTATGTATGAAGTGAACATTGTGCATGGTTTTTACAGATAATGTGTATGATGAATTACACCGTCTTTGTATGCTTCACGTAATGTTTGTAGTTTTAAATTATATTTTACAGTTTAAAATGTATATGCCTTTTATATGTGGATTTACATATAAAAGGCATATACATTTTAAACTGTAAAATATAATTTAAAACTACAAACATTACGTGCCCCTCCTAGAACTGCCACCTTATTGTGGTGGAGGGGTTTGTGTGCTTGAATGATCCTAGGAGCTATGTTGTCGGGGGCATTATGCCCCTGTTAGGGTTTCCCAAGGCAGACAGGTCCTAGGTGACAGGCCAGACCAAGAGCAGTTCACCAAAAAACCCCTATGGAGAAAAAATCCAGGACCGTGACGTCGCCCGGTAGGACGCAGCCGGGGCCCCACCCTGGAGCCAGGCCCGGGGTTGGGGCTCGTATGTGAGCGCTTGGTGGCCGGGCCTTTGCCCATGGGGCCCGGCCGGGCTCAGCCCGAAGAGGCGACGTGGGCCCGACCTCCTGTGGGTTCACCACCCACAGAGGTAGCAGTAGGGGTTTGGTGCAGTGTGGATTGGGTGGCAGTCGAAGGCAGGGGCCTCGACGACCTGATCCCCGGACACAGCGGCTGGCTGTTGGGACATGGAATGTCACTTCGCTGGGGGGGAAGGAGCCTGAGCTTGTGCGGGAGGTTGAGAGGTACCGGCTAGAGATAGTCGGGCTCACCTCCACGCACAGCTTGGGCTCTGGAACCCAGCTCCTCGAGAGGGGCTGGACTTTCCACTTCTCTGGAGTCGCCCGTGGTGAGCGGCGGCGGGCTGGTGTGGGCTTGCTTATAGCTCCCCAGCTCAGCCGTCATGTGTTGGAGTTTACCCCAGTGAACGAGAGGGTCGCCTCTCTGCGCCTTCGGATTGGGGAGAGGGCTCTTGCTGTTGTTTGTGCCTACGGGCCAAATAGCAGTATAGAGTATCCGGCCTTCTTGGAGTCCCTGGGGGAGGTACTGAGGGGTGCTCAGACTGGGGACTCCATTGTGCTACTGGGGGACTTCAATGCTCACGTGGGCGATGACAGTGACACCTGGAGGGGCGTGGTTGGGAGGAACGGCCTCCCCGATCTGAACCCGAGTGGTGTTTTGTTATTGGACTTCTGTGCTAGTCACAGTTTGTCCATAACGAACACCATGTTTGAGCATAGGGGTGTCCATAAGTGCACGTGGCACCAGGACACCTTAGGTCAGAGGTCGATGATCGACTTTGTAGTCGTGTCATCTGATCTCCGACCCTATGTCTTGGACACTCGGGTGAAGAGAGGGGCTGAGTTGTCAACTGATCACCACCTGGTGGTGAGTTGGATCCGCTGGCGGAGGAGGAAGCTGGACAGACCTGGCAGGCCCAAACGTATGGTGAGGGTCTGCTGGGAACGTCTGGCCGAGCACTCTGTTGGGGAGGTCTTTAACTCCCACCTCCGGGAGAGCTTTTCCCAGCTTCCGAGGGAGGCGGGGGACATTGAGTCTGAGTGGACCATGTTCTCTACCTCCATTGTGGACACAGCTGTTCGGAGCTGTGGCCGCAAGGTCTCCGGTGCCTGTCGTGGCGGCAATCCCCGAACCCGGTGGTGGACACCGGAAGTAAGGGATGCCGTCAAGCTGAAGAAGGAGTCCTATCGGGCCATGTTGACCTCCGGGACTCCTGAGGCAGCCGACGGGTATCGGCAGGCCAGGCATGCTGCAGCTCGGGCAGTTGCAGAGGCAAAAACTCGGAACTGGGAGGAGTTCGGGGAGGCCATGGAGAAGGACTATCGGTCGGCCTCGAAGAAATTCTGGCAAACCGTCCGGCGCCTCAGGAGGGGGAAGCAGTACTCTGCCAACACTGTTTACAGTGCGGGTGGGGAGCTGTTGACCTCGACTGGGGACATTGTCGGGCGGTGGAAGGAATACTTTGAGGATCTCCTCAATCCCACCGTCATGTCTTCCACTGAGGAGACTGAGGCTGATGACTCAGAGGTGGACTCGTCCATTACCCAAGCCGAAGTCACTGAGGTGGTTTGCAAGCTCCTCGGTGGCAAGGCACCGGGGGTGGATGAGATCCGCCCTGAGTATCTCAAGTCTCTGGATGTTGTGGGGCTGTCTTGGTTGACACGCCTCTGCAACATCGCGTGGCGGTCGGGGACAGTGCCTCTGGAGTGGCAGACTGGGGTGGTGGTCCCTCTTTTTAAGAAAGGGGATCAGAGAGTGTGCTCCAATTATAGGGGAATCACACTTCTCAGCCTCCCAGGGAAAGTTTACTCCAGGGTACTGGAGAGGAGAATTCGACCAATAGTCGAACCTCGGATCCAGGAGGAACAATGCGGTTTTCGTCCTGGTCGCGGAACACTGGACCAGCTCTATACCCTTCATAGGGTGCTCGAGGGTTCATGGGAGTTTGCCCAACCAGTCCACATGTGCTTTGTGGATCTGGAGAAGGCATTCGACCGTGTCCCCCGTGGTATTCTGTGGGGGGTGCTTCGGGAGTATGGGGTTCGGGGCTCTTTGCTAAGGGCTGTCCGGTCCCTGTACGAACGGAGCAGGAGTCTGGTTCGCATTGCCGGCAGTAAGTCAGACCTGTTCCCGGTGCATGTTGGACTCCGTCAGGGCTGCCCTTTGTCACCGGTTCTGTTCATAATTTTTATGGACAGAATTTCTAGGCGCAGCCAGGGGCCGAAAGGAATCCTGTTTGGGAACCACAGGATTTCATCTCTGCTTTTTGCGGATGATGTTGTCCTGTTGGCTTCTTCAAACCAGGACCTTCAGCATGCACTGGGGCGGTTTGCAGTCGAGTGTGAAGCGGCTGGGATGAGAATCAGCACCTCCAAGTCCGAGGCCATGGTTCTCGACCGGAAAAGGGTGGCTTGCCCTCTCCAGGTTGGTGGAGAAGTCCTGCCTCAAGTGGAGGAGTTTAAGTATCTCGGGATCTTGTTCACGAGTGAGGGAAGGATGGAGCGTGAGATCGACAGGCGGATCGGTGCAGCCTCCGCAGTGATGCGGTCGCTTTACCGGTCCGTCGTGGTGAAGAAGGAGCTGAGCCAAAAGGCGAAGCTCTCAATTTACCGGTCGATCTACGTTCCGACTCTCACCTATGGTCATGAGCTTTGGGTAATGACAGAAAGAACAAGATCGCGGATACAAGCGGCTGAAATGAGTTTCCTTCGCAGGGTGGCTGGGCGCTCCCTTAGAGATAGGGTGAGAAGCACAGTCACTCGGGAGGAGCTCGGAGTAGAGCCGCTGCTCCTCCACATCGAGAGGAACCAGCTGAGGTGGCTCGGGCATCTTTTTCGGATGCCTCCTGGACGCCTCCCTGGGGAGGTGTTCCAGGCATGTCCCCCCGGGAGGAGGCCCCGGGGAAGACCCAGGACACGCTGGAGGGACTATGTCTCTCGGCTGGCCTGGGAACGCCTCGGTGTTCTTCCCGAGGAGCTGGCCGAGGTGTCTGGGGAGAGGGAAGTTTGGGCTTCCATGCTTAGACTGCTGCCTCCGCGACCCGGTCCTGGATAAGCAGAAGAAGACGAGACGAGACGAGAAACATTACGTGAAGCATACAAAGACGGTGTAATTCATCATACACATTATCTGTAAAAACCATGCACAATGTTCACTTCATACATACTAGATTTTCATAAAAAATTTGTATGAGGAAAATGCAAAATGGGCCACTTTCAGGAGTAAATCATACATGGCATATATATTTATTTATAAATCCTTATAAGGATTTACTACTAAGACAGTGGTAAACTCTTATAAGTTCTTTACTGTTATTTTTCGTATGGGTTGTTCTGGTGTCTCCGAAGGGACCGTCTTACAGCGCCCCTAGAGGTGTGGCATGTGTATTGCATCGTTTTCAGCAAGCGTTGCGTTGCCATATGGACCCGATATTTTACTGATTGTTGCCCATTTGGACGCGATATATTTTTAAATAACATCTCGTTGCCGTTGTCGTGTGGATGTAGCCTTAGACTGAAGTTTTTCCTGCATTATTAGCATTTCGGCTAATATCTCGTTTGTGCCTTGGATCTTATCTTCATGCTCGGCGACCCTGGATTCCACGTCGTTGATCCTCGCATTTGTTTTATCCAGCTCCCCTCTGATATCTTGTAATTGTGTTTTCGTGTCTTTTCAGAACTCTTTCACCTCTTTCCCGACGGCTCTTAACTCTTCCAGTATCAACATCAAGTTTACCGGCTCGTCCTCTTTCTCTGTCCCAGCGCCGTCATAGCTGGGGGCGGGGGAGGTGTCCCGGCTAGCCCCGGGAGAGCTAGCATTAGCTTCACCTGTTAGCTGCGTTTCGTCATCTTCGGCAGTAAACTTTTTACCCTTTTTGTTCCTCTTGGACGTCATCTGTGCCCCTTATCCTTTGTTTTCGTGCACTTCGTAAGGTAATAATTTCGCTTCGGGGCAGTTTTATTTAACTCTTGTCGAGAGCTCTCTCTCTAAGCCGCCATCCTCTCCGACCCCCACCGGAAATCGCACTACACTTATGTAACATTTTAAAATAAGTTTCTGTGCCCTTTATTATTGTGAGCATATAAGATGAACACAAACCCATAGACATGTAAGTTTATATGCTTTGCTTTTTTCATGTAAGTGGTGGAGGCGGATGTAAGTGCAGAAAAGTGCTTATTGTGAATATAACAATATACAGGTATATAATCCAAGTCAGCAGGCAAAATCAGCAATGTTGGACAGGCAAAGGTCGAGCGAGGCAGAAACAGACAATCTGAGGCACAGACAAAAGGCAAAGTCCAAAATACAGAATCTGAGTCGAGAACCAGAATAACAACAAACATATGGCTCAGTAAGGGTCACTGGGAACGCCATAGTCCGCAATGTTGTTGAGTTAACAGTGTCCTTTTATGCATGTGCTATTCTGGGACAGGTGTGTGTAATTATTCTTTAAGGTGTGTGCTGCTCAGAGTGCGTATGTGTGTGATGGGATTTTCAAAGCGTGCCAGGCGATAACATACATGGATGCATGCAAATGTGACACCACCCCCCCCCCCCCAAAAAAAAAAAAATCTCCCTCCAGAGCTAAAACCCCTCTTGAATGTCCCTGGGGATGAGGACCTGGTGCTGGGTGCAGTGCTATTGGTGCTCTGCTCTGGCTTGAGAGGGACATGGCACCAAAACATGGACATGGGTGGAAGTTTGGGTTCTGGTTGGACCTTAAATGGTGGTGAGGACACTGGTGGAGTTTTAGGCAGGGGCTTAGATCAGTGGTGGGCAATTATTTTTTACATGGGGCCACATGAGAAACAGAAAATTTTGTGGAGGACCGGACCAAAAGGCTGAACTAAATTCTGCATAATATTAATTGTATTTCTTTATATAAAGCAGTAAATAGCATTGTTTTTACAAGCTGCTAAGACTGGTAAGAGTATGGAAAAAAACAAGGTTGCCTTACAAAAAATGTCATTTATTCAATCAAATTTCCCAAAACAATGGTTAACAAAATGTGAACGTTTGTACCATTTTTTTTTCAGTCACATTCACCCCAAAACACAATGAAGACATCACAATATTGTCTTTCTACTCCAAATATCAAGCAAGATACATCATATTATAATAATGATGCCCACGTTTGTAGTCTAATCACCTCATTTGGTGTTTTTCGCCGGAGATCGGCTCGGGCTCCGGCGCCTGCTGGTGACGTCATGCTATGTGATTGGCTGGACCGTTTGGAGGATGACGTACAAGTTTGTGGTTGGTCTGGACAAATTACAGAAGTAGTTATCACGGGATTAGGTTTCGTGGGATTTCATGTCATGTTCATGTCGCGCGTGTTGCGTTTTTATTGAACACAATTTCAAAATAAAAGCAATGCACATTCAGTCCATGCATGAGGTAAAATTAGAAAATACATTTATTTTGTAATTTCTAATTAACCTTACGCGGGCCGGTCAGAATGAACCAAAGGGCCGGATGCGGCCCGTGGGGCATAAAATGCCCAGGTCTGGCTTAGATGTAAACATGGATCTAGACCTGGACCTGGGTTCGGGCATGGGTTCAGGTCTCGGCTTCACAGGAGGTCTGGACTTAGCTTCTGTGACAGTCTCGTCCTTGGTAAAGCCTGGCAGTGGAGTGATGATGTCCTCAAAGCCTGATAGTGGAGTAAAGAGCTCATTCATTCTGAAGACAGGCAACAGAGTGACAAACTCCTCGAAACCAGGTGGTGGGGCGACGACGTCCTTGAAGCCCAGTGGGGAAGTGAATAGCTCGTCTAAGCTGAAACCTGGCAGTGGAGTGACGAACTCCTTGAGACCAGGAGGTGAGATGATATATTTATAGCCAGGCAGCATGGCAAAGAGATTGTTCCCACTGAAAGCTGGAGCAGAGGCTGCCCTGTCGGCCCCTGGCACTGGCTCTGGAGTGGGGGCCACTGCTCCAGCATCTGGAGGGAGCTCTGGAGTGAAGGCCTCTTCCTCCTCTGCATCAGCTTCTGGAGTCTCAGCCCCCCCCAAAAAAAAAAAAACTGGTGGGCCTCCTTCCTGGAGGTCTGGGACCAGGAGTTGAGTTCCTCAGTGAAAGACTGGGAGCCCCGGTGTCCTAGGTGCTGCATCTTCACTAGGTGTTCAACCCAGTGTGCCAGTGAGCCAGTAGATCATGCAGCTGACCCATAAGCACTCTGGAGATTTGGGCTCCAATCAGGGGCGGAGCTAAGGGGTGACCAGGGGGGCCGTGGCCACCCCAGGGCACACCTTGGCCCCACCCTGGTCACCCCAGGGCCGGACAATAAAATTTATAAAACCGATATGTCCCACGAAATGTTAGTTCTGCCCACTGGATTTTTGTTTCGCCTATTTGGTTTCTGCGGGGATGCATATTACCGTAGCACATAAACATTTCGTGTGTTCAAGCAGCAGGTGGTATCAGATAGTCATGCTCTACTCTGACAACACAACAACCTACGAACTACGTGAACGTGTGATTAATTTGGGATGTAAGTTATTCATCTCTTAAACTCTCTTCAAGTTCTCACTTTGTAGACATACAGTTACAATTCTGTCGTCAGACAATTCAGAGTTTCCAGAAATCTCCACTTTGCCCGGGGTTTTCGAAAGTATCCGTTTTCAGTGACTGAAACCTTCGTTTACATGTAAATGCAACCGTATAGATAAATCTGCGTCTTTATAGATATCCGGCTACAGTGGGATTTGTGCTGTGTGCACACATAGATAGATACTAGATAGATAGAAAGCAAAACGTCGGTGGTTTTCAATTGTACGACTCAAAAGAGAAAATTACGTCGGCAAGTTAGCTGTCTGTAAATCACTTTGCTCACTCTAACCGCAGAATGCAACTTTTAAAGTTAATGTTTGCCTGTTACATGAAAATATAGAGATGTTGTGTGTTACTGGTGGGAGTACACATTGATTAATAATTGTCACACTCATACATCCACAACACTCCTGCATTCTCACACACACACACACTCTCCCCCTACCCCTCTCTCTCTCACACACACACTCTCCCCCTACCCCTCTCTCTCTCTCACACACACACTCTCCCCCGACCCCTCTCTCTCTCTCACACACACACTCTCCCCCTACCCCTCTCTCTCTCACACACACACACTCTCCCCCTACCCCTCTCTCTCTCACACACACACTCTCCCCCTACCCCTCTCTCTCTCACTCACACACTCTCCCCCTACCCCTCTCATGCACCACATTTCTATATTTACATGTAACACACTCACTCATACACAACACTTATGCACTCTCTTAACACACTGTCTATCTCACACACACACACACACACACACACACACACACACACACACACACACACACACACACACACAATTTGTGCACTACATTTCTATATTTACATGTAACATTCATACACTCTCAACACAGACACACAACTCATGCACGACTTTTTTATATTTAAATGTAACACTCATGCACTGTCTTAACACTCTGTCTCTCTCTCTCTCTCTCTCTCTCTCTCTCTCTCTCTCTCTCTCTCACTCACTCATATATGAACACATACTTCACTCTCTTAACACACACTGTCTTTCTCTCACTCACTATAAGATACAACTCATGCACTCTCAACACACACACACACACACACACACACACACACACACACACACACACACCACTCATGCATGATGCACTACATTTCTATATTTACATGTAACACACTCACTGGTATACACAACACTCATGCACTCTGAACACACACTCACCCACACACCACCCATGCACTACATGTCTATATTCACATATAACACACACACAACACTCATGCACTCTGAACATACACTCTGTCTCTCACACACACAACTTATGCACTTCATTTTTGTATTTACATGTAACATATCTTTACACACACACACACACACACACACACACACACACACACACACACTTCGTATACTACAGCTCATCTATATCTACATGCAGTGCACATACTTTCCCCCTCTCTCTTTCTCTCTCACACACCACTCATGCACTACACCTCATCTATGTCGTGTTACATCAGTGTAACACTTTCACTCACTCACTCACTCACACACACACACACACACACACACACACATTTTGTAACTTAACACATTTAGTTTGTACAGTACTTGCAATGGACAATATCACAACATGTTGTAAATGTTTAGATATGTTGTATGTATGAGTTAAGTATACAAGTATTTTCCTTTTCCTGAGCAAAGCACTCTTTATTCAAGCCTGACTAATATCCTTACTACTTCCCAGGTGCCTGGGACAGGTGATCTTTTAGTTTTTACTTTTGCATTTTAGTAGTGGGCGGCACGGTGGTGTAGTGGTTAGCGCTGTCGCCTCACAGCAAGAAGGTCCTGGGTTCGAGCCCCGGGGCCGGCGAGGGCCTTTCTGTGCGGAGTTTGCATGTTCTCCCCGTGTCTGCGTGGGTTTCCTCCGGGTGCTCCGGTTTCCCCCACAGTCCAAAGACATGCAGGTTAGGTTAACTGGTGACTCTAAATTGACCGTAGGTGTGAATGTGAGTGTGAATGGTTGTCTGTGTCTATGTGTCAGCCCTGTGATGACCTGGCGACTTGTCCAGGGTGTACCCCGCCTTTCGCCCGTAGTCAGCTGGGATAGGCTCCAGCTTGCCTGCGACCCTGTAGAAGGATAAAGCGGCTAGAGATAATGAGATGAGATGAGATTTTAGTAGTGATCGTTAAAATCCTGATGCTTAACTAGAGTAAACAAGTTGGATGGTTTCTTTGTTTTGCAGATGCTTTATGTTACATAAATTAATACATTAATTTCTGACCTCTTGGCTCACATGGGTTTTGTTCATGAGTTAGGCACTAGATATGCCACCAGATACATCAGAATACAGGAAATCAAATCTAGCTAATTCAAAATTCCCCAGGGGAGGACCCCCGGAACCCCCCCCCCACCCCTTTATTTAGTCACAGCATGGCCACCCCTTGTATATCCTTGGCCCCCCTTTGGCCACCCCATGTAAAAAAATCCTGGCTACGCCACTGGCTCCAATAAGTCCTAGGCGAAAAAGCTGCACTGTGGCAAAAATCCATTTGGATTTGGTGCTGGTATTTTTAGCCCCAGCCATTGAAGAAAAATCACAGATCCTGGGTTCAGCAACTTGACCTCAGCATGGAACAGTACAGCCTTTTCTCCTCCATGACATGCGTGTATTAGGTTAAATATTCTGTCATGTAAGTGTCGGAGGCAGATGTAAGTTAAGAAGAGTGTTTATTGTGAAAATAACAATACGCGGGCATCTAATCCAAGTCAGCAGGCAAAATCAGCAATGGTGGACAGGCAAAGGTCGAGCGAGGCACAAATGGAAAATTGGAGGCACAGACAAAAGCCAAAGTCCAAATACAGAATCAGAGTCGAGAACCAGAATAACAACATAAACATACAGCTCAGTAAGGGTCACTGGGAATGCAATACTTCATAATGCTGTAGAGTGAACAGCGTCCTTTTACAACCCTGATTCCAAAAAAGTTGGGACAAAGTACAAATTGTAAATAAAAACAGAATGCAATAATTTACAAATCTCAAAAACTGATATTGTATTCACAATAGAACATAGACAACATATCAAATGCCGAAAGTGAGACATTTTGAAATTTCATGCCAAATATTGGCTCATTTGAAATTTCATGACAGCAACACATCTCAAAAAAGTTGGGACAGGGGCAATAAGAGGTTGGAAAAGTTAAAGGTACAAGAAAGGAACAGCTGGAGGACCAAATTGCAACTCATTAGGTCAATTGGCAATAGGTCATTAACATGACTGGGTATAAAAAGAGCCTCTTGGAGTGGCAGCGGCTCTCAGAAGTAAAGATGGGAAGAGGATCACCAATCCCCCTAATTCTGCGCCGACAAATAGTGGAGCAATATCAGAAAGGAGTTCGACAGTGTAAAATTGCAAAGAGTTTGAACATATCATCATCTACAGTGCATAATATCATCAAAAGATTCAGAGAATCTGGAAGAATCTCTGTGCTTAAGGGTCAAGGCCGGAAAACCATACTGGGTGCCCGTGATTTTCGGGCCCTTAGATGGCACTGCATCACATCCAGGCATGCTTCTGTATTTGAAATCACAAAATGGGCTCAGGAATATTTCCAGAGAACATTATCTGTGAACACAATTCACCGTGCCAGCCGCCATTGCCAGCTAAAACTCTATAGTTCAAAGAAGAAGCCGTATCTAAACATGATCCAGAAGCGCAGACGTCTTCTCTGGGCCAAGGCTCATTTAAAATGGACTGTGGCAAAGTGGAAAACTGTTCTGTGGTCAGACAAATCAAAATTTGAAGTTCTTTATGGAAATCAGGGACGCCGTGTCATTCGGACTAAAGAGGAGAAGGACGACCCAAGTTGTTATCAGCGCTCAGTTCAGAAGTCTGCATCTCTGATTGTATGGGGTTGCATTAGTGCGTGTGGCATGGGCAGCTTACACATCTGGAAAGACACCATCAATTCTGAAAGGTATATCCAGGTTCTAGAGCAACATATGCTCCCATCCAGACGACGTCTCTTTCAGGGAAGACCTTGCATTTTCCAACATGACAATGCCAAACCACATACTGCATCAATTACAGCATCATGGCTGTATAGAAGAAGGGTCCGGGTACTGAACTGGCCAGCCTGCAGTCCAGATCTTTCACCCATAGAAAACATTTGGCGCATCATAAAACGGAAGATACGACAAAAAAGACCTAAGACAGTTGAGCAACTAGAATCCTACATTAGACAAGAATGGGTTAACATTCCTATCCCTAAACTTGAGCAACTTGTCTCCTCAGTCCCCAGACGTTTACAGACTGTTGTAAAGAGAAAAGGGGATGTCTCACAGTGGTAAACATGGCCTTGTCGCAACTTTTTTGAGATGTGTTGTTGTCATGAAATTTATAATCACCTAATTTTTCTCTTTAAATGATACATTTTCCAAGTTTAAACATTTGATATGTCATCTATGTTCTATTCTGAATGAAATATGGAATTTTGAAACTTCAACATCATTGCATTCCGTTATTATTTACAATTTGTACTTTGTCCCAACTTTTTTGGAATCGGGGTTGTATGCATGCGCTGATTATGCTCTAATCTTGGACAGGTGTGTGTAATTAGTCTTTGAGGTGTTCGCTGCTCAGAGCGTGAATACATGCGTGTGGAAGTTCGATGTGCCCCGGCACGATCGTGCGTGGATCTGACAGCTTTTTTTTTTTGTAAACTTGATACTTTTGTTAAGTAAAGCACTGGAGTTTAAGTCTCAGTTAATTTATTGGTAAATGTGGTTAAATCAGTGTAAGCTAGAAGAAAGAAGTGGTGCATCAGTGGTTAAAGATTTGAGCATACAAAGGTTATGAGTTCAAATCCCAGCACTATGAAGCTGCTCTGGTGCCGGGAGTAACCTTCACCTGCTCAGGTGTGTCCTGCTCCAGTTTTATAAGATGCTTTGGATAAAAGCATCAGCCAAATGGAGTGGATTAGATTTTATTTTCAAATTTACAGTAGATTAGAAAAAGCATACAGCACAGTGACATATTGTTCATAAAATTACTTGTAAATAGTGTTTTATAATTATTTGTGACCTATCTGTGACTCTTTCAGGCAATCTTTCGAAACAAGAGTAAATGAATATTGCACTTCAGATACTGACTTTATCTGTATTTGTATCCATTTAAATCTGTTTATACAATTTATCTGTTCATGTTTTCATATTCAGTTACATCCCGACTGTGGACTTCAGTGAGTGGTAGATGTTAGTGAGTTGTAGAGTTCCAGGTTGTCTGTAGTTCTGTAGAGTTGCTGCAGATGGTGAACTGCTCATTAACACATCATTACCTGCTGTGTTCCTACAGGCTGCAGGCTGGAAGGAAATGGAGGCTTAATAAGAATCACTGCTTACACAGGAGACTCAGTACTGCTGCCCTGCTCCTGCACTGACCTCCAAACCACACCTGAGACATTCAAATGGGAGAAACTCACAACAAATGAAATGAAATGGGTAAAGATATCTCCTGGGAGTGATCAGTACAAAGAGAGATTTCAGCTGGTTAATGATCGCTCTTCAGGAAATCTCTCTCTGCTCATATCAACCCTGACTGAAGAGGATGGAGGAGATTACTGGTGTATTGTTAAAGGGATTCAATACACAGATATCAGACTCACTGTTAAAGGTAAAGGACTCATTTTTATTCACAATGCTACTTCAGTGATAATCTCATGACAGATTAATCTGATGTTGTAACAGCGATGCAATATGTTGATGTTTGTTCATTCTCCGGGTTGCACACTGAATCAACCGACAGTGACTGTGACTGGATACGTGGGACAGTCTGTCCTTCTGCCCTGCTCCTGCTCTGAACTACAAGCCAAACCACACGCTTTCACATGGACGTTTTTAAATGGTTCTGATCACAAAGAAATCTTCCCAAAGGACCAGACAAATCTCTACACAGACAGAGTTCAGCTCTTTAATGATCATCTTCCAGGAAATCTCTCTCTACTCGTATCACACCTGACTGTAGGGGATGGAGGAGATTACAGGTGTAAGATCAGAGACAACATCGAAAGAGATGTCTGTCTCACAGTAAGAGGCAAAATGACCTTCTGTAAATAAACCATGTGTGAAGTTGACTACAGTATGTAGCTAAAGTAAAGAAATATAAAGAAATGAAGGAAAAATGCAACATAAAATCAGAAATAAAATGTAAGAATCCGATGTGAAAAGTTTCTGTTGCATGTTCTGCTCCTCATCTGGGTTTGTGTTGACGATGATGATGAGGGATTATCTGAGTTTGTGTTCTGACCCACTTTCACTTCTCACTACGATTCCTGGATTGTCTTTAATAAAGAACATACTGAGTTTACACACTTGTGTCCTGCCTTCACTCACTGCATCTCACACTCTTTATTTCTAACTTATTAAAAACCTTTCTCTCCTTGCAGACGCACCGACAAAACCTTCAACATCCGCACCAGTGACCACAACAACTTCACCTCATTCCAAACCAGGTACCACACACCACTGATACACACTGGAATGAAAAGGGTTTATTAGTGTGTTAGTACATCAGCTCTCAGCAAGAATCACACACTCACTTTATCTGATCTCAATGACAAAGCATCTGCACCCTCTGAAACATCTAAAAGAGGTCCTGATCAGTACTCTACATGAACTTCTTTTCATTTCAGATGCACTTAGTGTGTTCTCCTGGGCTGCTAACATCTTTAAGGAAAGAACAGTCTTGTGATAATCTTCAGTGTAAATTATATAACCTCAAATAAAAAAATAAATGTTCTTACAGATATTGAAGTCTCTCCAGAGCATCTTCCCTACATCCCCTTTGGCGTAGTGACTGTGTTCTTTCTGCACATTATCGTGGCTGTGGTCTATTACACCACCAGAAAGAAAGGTACAAACACTTTCCGGCTTTTTGTGGAAATTTATCATCCATGTCCCCAACATTTTAGCTGCATGAACTGAGCTTTCCTTGTGTATTTTACTCTCCAGGTCCTGTTACAGTTCATTACAGCAGAGCTGATGGAGATGGAACAGTGAGTCTGTAGTTGGGAACAACATCAACAGAAGATACACATGTTTGACAGCAGCAACAATTCTACACACGATTAAAAGACCATATAGTCACCAACACACCTGCATACACATTCACTGCCATTGCTCTAAACCACATTTTTTTAAGCAAAATAGTTCACATGCCAACTTTTTAGCATGCTCATAAAGAATTAAATCATGCTCACATGATGTCAGTGGTTGAGTTTATTGCCATGGGGTTTATTGCTCTATTTTGCCCCCTAGTGGAATAACAGCCATGTTTTCCTCATCTTTCAATTCAATTCGACAAGATGATTTTAATTCAGAACACTGATTATCAATTCATTCATTTGACCAGATTTTACATTTATCCAGGACCGGCCTTAGGATTTTATTGTATGTATTATAGCTAATCTTTCTTTTTTCATTCACAAATTATTCTTCCCCACACTTTTCCATGTTCAGGTTGATACATTGTCTTGCAAAAAAGTATTCATCCCCCTTAGTGTTTGTCCTGTTTTGTCACATTACAAGCTGGAATTAAAATGGAATTTTGGAGGGTGAGCACCATTTGCTTTACACACCATCGCTACCACTTTACAGGTGAAAATTGTTGTTTTACTGTGACACAAACAATAATTAAGATGAAAGAACAGAAATCTGGAGTGTGATTGGTATCCCCCCCAAAGTCAATACTTTGTCGAGCTACCTTTTGCTGCAATTACAGCTGCAAATCTCTTGGGGTATGTCTCTATTAGCTTAGTGCATCTAGCCACTGGGATTTTTGCCCATTCCTCAAGGCAAAACTCTTCCAACTCCTTCAAGTTAGATGGGTTGCGTTGGTGTACAGCAATCTTCAAGTTATGCCACAGATTCTCAACTGGATTGAGGTCTGGGCTTTGACTCGGCCATTCCAAGACGTTTGAATGTTTCCCTTTAAACCACTCCAGTGTAGCTTTAGCAGTATGTTTAGGGTCATTGTCCTGCTGGAACGTGAACCTTCACCCCAGTCTCAAACTTCTGGCTGACTCAAACAGGTTTTCCTCCAGAACTGCTCTGGATTTAGTGCCATCCATCTTTCCTTCAGTCCTGACCAGCTTTCCTGTCCCTGGAGATGAAAAACACTCCTACAGCATGATGCTGCCACCACCATGCTTCACTGTAGGAATGGTGTTCTCAGGGTGTTGGGTGTCTCAGGGCATTTCCCATGATGGCCAAAAAGATCAATTTTTTTTAGTCTCATTTGACCAGAGAATCTTTTTCCATGTGTTTGGGGAGTCTGCCACATACTGTTGGGCAAACTCGAAACGTGTTCTCTTAAGCAATGACTTTTTTCTGGCCACTCTTCCATAAAGCCCCAGTCTGTGGAGCATACGGCTGAAAGTGGTCCTATGGACAGATACTCCCGTCTCTGCTGTGGATCTTTGCAGCTCCTTCAGTGTTATCTTTGGTGTCTTTGTTTCATCTTGATTAATGCCCTCCTTGCCCGGTCTGTGTTTTGTTGGGCGGGGCCTTCTCTTGTCAGGTTTGTAGTGGTGCCATATTATTTCTATTTTGCTATAGTGGATTTAATAGATCTCCCTGGGATATTCAATGTTTGGGATCTTTTTTATGACCCAACCCTGATCTATACTTCTCCACAACTTTGTCTCTGACCTGTTTGGAGGCTCCTTTATTTTCATTGCTTAGTTGCGTCGCAGAGTCAGAGTCCTTCCAGAACAGATTGATTTATACAGACATCACGTGACAGATCATGTGACACTTTGATTGCACACAGGTGGATTTTAATCAATTAATTATGTGACTTATGAATTGTATTGGTTGGACCACCTCATATTTAGAGGTTTCATACGAAAGGGGGTGAAAACATATGAACACACCAGATTTCTGTTTTTTCATCTGAATTATTGTTTTTGTCCCAACAGCACAACAATTTTCACCTTTAAAGTGGGTGGCATGTTGTGTAAATCAAATGGTGCTCACCCTCCAAAAATCCATTTTATTTCCAGCTTGTAATGCGACAAAACAGGACAAATACAAAGGGGGTGAATACTTTTGCAAGACACTGTATTTCATACTGAATTGTACAGCATGTTAACAGTCATGCAGAATCTCCTGGATATGATTTGATTTAAAAGTTTATATTTTATAGTTTGAATGCCATTTCCTTTTTAAATGCAATTTTATTTCTGATATTCACCCATTTTTAGGCCTGTTTCAGATTCACAACATTTATATTATTCTTCTTGACTAGATGAACTTTTTAAAATTCATTTCTGTGTATTTTGAGTCTTGCTTTTTTCCCCTTAAAATACATTTTTCTGTAGTTTTGTTTGTAATCTTTTGTCTTCAAGATAAAATGAAAAATCTCACAATTATGTATTATTCTTCAATAAAAACATGTTTAAAATGTGATTATTATTTGCCTGAAGTTTTGTGGAGTGGAAGACTTGCTGACTCACAATTTCAGGGTCCCATCTGGTGAGTGTGACCCCTGCTGGCAAGAAGGAGAAATGTCTTGAGTTCTCCATCCATCCTTTATCTGTAGCCGCTTATCCTGTTCTACAGGGTCACAGGCAAGCTGTAGCCTATCCCAGCTGACTATGGGCGAAAGGCGGGGTACACCCTGGACAAGTCGCCAGGTCATCACAGGGCTGACACATAGACACAGACAACCATTCACACTCACATTCACACCTACGGTCAATTTAGAGCCACCAATTAACCTAACCTGCATGTCTTTGGACTGTGGGGGAAACCGGAGCACCCGGAGGAAACCCACGCAGACACGGAGAGAACATGCAAACTCCACACAGAACGCCCCTGGGCTCGAACCTAGGACCTTCTTGCTGTGAGGCGACAGTGCTAACCACTACACCACCATGTCACCCTGTCCTGAGTTCTCATTCCAGGAATTTACTGTGGAATGCCGATTGGACCATAATGTCAAGTTCAGCGTCCGCATTAACACATCAAATTTATATGTCTTAAGACATTTGAACCATTAAGGCTTCCATACTATCAGTTGGCATCAACATACACACCCCTTTTGGACGTCCGGGCTGCGTTGGGCTGTATGTATGCCCACATTGTGGTCATGTGGGCTTTTCCTAGTAACTATGTTTGGGCTATGTACTTATAACCTGTCCTATATGCGACTGTGATGTAATATTTGGGACAGTCCATTTGTGTGGATAGTTTTAAACTCTTGTGGCCGAAGAGAGCACAAAATGGCCTCCATAAACTTTTTGATCAACTGCGCTTGTACATGTTCAGGATGTACCCTTGTTTTATCATCGTATGACCAACAGCTGGATTCAGGCAGGGAGCGATATTTTTTTCCTCGGATGGCAAAGGCATGACCCGCCCTACTCTGCCTCTGATTGGCTTTCTCTGATATTCGAACCCGAAGCCCAACCCTATCTCATTTTTTGAACATAATAATCCCAATGTAAAATATAACCCACAACACCTTGACATTAAACATAGCTCTTGGCTGCACTAAAAATGTTGCCATTAATCAGAAAGGATCTCAATCTGTTTACAACAAAATCAATGGCCTTCAGGACACCAAATTCTTTCCTTCCTCCAGATGAACTCAAATCTCAAAAGGTTTCTAATTTTGTGCTCAAATAGACCCATCTAGTGGCCACTTATGCAAACACACCACATTTAATAAATATCAAGTATGGTCCTGTACACAACCTACATTTCATCTCATCTCATTATCTCTAGCCGCTTTATCCTTCTACAGGGTCGCAGGCAAGCTGGAGCCTATCCCAGCTGACTACGGGCGAAAGGCGGGGTACACCCTGGACAAGTCGCCAGGTCATCACAGGGCTGACACATAGACACAGACAACCATTCACACTCACACCTACGGTCAATTTAGAGTCACCAGTTAACCTAACCTGCATGTCTTTGGACTGTGGGGGAAACCGGAGCACCCGGAGGAAACCCACGCGGACACGGGGAGAACATGCAAACTCCACACAGAAAGGCCCTCGCTGGCCACGGGGCTCGAACCCAGACCTTCTTGCTGTGAGGCGACAGCGCTAACCACTACACCACCGTGCCGCCCGTGAGGAAATGATTATTAAATTAAATTAAAAGTTAAATAAAAAAAAGACAAATATAAAATGGAGTTTTATTGTGGTGCAGTAACCCTGAAAGGCCAGTAGACGGCGGTCAGATCAGTAATGCAGGAGACTGCAGATGACTGTCATTCCGTCATGTACAAACTCATGTGCAAAATGTAAGTCACAATAAAATGCATGTTTTCCAAGAAGAAATGAAGAATGCAAAAAAAAAAGCTTTTGTTTAGTTTGAAGCATGAAAATGAAGAATAGTTAATATTTTATTGGTGTTGGATGATTTATTCAGAACATAGACTCAGTTCTGCTGTGCAACAGATATGAGAGACTTTCTCACCTCTATGTGGTCAGTGGCAAACTGCTCAGTTTGTACTTCCTGTCTTAACTGTGAAGGTCTGCATGTGGCTTTTACTGTATGTTCATTCTGATGAGACACAGTGTACGAGTAGGTCAGTGTGTGTTTCACTCCAATTCTCTCTTTGGATGAATGTGTGTGTTTGGGTCCTCAGTAAGAATGCAGGTGTGTTTTCTTCTCCTCCTGATACAGCTTCATATCACTGAAGGTGAGTCTCCTCTTCTCTTTTCTCTCTCTCTTTCTCTCACTCTTTCTGTCTCTCATTGAATAATATGTCAGGTAATACTACATGTAAGATTTTACGATTTAAAGCCTTTAAAGCATAAAGTCATGCAGTAATCTTACTCGTGATGTGGAAATGTAAAGTGCACACTGAACAACTGAAATTATTTCTGAGTTTTTTTCTGTTTGCCGTCAAACTAAATATAAATATGAGAAAATGATCATCATCTGACTTTCATCAGAGCTGTAAACACATTAAAGAAGAACTTTCTGCCAGAGTTTTATTAATCGCCGTCTCTATCCTGGGTTCATGTGGAACACTGAGCCTCCGCCATCATGATTGAGGTTCTGGTTGTTTCTGCCTCGTCACCCTACAGTTTCCTCTTGCTCTCTCATTGGCTGTTACTCATCGAGGTTCTCACAGCGTCATCCATGTGGCCAAAGAGGCTTGAAACACTGTGTTGTGTCCACTGTTCACAGAATGTGTGGATGATGTCAGTAAACTGCTTACCCGTGTAGTGTGATCACACGTCACTTCCTCCACCAGCAGTTGGTCTCTTTGGTGGCGTGTCACTCATACAGAAGGAAGTTTAGCTATTCAGATTAAAATACATTCAGAGTTTCAGGGCCTCAGTGTAACACAAAATACAACAGACTTGGTGTGTTGCAGGTTTTAAATCTGATATATAGATCACTAAAATGAGATGCACTTGCAACTGAAATATATATTGTACTGTAATGGAATGAAATTGCATGAAGAGGTGAAAGAGATGGGGGGGTGAAGTGGTGATAAGGTCTTGTCCTGGTTCTGAACCCGAATGGCCTGAGATATAATTGGATAGCTGACAGGGATCAAGGTCAGGTTTTTTTAATCAGGGGTTTGATAACTGCTAGTTTAAAGGATTTGGGTACATAGACAATCGTAAGAGAAGATTTTTAGAAGCGGTTCAATTACTTCAGGTATTATCTGTTTGAATAGACGTGTAGGTAAGGGATCTAGTACACAAGTTGAGGCTTTTGATGCCGAGATTAATGAAAGTAATTCAGTTTCTCTAAGGGGAGTAAAACATTCTAATTGCTGATCTGATACAGTTATATTGTTAACTCCAGGGTCACTTACATTGTCTGACCTTAAATTAGTAGTTTGAATTTTTTGTCGGATATTCTCAATTTTGTCATTTAAAAAATTCATGAAGTCGTTGCTACTACATACTGCAGGTGTGCATGTGTCTATTGTGGTCTTATTCCTGGTTAATTTTGCTACAGAATTAAATAGGAATCTAGGATTATTTTTGTTATCTTCTATTAGGGAGGAGAGATATGTTGATCTAGCAGCACTAAGAGCTTTTCTATACTTCAGGAAGCTCTCCTTCCATGCTAATTTGAACACTACCTATTTTGTTTGACGCCATTTACGTTCCAACTTTCCAGTGGTCTGTTTTAAAGTGCGGGATGGCTGAGGTCTTTCATTATCTTCCTGGCTTTGGTCCGGCACCGCTTAGTGTAGATAGATTGCAGGTCAGGCAGCTCAATGCAGATGATGCACTGGACTGATTGCACCACTCCCAAGAGAGCCTGTCTGTCCTGCTCAGTACTGACAGCTCTTGTGTGATGTAAACACCCAGGTACCCAAAACTATCCACTCTCTCCACTGTGGTCCCACTGATGGAGAAGGGCTTAGTTCTTCACCTGGTTTGTGCAGAAGTCCACAATCAGCTCCTTTGTCTTGCTGATGTTTAGGAGGAGGCAGCAGTTCTCCAGGTTTCCTACCTCCTCCATGTAGGCCTTCTTATTGTTATCGGAAATCAGGCCGACCACAACACTGGCTGTTGTCAGCAAACTTGACAATGGTGATGGAGTCTGATGAGGCGATGCAGTCATATGTGTACAGAGAGTACAGCAGGTGGCTCAGAATACAGCCCTGGGGGGCTCCAGTGCTGAGGGTGATTGGAGGGAAAAACATATTTCGACTGCTTGTGGTCTATCTGAAAGGAAGCTGAAGATCCATTGACACAGTAATGGGATGAGTCCCAGATCCTTCAGCTTCATGAAGAGCTTTGAGAGAAGTATTGTGTTGAACGCTGAATTATAGTCGGGTCATTCTGTGAAACGGTTGCCTTTTCCACTTTGCAATTTTCAAAATTTTCATCAAGGGTATATTATCCTTTTCATTAAGACCTGGGAGTCATTTTTGTACCACCCCATAATGGACAAGATACACACCATTTGAAATGTAATACATAAAATAATTTTTAAAAATGTAGTGTTTTCCTACAAATAAAATGCCATTTTTTGATACTAAAATAATTAAACGTGTTAATTAATTAGAAGTTTTTTTATTTTAGATTTTTAACTTTGAAATATGATTTTCACATGTCATCGGCCTCATTATTTCAACAATAAATGCTATTTTACTTCACATTGTCAAATAAAAGTTACATATATTGGAATAGTCCACTAAATAAGAACATTATTCCACATTCATTTGTGGGGCATTTTATTCCCTTTCCATCATTTAAGAAAAAAAAAAAGACGACACCGTACCTGGTGGTAACTTGTGTGATGGGGTGGCAAATCATGTGACTCTGGTGGTAAATCATTTGAATTTGACTGTCTCTATAATTTCTTGGTTTTTGCCTTAATTTAACATTAACTTTATTCATTCTGGATATAAATGTGGACATGACATGAATTAATGATGCAAGATCCAATGTATATATCAATGTATTTATTAATACAACCGCATGAACAAGGGCAAATATGCTGGAATTAAATTAGGAAACACTGGCCGTTCAAAATGTTCCAAATTTTTTTCGTTCATTTTCTCTCCTTTTCTAGCAATTTTGTTAGTTTCTCAACTTCTTTCTGTGGTCTCTCTCTGTTCCTCCTGGACATACGCTTTGCCTAAAACACAGCAAAAAAAAACATTTATAACTTCGGGGGTCAGTCATCATATAACATCAACAACAGGCTGGCTTCTTATTCTCAACTAGGCCACTGTCCATTTATTTTCAGTCCTTAATGGATACTACCCTGACCTTGAAGGTCCTGCCTGCTGCACTGGCTGTTGGACATCATCTGGACTCCGAGGAGGGGTCTCAAGAGCCTTCATCCTAGCCTTCGACTCCTTTCTCCTTTTGTTCTGTTCACTCCACTTTTTTCGGAGCTGACGTTTGCCTCTCTCACTAAGATCATTCATCAACTTCTTCCTCCCTTCTTCTACATCATGTCTCCATCTCTGCTGCTCACTCTCTAAGTGCTTTTGCCTCCTCTCGGGATCAGCGTCTCGGCGGGCACGGTATCGCTGTTGTCTTTCGGCAGCACTTAGTGGAGCCATGATCTGCCGATTATGAAATGTGTCATTATTCTTGATTTACTGACTGAGTGAGTATGGGACAGAGTGAGAGAGTGAAAGAGACAGTGAGTGAGTGACTGACTGAGTAAATGATTCAGTGAGTGAATTGGTGGACGAGAGAGATAGTGAGTGAATGACTCACTGCCTGACAGACCAAGTAAATGATTCAGTGAGTGAATGGGTGGATGAGAGAGATTGGGAGTGAGTGAGTGAATGAGTGACAGAGTAAATTATTGTGGGTGAGTGGGTGGATTAGAGAGATAATATGAGCATGACTGAGTGGGTGACTGAATAAAAAGCACAGAGAGTGGGTGGGTGGGTGACTGAATGAGTGAGAAGGATAGAAAGTGGGTGGGTGAAAGAGAGAAACATAAGTGAGTGACAGTTAGTGGGTGGATGAGAGGATGGAGAGCACGTGAGAGGTACAAAGTGGTGAGAGGGTGAGTGAGTGAGGGAATGAGTGAGTGAAAGAGAGTGCATGCATGAGGATGAGTGAGAGACGAACCGAGGGTAAACAGAAAACAAAGTGATTATCCTACATCAAAAACATTAATAACACATGCCCTTGACCTTTCCTACTCCAGGCAGACATTATACCTTCTACATTTAGGCTCCAGTTTCATCAATTTTCAAATTTAAATGGCAACAAGAATCCCCCATCACAGCCATTACCACCCTGTCACAATACAAAGTGTTACAGGATGGTAAATTTTACCTTAAAATTGCTACAGCTCACCATGTGGTCAACTAGCTGAGCTAGTATATCGCCTATTCAGTCAAAAGTATATATTTTTTTTAATTAAAAGTTAAAAAAGAATTAAATTAAAACAGTTTCCGTGTCTATTATGCATGACGGGGTGGTAAGGTGAAGCTTGACAGACCCTGTCTAACATACAATAACAACAAATAAATAATGTGGGAAATTGTCTGCTTTTGAATTTGGCTCCTGTGAGGGTTCAGATGATGTCACTTCCTCTTTTTGATGTCATTTAAAGCAACAGTGCATTTTTATAGGCAGAAAATGTAAACATGATGGGGTGGTAAGTCAAACTGAGGGACACACACAAATCATACATTTTTGTCCAAAAGTTATGTGTTTATTTTGAATAAATATAGTTTATAGTACAAGGGACATAACGTTAATCCTAAAAATAATAAAAGTTTGATTTAAAAAACCCCCACATTTTTATGTTTGTCTGTTAGATGAAAATTCCACGTAGACTATTGCAGACATGGCAAAATTGGCCAAGTCCTTATTAAAAATGACTAAAAAGTGTATGCTATTCTTTTAGAATATCAATATCTCATATCATATAACAAGAAGACAGAGTCCTCTATATCCCCCGCCCTATATACCAACTTTATACCAAGTTTCAAGATATTATTTGTCACATTTTTCAAGTGCTGCTGCAGGAAACCAACCCTACCTCTTTACACTGACCACAGCAGCCCATGGCATAAACCCACTGGACCTTTGGTCAGGGTGAGTTAAAAATTAAAATTTCTCACATTTCTTAGTATCAAAAGGTACATATACATTACTTAATCAACACATATACCAACTTTCAAGACCATACCACTCAGAGGTTTCAAGTTCTGCTCCAAAAACAAAACCTACCCCTAAGACTAAAATGAAAATTTCTCAAACTTCTTAGTATGAAAAGACACATCTACATCACCATGTCCATTGCCATGCGTGGTCTGGTACCGCCAGGCTCAGCCATGTCTCAGTGAAGCAGAGCAGGTTGCAGTCCCAAATGTCCCTCTGGAACTTGACTCTGGCCCTGAGGAAATCAAACTTGTTCTTGATGGATTGCACATTGGTTATCAGGACACTGGGCATGGGTGCACAATGAGCCTGCAGCCTGGTCGTGACGTTGGATAATTTCCCCTGGGGTCATTGTTTTGGGTCACATCCTTTGTTGTCCTTCAAGATCTTTCTCTGCCAGGCTGAGTCTGGAGTTAAAAGCATCAATATGTAAGTAGATTGTAGACCAATAGAAATAAAGGTATTTCTATCATATCTAATCATTGTTGCCATCCTGAATAACTAAAAGTAACCAGCTGAATAATTTAAAATAGCAAGAAAGAAAGAAAGAAAGTGTGGCCAGAGCAGTTATCACAGCAGCCTCCTCACCGGCGCCATCTTAGGCAACTATCCACCTGCAGTTTGGAAGAATAAAGTGAATAAACAACACCAGCCTCTCAAATCCATGCATTATGCATGGGGGAAACCATGGCCTAGCAGCTTTGGGACCAAAATGTCGCCAGTTCGATTCCCTAGATCAGAAGGAATGTCTGAAGTGCCCTGGAGCAAGGTACCTAACCTCCAAGTGCTCCAATTATGTTGTACGTCACTCTGGATAAGAGCGTCTGCTAAATGCCAGTAATGTAATGAGATATCCTGTCGATGTCTTGATTTCATATGAAGTGAGTTTGTCTGCAGTCGCATGCTTTAGCTTTCGTTATGTTTCACTCTTCTGCCTTCTCAGTGACATCCTGATAATTTTGCTCTTCCCGTGTTAGCACTTCCTGTGAGGGTGTAAATGTGCTCAAGTGCTAAACGTGCAGTGTGGGATCTATAGAGTGTGTTCATTATGATGAGACACGGTGCAGAAATTAATCAGTGTGTGTGTTTAGCTCTAATTCTCTCTTTGGATTAGTGTGTGTGTGTGTTTGGGCCCTCAGTAAGAATGCAGGTGTGTTTTCTTCTCTTGAGACAGCTTCATATCACTGAAGGTGATTAATACTAACATGGGTCACATAGATAGATAGATAGATAGATAGATAGATAGATAGATAGATAGATAGATAGATAGATAGATAGATAGATAGAGTTGCATGTGCTGCATCATGTGGTGAAACACATGAAAGAGGAAGTAGCAACTGAAAAAAGTTGTGGAAAGTATTACTTCATTACATGTAATGTGTGTGTTGTTGTGTGTAGTTGTATATGTGGGGAGGGTGTCACTGAAGAACGAACATTTCTGCATTTCAGCACATTGTGTCTCTGCTTATGGACATTTAGTAAGTTGTGGACATACGTTATTAAAATGCTCTTGTGTTTTTATCTTCTCCTTCTTCACCACATCACTGAAGGTGAGTCTGCTTCTTTCTGTCTCTCTCACCTATTTAATAATGTCATTAAAAATATGTCAGCATTTACTCTTAAAGCCTTTAAATCTTCTCATCATGGAGTAATCTTACTTATGGCATGGAAATGTAAAGCACACACTGAATAACTGAACTTATTTGGGTCAGTTTTTTGGTTTTCTACAGTCATTACTTGTGGTGCAACATGATGACACTATCTGTATCTGTTTAGTGCTCGCAATATCCAGGAACATCCAGGATACAGAAATAGCATCAGATTGCAGTAAAATAAGAGAAAATGTAATGTATAGTGGGATATCTAATGCTTTAGACAGGAGCTAGAATGATCAAGAGTCTCTTTATGTAACATTTTAAAATAACAGTTTCTGTGCCCTTTATTATTGTGAGCATATAAGATGAATACAAACCCATAGACATGTAAGTTTATATGCTTTGCTTTTGTCATGTAAGTGGTGGAGGTGGATGTAAGTGCAGAAAAGTGCTTATTGTGAATGTAACAATACAGGTATATAATCCAAGTCAGCAGGCAAAATCAGCAAGGGTGGACAGGCAAAGGTCGAGCGAGGCAGAAACAGACAATCTGAGGCACAGACAAAAGGCAAAGTCCAAAATACAGAATCTGAGTCGAGAAACAGAATAACAACAAACATAAGGCTCAGTAAGGGTCACTGGGAATGCCATAGTCCGCAATGTTGTTAACAGTGTCCTTTTATGCATGCGCTATTCTGGGACACGTGTGTGTAATTAGTCTTTAAGGTGTGTGCTGCTCAGAGTGTGAATGTGTGCGATGGGACTTTCAAAGCATGCTAGGCGTTAACATACATGGATGCATGCAAATGTGACAGACCCTCTACAACAACAAAAAAATCTCCCTCCGGAGCTAAAACCCCTCTTGAATGTCCCTGGGGATGAGGACCTGGTGCTGGGTGCAGTGCCATTGGTGCTCTGCTCTGGCTTGAGAGGGACATGGCACCAGAACATGGATGTGGGTGGAAGTTTGGGTTCTGGTTGGACCTTAAATGGTGGTGAGGACACTGGTGGAGTTTTAGGCATGGGCTTAGATCAGGGGTGGGCAATTATTTTTTCCATGGGGCCACATGAGAAACAGAAATTTTTGTGGAGGGCCGGACCAAAAGGCTGAACTAAATTCTGCATAATATTAATTGTATTTCTTTATATAAAGCAGTAAATAACATTGTTTTTACAAGCTGCTAAGACTGGTAAGAGTATGGAAAAAATGAGGTTGCCTTACAAAAAATGTCATTTATTCAATCAAATTTCCCAAAACAATGGTTAACAAAATGTGAACGTTTGTGCCATTTTTTTTTCAGTCACATTAAACCCCAAAAGACAATAAAGACATCACAATATTGTCTTTCTACTCCAAATATCAAGCAAGATACATCATATTATAATAATGATGCCCACATTTGTAGTCTAATCACCTCATTTGGTGTTTTTCGCCAGAGATTGGCTCGGGCTCCGGCGCCTGCTGGTGACGTCACACTATGTGATTGGCTGGACCGTTTGAAGGATGACGTACAAGTTTGTGGTTGGTCTGGACAAATTACAAAAGTAGTTATCACGGAATTAGGTTTCGTGGGATTTCATGTCATGTTCATGTCGCGTGCATTGCGTTTTTGTTGAACACAATTTCAAAATAAAAGCAATGCACATTCAGTCCATGCATGAGGTAAAATTAGAAAATACATTTATTTTGTAATTTCTAATTAACCTTACGCGGGCCGGTCAGCATGAACCAAAGGGCCGGATGCGGCCCGTGGGCCGTAAAATGCCCAGGTCTGGCTTATATGTAAACATGGATCTAGACCTGGACCTGGGTTCGGGCATGGGTTTGGGCATGGGTTCAGGCATGGGTATGGATTCAGGTCTCGGCTCCACAGGAGGTCTGGACTTAGCTTCTGTGACAGTCTCGTCCTTGGTGAAGCCTGGCAGTGGAGTGATGTTGTCCTCAAAGCCTGATGGTGGAGTAAAGAGCTCATTCATTCTGAAGCCAGGCAACAGAGTGACAAACTTCTCGAAACCAGGTGGTGGGGTGACGACGTCCTTGAAGCCCAGTGGGGAAGTGAATAGCTCGTCTAAGCTGAAACCTGGCAGTGGAGTGACGAACTCCTTGAGACTAGGAGGTGAGATGATATATTTATAGCCAGGCAGCATGGCAAAGAGATTGTTCCCACTGAAAGCTGGAGCAGAGGCTGCCCTGTCGGCCCCTGGCACTGGCTCTGGAGTGGGGGCCACTGCTCCAGCATCTGGAGGGAGCTCTGGAGTGAAGGCCTCTTCCTCCTCTGCATCAGCTTCTGGAGTATCAGCCCCCCCCCCAAAAAAAAAAAATTTGATGGGCCTCCTTCCTGGAAGTCTGGGACCAGGAGTTGAGTTCCTCGGTGAAAGACTGGGAGCCCCGGTGTCCTAGGTGCTGCATCTTCACTAGGTGTTCAACCCAGTGTGCCGGTGAGCCAGTAGATCATGCAGCTGACCCATAAGCACAATGGAGATTTGGGCTCCAATCAGGGGCGGAGCTAAGAGGTGGCCAGGGGGGGCCATGGCCACCCCAGGGCACGCCTTGGCCCCGCCCTGGCCACCCCAGGGCCGGACAATAAAATTTATAAAACCGATATGTCCCACGAAATGTTAGTTCCGCCCACTGGATTTTTGTTCCGCCTATTTGGTTTCTGCGGGGATGCATATTACCATAGCACATAAACATTTCGCGTGTTCAAGCAGCAGGTGGTATCAGATAGTCATGCTCTACTCTCAGAGGTGGAAAGTAACGAATTACATTACTCGCGTTACTGTACTTGAGTAGCTTTTTTGTGTACTTATACTTTTTCAAGTAATTTTTAAAGAGTGTACTTTTACTTTTACTTAAGTATGTTTTCTTTTAAGTAGTGTACTTCGGTACATTTTACATCACAACCGTTACTGAGTAAAAAAATAAATAAATAAAAAATAAAAAAAGGCTAAAACGGAGAAGGGGAAATGCGTTCTGGAAATGAATCACGGGAAGGACAGTTGTCGCGTGCGCGAGTCTCACACAGACGATGGCGGACATGCACCGGCGCTTTAAGGGGGGGGGCTTCGGGGGGCTCAAGCCCCTGGGCCACAGCCAATCAGGGGCCTTGTAATATTAATAAAATAATAAACTGTCAGAATCGTGGGCCTACATTAATGTACGGATAGAAATAAGGTTAGAAATAAATGAGCACACAGTAGCCTGCTGTAAGAGACATGGTGGATGTGGTTCGCGAAACGAACACCCACAACTGTACCAGAATAAAATGGAACAAAATGTAACGTCACGCACGAAAGCGCGCCAAAGACTGCAGACTACTGAGACACAAATTTAGAGGCTTTGAAAGATGAAGCGTTCACATGTTAGCGGGGCGCATAAAAGGAAAAAAGAGAGAGATGCAGGTAATGATAGAATCGTTGCCTAAAGTCACAGACTTTTTTAAGGTAAGGATCACCAACCTGTTCAGAATATCAGCTACTTATCAGTTATCAGCCTACCAGCCATACCTGTCAACTTTGAGGTTTGAAAAAAAGGGATATTTCCCAGATTTTTAACTCAAAATAAGGGAAAATTTCGGAAAGTCATACCCTTCACCAAAAGTGGGTGTGTAGTTGAATGGGGGGCAATTTTCTATCTAGTATTTGTGATTTCCTGTACTCTGGTGCATGTTGGTGATAGCCAAGACCCAAACTCAATATGCTTATGGTTTATAGAGTGCATTTGTGAATAAACTATACATTTATTTTTATTTGCTTTTAGTGGTACCAGTTATTTCCCAAATTAAGGGCTAAAATACGTATCTTATGTTAAAATAAGAAAGATCATTATATAACCAGTCAATAAATTCAATTCCATTGCAATTTATTATGGTTTTACCATAGTCATGGCCTCGGAACGATAGATAGATAGATAGATAGATAGATAGATAGATAGATAGATAGATAGATAGATAGATAGATAGATAGATAGATAGAGTAATAAAGAGATAAAGAGTAATATAAGATATTAAACCACGAGTGATTTAAAATGGGTAAGTTTCAGATAGAAAATAAAATAGACAATGAGTGGATAAAACAGTTAATACACCAATTAGTTTACACTAGGCTATTTATGAGGTCTTAGCCAGGACATACTTAATGTAAACATGTGTAGCTTACCTTTGATTATTTGGGACGCTTTCGTTTTCCCCATGGAAAATTTCTTTGTGATGGAAGAGTCTGGGAACATTCCAGCCACGCACTTGTTGAAATCATCAAAGAAAGAGAGGCTAATGTTTTTCTTAGCTATTAGCATCGACATCTTCACCTCCGACCTAATCAGTGTTGCCAGATACTGCTGACGTTTTCCAGCCCAAAATATGTTCAAAACCCGCCAAAATGCACTTGAAACCGCCCAACTTGGGTGGGAAACCGCCCAATCTGGCAACACTGGACCTAATCACTTGTTCAGCCTCGCCTCCGGACGTAGTTATGCAATTACTGATGCCTGAGAGGGCGGGGACGTGAATTCATGGCCCGACTTCCTGCTGTAAACTCCTGTCAGAGGCACGTCATGAATTCTGGACCTACCGACTTTTTTATATTGTGAAAATACGGGACTTTTATATAATGTGAAAATACGGGATATTTTCGGGAAAATAAAAAAACAGGAAGACAGAGGGAAATAAGTCAAAATAAGGGATTTCCCGGGAAAAACGGGAGGGTTGACAGGTATGCTACCAGCAGCTAGGCTATGTGCAGCTAGGCTAGATATGCTATGATCTGTCCAACAGTAAAATAAATCAGTTGTGATTTGAATACGTGTCGTGTGATTTGAGTTATAATCCTGTTAGTATAATAGCATATTTCCATGGGGATAATAAAATGTCTAAAATGGCACCTACTGAAGAAATTGATGAAAAAGATTGTAGGCTATAATTTTCACAGTTCGGGCAGCAGACAGAGTAAGCATACTGAGGGGAATAGCAATACAAAGCTAGCGCAGATCCACATTTCTCACTAGCTGTGTTGGGTGTGTTGTTAACGCGTGTGGATTTAAGTGAAATACTTGAGAAGTTCTGTGGTCAAGACAACGTTTTAAGGTAAGGACGCTTGATTATTAATGTTTGCCCACCGTGGCTTGTTGTTGACGAAAGGCCCACATGATTTTGCCTTATGCAGCTACTGCTAGCGTCATGCTTTGAACTAGGTTAAGCTCATTTGCGCTAAAGGATGGGTTTATTGAAGGACTTTGATGTAGCTAGTTTCTTTTAAAAAAATCGTATGCTCAAAACAGTATGCCCATGTTCATCATGTTTAACTTTTTTCTTGATGGAGTGCGTGAAATATTGTTGCAAGTGGTATTTCGATGCAGTCATGTCAAAAAGGCAGTTGAATGCACGGTCTTATTCAAGGAGAAGGAAGACTTGCATGATGCTTGAACATAGATCAGTAAAATAGACCCTAGTAGGACTTGGTTTCGTGTATTTCGGTCTGTAGAGTTATGAGTTTGGCCGCTGTCCATGGTGTTTACGTTTCATGTGGCCGCCGAGCCAAGTCCCTTGATCATCATCATCATCATGTTCCCCTGTCAAAAGTTAAACTCTCTAGGGGTGCTTCTGCTTTAGAAGTTGCAGCAGTTGCTCAAAGTTTGATTTGTCCATCATCATACGTCTTATCTGTTGGATGCCTATGCCCAGCAGATTTTCCCATTTCGTCCATTTGTAACCATTTTTGTCAAACAGGAGCTGCTTTTGCACTTGGTTATTGCCCATCCGGCAAACGTGAGCAATATATTTTAGTTGTTGTACGTAGCAGGATAGTTTTATATCCTGGGTTCCTGTCAGTTTCCGGAGGTCAGCATTGGACATCTTGTAGCTCCAGTCTATATCTTCATTTGTAGTGTTCTTTTGGTCAGGGGCATTCTTTCGTTTATATCCACCTTTAATCATTTTCCTTAGGAAGCCGTGCCACACTACCTCAATTTTGTGAATTTCACTGGATGATAGTTGCCATGCCTGTGTGCTGTACAGGAGACGAGATCGAACGCATGCCACTAGGAACTTTATATGGGTTTTTAGTAGTATTCGGTGGTCGGTTAGAACGTGTTTCAGTTCATTCCATTTCATGAATGCAGCACTTATCCTAGCATGCAGGAAATGTGAGGATTCATCACAGTTGCTGACATTATAACCAAGATATTTAAAGGTGCGGACGTTTTTAATATTAGTGCCGCCAAGGGAAATGATACTTGGTTTACATTTGATATCCTCACTGACGTTAAAAGCCATTGTTTCTGTTTTGACATATGATATTTGTAAACCAAAGCGGGTGTAGGTCTTATCATACAACTGAAGAATATTCTGAAGCTGCTCGATGGATCCAGCGAGTATGGCCTGATCATCTGCGTATAGAATCTCTGTTATGCAACCCTCTCCTGATGCTCGTGCTTTCGTACGCATTTCTCTTGTGGATACCTTATTTGGAATGCAATATCTGAACTTGAAGCCTGTATCTGGGTACAGTTTTGATATCTCATGCTGTGCAATCCTGACAACAAAGTCCATATAGATATTAAAACTGATGGCGATTCTAGGGCACCTTGTCTTGCAGTGAATGTTTGTTTTCATGCCGCCGAGCTATTTTTATGTATTTTATTTTTTAAAAGGACTTGTCTGTAGGTGTGTGGGTTTTATGTTTACAACACTTAGGTCTACATTAGCGCATGCGCGCTTGTGTGGTTATCTCTGGCCACGCCCCTGCGTGAAAGTTACGCAGTATCACTGTCCTGTCCGTGGTAATAATCAGAACCGGCTCTGTAATGATAATGCGCGTGTTCTTCTCTCCCTCTGTGGTCGGATGTGTTGAGCGATGTGAGCGTGGGCCTTGCGCAGCTACGCTGAGCCAAACGTAACCTATCATAGGCTTCTAGGCTAATTACGTGCTTACACTGTAAATGCTTGACACGTATTGCAAATAAAATAAGAGTGTTTTCCTGGCCAACGGTAAGGGTAGGGTTGACAGGTAGCCTATGAGGGGCCTAGCCCCTGGGCCACGGGTGTTGATAAAGCACTCCTGCGGACATGGAGGAGACCGAGGAACCTGTGGTGGACGACCCTGCAGAAAATGCAATTTCTTCCAGTAATGAAGTGCACCCCTGGCCCTACATACGTGATCAGCTTCGTAGAGAAAAGGGGTGACAGTTTCATTATGCAATGCAGATTATGTGTGCCCAAGAAGACAACCATTGCGGCATACAAAAATTCGACGTCTAATCTGCGCAAGCATGTTGAGGTAAGTATTGTCATTGGCATCATAATCACGGGCGCAGATAGAGGGTGGGACGGGTGGGATTCGTCCCACCCAGATTTAAATTCACCTCGTTTGGTCCCCCCCACTTATAGGGAGGAAAAAACGTCTATGCTGTCTTTCTTTGCATAAGGCAAACCTCACGGAAAAATCAAAAGACTAATTACCATTCGGTTTATTGAGGTGCACAGAAGTGTATACATAGTTGCAACAACTCACATAAAACAAAACAAAGACTGATATTCGGTTGGTTGAGCTGCGCAGACTGCACAGGTTGCGTGCTCGAGCTTGGTTGCTATGGTTACCCACAACAAGTTTGACAGGCATATCGGGGTTGGGGTTGGTTTGCTGGCAGCTTTGTCCCCCCCAGTTCAAAAAACGTATCTGCGCCCCTGATCATGATGTTTCCTTTCCATAGTAAAACCGACAATAGGCTGGTTATATTCCAAAAATAGTGGATGGCATTGCTAATGTTGAAGTAGCAACCTGTTGGTACTGTAACATAACGGTAACTAGTCTGTTATTCGGTTGGCTAATCATGCAAGCAAGTTAGCTCGCCAACCTGACGTGATCAGTCCTCCTACCATTCTACATCCAACAGGCCAGAAAGGAATACTAAGCAAAATAAATAATGTTTGAATTGAATTGTTCAATAACACACAGTGCACACAGGCAAGCTACGAGATTTCGGTGCAACATTTCACTTTCATATTTCGTGTACAATGCTTTGTGTGTGGTCAGGGCGATGTAAACGACATGACTGTGTGTATTGACCTTTTTTGTTTGTCTCAGTTTTAATGCAGCATTATCCTAAGCATTCAATTTGATACACTTCCTTTAAATAAAACATCTGGGTTGAGATGTACATATATCCTTGTTTCCTCTTCTTTTTCATTTTTGCACAACACAATGGAGGCAGAAAACACCCATTGTTAAAAGTAACGTTTTACTTTTACTCAAAGTACATTTTAAATGATCTACTTTTTACTTTTACTTGAGTAGATTTTTTGTCTGGTAACTTTACTTGTACTTAAGTAAAATTTCATCAGAGTAACAGTACTTGTACTTGAGTATAATATTTTAGTACTCTTTCCACCTCTGTCTACTCTGACAACACAACAACCTACGAACTACGTGAACGTGCGATTAATTTGGGATGTAAGTTATTCATCTCTTATACTCTCTTCAAGTTTTCTCACTTTGTAGACATACAGTTACAATTCTGTCCTCAGACAATTCAGTTTTTCCAGAAATCTCCAGAGTTTCCAGAAATCTCCACTTTGCCCGGGGTTTTCGAAAATATCCGTTTTCAGTGACTGAAACCTTCGTTTACATGTAAATGCAACCGTATAGATACATATGTGTCTTTATAGATCTCCGGCTACAGTGGCATTTGTGCTGTGTGCACACATAGATAGATACTAGATAGATAGAAAACAGAACGTCGGTGGTTTTTGATTGTACGACTCAAAAGCGAAAATTACGTCGGCAAGTTAGCTGTCTGTGAATCACTTTGCTCACTCCAACCGCAGAATACAACTTTTAAAGTTAATGTTTGTCTGTTACATGAAAATATAGAGATGTTGTGTGTTACTGGTGGGAGTACACAGTGATTAATAATTGTCACACTCATACATACACAACACTCCTGCATTCTCTCAACACACACACACTCTCCCCCTACCCCTCTCTCTCTCACACACACACTTTCCCCCTACCCCTCTCTCTCTCTCACACACACACTCTCCCCCTACCCCTCTCTCTCTCACACACACACTCTCCCCCTACCCCTCTCTCTCTCACACACACACTCTCCCCTACCCCTCTCTCTCTCACACACACACTCTCCCCCTACCCCTCTCTCTCTCACACACACACTCTCCCCCTACCCCTCTCTCTCTCACACACACACTCTCCCCCTACCCCTCTCTCTCTCACACACACACTCTCCCCCTACCCCTCTCTCTCTCACACACACACTCTCCCCCTACCCCTCTCTCTCTCACACACACACTCTCCCCCTACCCCTCTCTCTCTCACACACACACTCTCCCCTACCCCTCTCTCTCTCACACACACACTCTCCCCCTACCCCTCTCTCTCTCACACACACACTCTCCCCCTACCCCTCTCTCTCTCACACACACACTCTCCCCCTACCCCTCTCTCTCTCACACACACACTCTCCCCCTACCCCTCTCTCTCTCACACACACACTCTCCCCCTACCCCTCTCTCTCTCACACACACACTCTCCCCCTACCCCTCTCTCTCTCACACACACACTCTCCCCCTACCCCTCTCTCTCTCACACACACACTCTCCCCCTACCCCTCTCATGCACCACATTTCTATATTTACATGTAACACACTCACTCATACACAACACTTACGCACTCTCTCAACACACTGTCTATCTCACTCTCACACAATTTGTGCACTACATTTCTATATTTACATGTAACATTCATACACTCTCAACACAGACACACAACTCATGCACGACATTTTTATATTTAAATGTAACACTCATGCACTGTCTTAACACTCTCTCTCTCTCACTCACTCATATATGAACACACTTCACTCTCTTAACACACACTGTCTTTCTCTCACTCACTATAAGATACAACTCATGCACTCTCAACACACACACACACACACACACACACACACACACACACACACACACACACACACCACTCATGCATGATGCACTACATTTCTATATTTACATGTAACACACTCACTGGTGGGTGGCACGGTGGTGTAGTGGTTAGCGCTGTCGCCTCACAGCAAGAAGGTCCTGGGTTCGAGCCCCGGGGCTGGCGAGGGCCTTTCTGTGTGGAGTTTGCATGTTCTCCCCGTGTCCGCGTGGGTTTCCTCCGGGTGCTCCGGTTTCCCCCACAGTCCAAAGACATGCAGGTTAGGTTAACTGGTGACTCTAAATTGACCGTAGGTGTGAATGTGAGTGTGAATGGTTGTCTGTGTCTATGTGTCAGCCCTGTGATGACCTGGCGACTTGTCCAGGGTGTACCCCGCCTTTCGCCCGTAGTCAGCTGGGATAGGCTCCAGCCTGCCTGCGACCCTGTGGAAGGATAAAGCGGCTAGAGATAATGAGATGAGATGAGACACTCACTGGTATACACAACACTCATGCACTCTGAACACACACACTCACCCACACACCACCCATGCACTACATTTCTATATTCACATATAACACACACAACACTCATGCACTCTGAACATACACTCTGTCTCTCACACACACAACTTATGCACTTCATTTTTGTATTTACATGTAACATATCTTCACACACACACACACACACACACACACACACACACACACACACACACACAATTCGTATACTACAGCTCATATATATCTACATGCAGTGCGCATACTCTCTCTCTCTCTCTCTCTCTCTCTCTCTCACACACACCACTCATGCACTACACCTCATCTATGTCGTGTTACATCAGTGTAACTCACTCACTCACTCACTCACTCACTCACTCACTCACTCACTCACTCACACACACGCATACACACGCACACATTTTGTAACTTAACACATTTAGTTTGTACAGTACTTGCAATGGACAATATCACAACATGTTGTAAGTGTTTACATATGTTGTATGTATGAGTTAAGTATACAAGCATTTTCCTTTTCCTGAGCAAAGCACTCTTTATTCAAGCCTGACTAATATCCTTCCTACTTCCCAGGTGCCTGGGACAGGTGATCTTTTAGTTTTTACTTTTGCATTTTAGTAGTGATTGTTAAAATCCTGATGCTTAACTAGAGTAAACAAGTTGGATGGTTTCTTTGTTTTGCAGATGCTTTATGTTACATGAATAAATTAATACATTAATTTCTGACCTCTTGGCTCACATGCATTTTGTTCATGAGTTAGGCACTAGATATGCCACCAGATACATCAGAATACAGGAAATCAAATCTAGCTAATTCAAAATTCCCCAGGGGAGGACCCCCAGAACACCCCCCCCCCCCTTTATTTAGTCACAGCATGGCCACCCCTTGTATATCCTTGGCCCCCCTTTGGCCACCCCATGTAAAAAATCCTGGCTACGCCACTGGCTCCAATAAGTCCTAGTCGAAAAAGCTGCACTGTGGCAAAAATCCATTTGGATTTGGTGCTGGTATTTTTAGCCCCAGCCATTGAAAAAAAATCACAGATCCTGGGTTCAGCAACCTGACCTCAGCATGGAACAGTACAGCCTTTTCTCCTCCATGACATGCGTGTATTAGGTTAAATATTCTGTCATGTAAGTGTCGGAGGCAGATGTAAGTTAAGAAGAGTGTTTATTGTGAAAATAACAGTACGCGGGCATCTAATCCAAGTCAGCAGGCAAAATCAGCAATGGTGGACAGGCAAAGGTCAAGCGAGGCACAAATGGAAAATTGGAGGCACAGACAAAAGCCAAAGTCCAAATACAGAATCAGAGCCGAGAACCAGAATAACAACATAAACATACAGCTCAGTAAGGGTCACTGGGAATGCAATACTTCATAATGTTGTAGAGTGAACAGCGTCCTTTTACAACCCCGATTCCAAAAAAGTTGGGACAAAGTACAAATTGTAAATAAAAACGGAATGCAATAATTTACAAATCTCAAAAACTGATATTGTATTCACAATAGAACATAGACAACATATCAAATGCTGAAAGTGAGACATTTTGAAATTTCATGCCAAATATTGGCTCATTTGAAATTTCATGACAGCAACACATCTCAAAAAAGTTGGGACAGGGGCCATAAGAGGCTGGAAAAGTTAAAGGTACAAGAAAGGAACAGCTGGAGGACCAAATTGCAACTCATTAGGTCAATTGGCAATAGGTCATTAACATGACTGGGTATAAAAAGAGCATCTTGGAGTGGCAGCGGCTCTCAGAAGTAAAGATGGGAAGAGGATCACCAATCCCCCTAATTCTGCGCCGACAAATAGTGGAGCAATATCAGAAAGGAGTTCGACAGTGTAAAATTGCAAAGAGTTTGAACATATCATCATCTACAGTGCATAATATCATCAAAAGATTCAGAGAATCTGGAGGAATCTCCGTGCGTAAGGGTCAAGGCCGGAAAACCATACTGGGTGCCCGTGACTTTCGAGCCCTTAGATGGCACTGCATCACATCCAGGCATGCTTCTGAATTGGAAATCACAAAATGGGCTCAGGAATATTTCCAGAGAACATTATCTGTGAACACAATTCACCGTACCATCCGCTGTTGCCAGCTAAAACTCTATAGTTCAAAGAAGAAGCCGTATCTAAACATGATCCAGAAGCGCAGACGTCTTCTCTGGGCCAAGGCTCATTTAAAATGGACTGTGGCAAAGTGGAAAACTGTTCTGTGGTCAGACGAATCAAAATTTGAAGTTCTTTATGGAAATCAGGGACCCTGTGTCATTCGGACTAAAGAGGAGAAGGACGACCCAAGTTGTTATCAGCGCTCAGTTCAGAAGCCTGCATCTCTGATGGTATGGGGTTGCATTAGTGTGTGTGGCATGGGCAGCTTACACATCTGGAAAGACACCATCAATGCTGAAAGGTATATCCAGGTTTTAGAGCAACATATGCTCCCATCCAGACGACGTCTCTTTCAGGGAAGACCTTGCATTTTCCAACATGATGATGCCAAACCACATACTGCATCAATTACAGCATCATGGCTGTGTAGAAGAAGGGTCCGGGTACTGAACTGGCCAGCCTGCAGTCCAGATCTTTCACCCATAGAAAACATTTGGCGCATCATAAAACGAAAGATGCGACAAAAAGACCTAAGACAGTTGAGCAACTAGAATCCTACATTAGACAAGAATGGGTTAACATTCCTATCCCTAAACTTGAGCAACTTGTCTCCTCAGTCCCCAGATGTTTACAGACTGTTGTAAAGAGAAAAGGGGATGTCTCACAGTGGTAAACATGGCCTTGTCCCAACTTTTTTGAGATGTGGTGTTGTCATGAAATTTAAAATCACCTAATTTTTCTCTTTAAATGATACATTTTCTCAGTTTAAACATTTGATATGTCATCTATGTTCTATTCTGAATAAAATATGGATTTTTGAAACTTCCACATCATTGCATTCCATTTTTATTTACAATTTTACTTTGTCCCAACTTTTTTGGAATCGGGGTTGTATGCATGCGCTGATTATGCTCTAATCTTGGACAGGTGTGTGTAATTAGTCTTTGAGGTGTTCGCTGCTCAGAGCATGAATACATGCGTGTGGAAGTTCGATGTGCCCCGGCACGATCGTGCGTGGATCTGACAGCCTTTTTTTTTGTAAACTTGATACTTTGGTTAAGTAAAGCACTGGAGTTTAAGTCTCAGTTAATTTATTGGTAAATGTGGTTAAATCAGTGTAAGCTAGAAGAAAGAAGTGGTGCATCAGTGATTAAAGATTTGAGCATACAAAGGTTATGAGTTCAAATCCCAGCACTATGAAGCTGCTCTGGTGCCGGGAGTAACCTTCACCTACTCAGGTGTGTCCTGCTCCAGTTTTATAAGATGCTTTGGGTAAAAGCATCAGCCAAATGGAGTGGATTAGATTTTATTTTCAAATTTACAGTAGATTAGAAAAAGCATACAGCACAGTGACATATTGTTCATAAAATTACTTGTAAATAATGTTTTATAATTATTTGTGACCTATCTGTGACTCTTTCAGGCAAGCTTTCGAAACAAGAGTAAATGAATATTGCACTTCAGATACTGACTTTATCTGTATTTGTATCCATTTAAATCTGTTTATACAGTTTATCTGTTCATGTTTTCATATTCAGTTACATCCCGACTGTGGACTTCAGTGAGTGGTAGATGTGAGTGAGTTGTAGAGTTCCAGGTTGTCTGTAGTTCTGTAGAGTTGCTGCAGATGGTGAACTGCTCATTAACACATCATTACCTGCTGTGTTCCTACAGGCTGCTGGCTGGAAGGAAATGGAGGCTTAATAAAAATCACTGCTTACACAGGAGACTCAGTACTGCTGCCCTGCTCCTGCACTGACCTCCAAACCACACCTGAGACATTCAAATGGGAGAAACTCACAACAAATGAAAAGAATTGGGTAAAGATATCTCCTGAGAGTGATCAGTACAAAGAGAGATTTCAGCTGGTTAATGATCGCTCTTCAGGAAATCTCTCTCTGCTCATATCAACCCTGACTGAAGAGGATGGAGGAGATTACAGGTGTAGTGTTAAAGGGAGTCAATACAGAGACATCAGACTCACTGTTAAAGGTAAAGGACTAATTTTTATTCACAATGCTACTTCAGTGATAATCTCATCTCATCTCATCTCATTATCTCTAGCCGCTTTATCCTTCTACAGGGTCGCAGGCAAGCTGGAGCCTATCCCAGCTGACTACGGGCGGAAGGCGGGGTACACCCTGGACAAGTCGCCAGGTCATCACAGGGCTGACACATAGACAACCATTCACATTCACACCTACGGTCAATTTAGAGTCACCAGTTAACCTAACCTGCATGTCTTTGGACTGTGGGGGAAACCGGAGCACCCGGAGGAAACCCACGCGGACACGGGGAGAACATGTAAACTCCACACAGAAAGGCCCTCGCCGGCCCCGGGGCTCGAACCCAGGACCTTCTTGCTGTGAGGCGACAGCGCTAACCACTACACCACCGTGCCGCCCAGTGATAATCTCATGACAGATTAATCTGATGTTGTAACAGCGATGCAATATGTTGATGTTTGTTCATTCTCCGGGTTGCACACTGAATCAACCGACAGTGACTCTGACTGGATACGTGGGACAGTCTGTCCTTCTGCCCTGCTCCTGCTCTGAACTACAAGCCAAACCACACACTGTCACATGGACGTTTTTAAATGGTTCTGATTTCAAAGAAATCTTCCCAAGTGACCAGACAAATCTCTACACAGACAGAGTTCAGCTCTTTAATGATCATCTTCCAGGAAATCTCTCTCTACTCATATCACACCTGACTGTAGAGGATGGAGGATATTACAGGTGTGAGATCAGAGACAACATCGAAAGAGATGTCTGTCTCACAGTAAGAGGCAAAATGACCTTCTGTAAATAAACCATGTGTGAAGTTGACTACAGGATGTAGCTAAAGTAAGAAAATATAAAGAAATAGAGGAAAAGTGCAAGATAAAATCAGAAATAAAATGTAACAATCAGATGTGAAAAGTTTCTGTTCTGTGTTCTGCCCCTCGTCTGTGTTTGTGTTGGTGATGGATTATCTGAGTTTGTGTTCTGACCCACTTTCACTTCTCACTACGATTCCTGGATTGTCTTTAATAAAGAACACGTTGAGTTTACACACTTGTGTCCTGCCTTCACTCACTGCATCTCACACTCTTTATTTCTAACTTATTAAACCTTTATCTCCTTGCAGACGCACCGACAAAACCATCAACATCCGCACCAGTGACCAGAACAACTTCACCTCATTCCAAACCAGGTACCACACACCACTGATACACACTGGAATGAAAAGGGTTTGTTAGTGTGTTAGTACATCAGCTCACAGCAAGAATCACACACTCACTTTATCTGGTACACTTTATCCTGTACATGTCACAACAGCAACAAAATTAACCCCAGTGGTTAATGACAAAACATATGCACCCTTTGAAACAGGTACTGATCAATACACTACATTAACTTCTGTTCATTTCAGATGAAGTTTCATGATGTTCTCCTGTTCTCGCAACATCTCCAGGAACAGAATTCTCTCTTAAAACTACTCTTTATAAATACAGAACTTTTATAAGCTCTAAAACTGATCCAGATGGTTAGTTAGTGACGCAGATAAATCTTAAAATTAGTCTTAGATTATCTGAAGTGTCCACCAGACTACAATCTGTGAATGAGCCATTGCTATATGTAGGTACAATAATGTATTAGAACGAGCGCATTGATATAAACCTGTGATATTCAGCTGCAGATTTGTTAGTACAGCAAAACCAATTCTTGTGATCAATGATAAAGTGAATCCACAATCATCTGAACCATCCAAAAAATGTAACGATGAATTGACTGCATTAACTTCATTTACAGTTTTTGTGCTTCATGCTTGTTTGACATTTACGGGAACGCAAAGATTTTTTTTTTCTGTGAAAGGACCAAAGTACTCATTTCTAATCATACATACATACTCTAAAAGTAGATTAAAATGTTTAATGAGTACAATTAGGGGCGGCACGGTGGTGTCGTGGTTAGCACTGTCGCCTCACAGCAAGAAGGTCCGGGTTCGAGCCCCGTGGCCGGCGAGGGTCTTTCTGTGTGGAGTTTGCATATTCTCCCTGTGTCCGCGTGGGTTTTCTCCGGGTGCTCCGGTTTCCCCCACAGTCCAAAGACATGCAGGTTAGGTTAACTGGTGACTCTAAATTGACCGTAAGTGTGAATGTGAGTGTGAATGGTTGTCTGTGTCTATGTGTCAGCCCTGTGATGACCTGGCGACTTGTCCAGGGTGTACCCCGCCTTTCGTCCGTAGTCAGCTGGGATAGGCTCCAGCTTGCCTGCGACCCTGTAGAACAGGATAAAGCGGCTAGAGATAATGAGATGAGATGTTATATTTAATTTCCTTCATTCCTTAATTTCTTTCATAATTTCATGATAATTATTCTCTTCTAATTCTGCCTCATTTTCTGTAAAATTTGCTTCACAAATGAAAGGGTTACTGTCCTGAAAACATGAAAATCGAGTTATCCAATGAGATTTGTTTGTTTGTTGTCTCTAGGCTGAGAAGAGTTTCGAGCTGGCTCACTTATTGGTTAGGACTTCATTGCCAGGACAGAAGGCCATGGCAGTGTGTGTTTATGCAGGAAATGACAAATGACTAATTAACCAATCAGATTTTGATTTATAGTGGGAGGGACCAAAAATTTATCACCCTAGGCCTTCTCGAAGGCCAACACGGGCTTAACCGTGAGTCGGCACCGTCTGCACAGTAGTGAAGTCACCTTCCAGTCAGTGTAGCGTTCATCAGTCATGTTAACGGATGCTAATAAAGCAGTCAAGCCAGTGCTATCAAGAGCTACAGGCTAACGACTGAGAAACTAAGATTTCTGTCTCCAGACTCTTCTTCCACGCTGCACGCTTGCCACAGTATTTTTCACTCAGACTTAAAGATTCATTTCCCTGTATCCCTGTACTTAGTTACTTTTAAAATCAGCATTGACAGCTACATACGACGGAGCTACCTGCAGCCTGCCGCTGATCCCTTACAAAATCCTTTGCCCTGTTGCCTTTTTGATATCTGACTAAGTTTTGGCTGAGCTCAAGTCCCAACTCTAATAGGAACGGTTCTCCACTGGTGGTGTGCACTACTGAACATTTAAACCTGTAATTTGCAGCAGCGCGATAATCTGAGCAGCTCTTATAGAATATTAATCAACTCCGTTTGACCAATCAGAATGTTTTTATTGCTTTTCACTGTGAACTCTTCAAACACAGATCCTCAACACATCTACATCAGTGTTGGTGTTGTGATGGCTCTGTTGCTGCTGCTGATCTTCGGAGGAGTCATGTACTGGAAACACATTGGTACACACACCCACATATGCGTATGCGCACACACGCATGCATGCACATTGAGTGATTTTTACAGTCTCACTCTGTCTTGTTTCATTCTGTAGAACAGAGACGTAGACAGACTGAGATCAGTGATGGACAAACAGGACAGCAGACACAGCAGAAGAAGGTGAATGCACACATCCACGTTGTTTCACTAGTGGGATGTTCTTTAGTAACAAGTCTTACATTCGGTGTGTGTGTGTGTGTGTGTGTGTGTGTGTACACCCGGGTGTGTAGAACTTTACCGAACCTATGAACTTGATCGCAACATCAGAACCCACTTATGAATCAGTACACACACAGGTGAGTGTGTTTAAGTGTTCAGGACAATCTGTGTTACTGATTTGTTGCTGATTTGTGCATTTGGTTCTGCGTGCATGTGTGTGTGATGTTCTAATATAACTTGTTTTTCTCCAGAATGATTCTGTTGTGCCGTACACAGCTATAAACCCACAATCTCAACGCAACAATGTGGAAGAAAAGGTGTGTATTGTTCTAGAAATGTGTATCTCGTGTGTGTGTGTGTGTGTGTGCACGCACGCATATGTTTAATCACATGTTATTGATCTTCTATCTCATCAGGATGATGTGACGTACTCGACTGTAGTCCACGGCAACACTGTGAGAGCAGCACACACTCAACAAGCATCAGGAGATACGACAGTATATGCCAGCATCAAAACTAATTAAGTAACACACACACACACGAGTATATCTGTGAGGCATTTCCATTGACTTGTTCGTTGTTGTAGCAAAATGATTCAACACTTACACAATTTTTTTATTTTATGTTTTTATGAAATATTGTTTAAAATAATTATTTTGAACTAATATTAATTTATTGTGATTAACAACAACAATAATACAACGTTTTTATGTACATATGCTTCTTAAAATGTATACTCTCATTTTTTTGTATTTTATGCTTTTGCATATTAAGGTTTAAGATCTTTTTGTAATATTTTGCATTATACTTACATCTTTAAAGCAGCACTTTGTCATTGTTAAAACCCTCTTTGAGCTCTTGTTTGCTATCAAAAACACGCTTTCCATGAATGTATAAACCGCACATTTTTGTGTATCTGTGTCCTTTTTTTTTTTTTTTGTCTTAGCTGTTTATAAATATATAATTATTGTCCAAGAGCAGTTTTCAGTTCCTTTCAGCATGTGGATTCTCATTTGCCCAAATTTCTGTTACTTAGAGATCGGCTGAGCTGAGAGTTACAGGAAATGCACTCTTTCTTCCTGGAATGTCCAGTATCAAAGAATAAAGTACTCAGAGCTTGTTGAGGGCCGCCATGACCTAATGATAAGAGAAGCAACCTTGGGATCAAAAGGTCACTGGTTCGATGCCCTGGACCAGCTGAAATGGCTGAAGTGCCCTTGAGCAAGGCACCTAACCCCCAACTGCTCCCCAGGCTGCTCTGGGTACACTGTATGCTGCTCTGGATAAGAGTGTCTGCTAAATGCCTGGAATGTAATGCAACTACATTTCCCAGAATGCACTGCAGCCGAGAAGTATGTTTCTGAGGTTTTATTTCTCATAGATTTGTGACTTTTTATTGTCAGAAAATCTGAGTTTTATTCTCAGAATATTACCCCCTCTCTCAGCTTTTTTTTAAACCTACGATGGCCTTATTAAGCCGTCGTAAAATCTGGACCCAAGTCCTCTAAGACAAGCTTTTGAACTGCATGCTGGCTCTCTACAATGTGTCAAAGCTTGTTTTACTTTCTATCACTGGCAGTTTTGCAATCCCGAGCAATAACTCGTCATAACTGGTGTGAAATAACCATTTAATGACATTTATTTCTTCAAATTTATAGCACATAATGTGATACAATATGGAACTGAAAAGCCCATAAATTAGCACAATGAATATATACTTTTAATATAATCAAAGCAATTCAACACACATTGTTAGTTTATTCTCTTTCCCTTACCCCCTCCCCTCCCCCACCTTTTATCTTCATTTCAAATACTTCTACAGAAAGCAGAACTACGGTACATAATTTCATGTTAACTGCAAGCCTGGAAGTTGCATCATCGATGACGTTCTTTGTTGCTTAGCAACATAAAAAAGAAAAACTCTGAAACCTAAATCTCACATGACGCAATGCTGTAAAATAACAATGCAAATTAAGAGTGGGATACGTGTCCATTTTTGTGTCCTTATTGTCACAAATATAATCAATAGGCACATTTGTATTTTTCTGAATTTCTGCATGAATTCCAGGAGTTGATCTGTTGACCAAGGGTGTTGCCAGATAATGTAATAGAGTTGTGTAAGCTCTGTGTTGAACAGGCATGTACGGTAGGTGTACAGATTTACACCACATATATAGGGTGGTAACTACCGTAGCCTGCTGAGTAAGTGTGCCAGTTAGGAGCTGCTCTGCTGATCAAGTGTTTAGATCAGAAGATGGTGAGTTGATTGTGTGTCAGTCAGTTGCTGGTAAATTGATTAGGTGTGTAGATCAGTAGCTTTGGAGTTGATTCGGTGTGGTGGTCAACAGTGTTGTGGTGCTCGAGCCCAGTCTCAAGATCACTTTTTGAAGGTCTCAGTCTTGGACACTGACCCTCAGGATTTTATTTCAAGACCGGTCAAGACCACAACTTTGGGGATTTTGCTAAATTGCCCGTATATTGTCTGATTTATTTGTTAACATCATTACTGTGATTGGATGTAAAACTTCTTGTTTCAAATGCAGCCAGTAACGTGACTCATTGCTATTTCAAAATTTTTGTTACTGTTACTGGGCGTCACCCCTCCTCCACCCTTTCACACCACTGGTCTGGTCCTGGTCTTGACTCAGTCTTGCCTTGCCTTGGTCTTGGTCTTGACTTGATCCCAATCCCTCAATGTCTTGGTCTTGTCTTGGTCTCAATACACTTTGGTCTCAGTTTAGGTGGTCTTGATGACAAAACTAGTGGTCAGTAGCTGGTAAATTGATTAGGTGTGATGGTCCGTAGCTGGTAAGTTATTCAGGTGTCTAAGGCCCAATCCCAATTCTAATTTCTACCCCTACCCCTCCGCCTTCCCCTCCGCCTTCCCCTTGGCCCTTCCCCTTGAAACTGAGCTACAAGGGATAGGGCTTGAAATTCAACCCTTACGTATTGGGATAGCCCTTCAACGATCGCATACGTCATCGCGTACCTCCGTCAGCGTTTACGTTAGCAAAACGCGACGCATCATTGGCTGCGACCAGCCGCTACAGTCAGAGCCAGAGGCAGAAATCTCTGCTGGCAGGGTGTGATTTGTTAACTAACACCACTGAATGGGATCTCTTTGGCGCTTCGTGCACCACATCCGACAGAATGAGGTGTCAGAACACTCATGTAAACAATAAAAGCGAGAATAATAGAACAAAACGTACGCAGTCAAGCAACCGAAAACAATACTCACTCCCAAAGCTTTTTAGCAGCAGCTTGGATTTCAGAAATCGCTGCTCATTCTCAGCTCGAAAGCGAATCAAGCGGCGTGTTTCCTCTGGATAACAACTTAAAACACGTAAATAATGGAGAAAATACATTTATGACAATCTTTCGCCGCGGGAAGCGCCATCTTTCTGAAATCCGCATGAAATCTCGCTGAAATCCGCATGGCATTGTGGGAAATCACTCAAACCCCTTCGTTCGGAGTCTGCTCCAGGAAAATCTCCATTTGGAGGGGTACAGAAGCCCTACCCCTTCCCCTCCCCCTCCGCGTTAACTGGGATTGGGATACCCCTACCCCTTCACGTGAACGCGCAAAATGGAGGGGAAGGGCCAAGGGGTTGGTCCAAGGGGTGAAATGGGATTCGGCCTAAGTCAGTAGATGGTCTGCCTATTTAGTGTGTGGGTCCATTGCTGGTGAATTGATCAGGTGTGTAAATCATTAGTTGGTGAGATGATCAAGTGTGCAGGTCTGTAATTAATGAGTTAATCAGAGGTGCCCATCAGTAGCTTGCCAGATGATCAGCTGCATAGGTAGCTGGTCAGTTGATCAGATGTGTAGGCCACTATATAGCCAGAATCAGGTGACTAGGTCAGGGCAGCACGGTGGTGTAGTAGTTAGCACTGTTGCCTCACAGCAAGAAGGTCCTGGGTTCAAGCCCAGTGGTTGGCGAGGGCCTTTCTGTGTGGAGTTTGTGTGGGTTTCCTCTGGGTGCTCCAGTTTCCCACACAGTCCAAAGACATGCAGGTTAAGTTAATTGGTGGCTCTAAATTGACCGTGAATGTGAGTGTGAATGGTTGTTTGTCTCTGTGTCAGCTCTGCGATAACCTGGCGACTTGTCCAGGGTGTACCCTGCCTCTTGCCCCTAGTCAGCTGGGATAGGCTCCAGCTTGCCTGTGACCCTGTAGAACAGGATAAGCGGCTACAGATAACGGATGGATGGAAGGTGTCTAGGTCATTAGCTGGTAAGTTGATCAGCTGTAAAAGTCAGTGCAGGTGTACGGGTCAGTAGCCGGTGAATTAATCAGGTGTCCAGATCTGCTGATCAGGTGCATAGGTCATGAGCTAATAAGGGGTGCAGGAAGTTGATCAGGTGTGAAGGTTAGTAGCTGGTCTAATGAGCAGGAATGTAGGTCATTAGTGGGTGAGTTCTCCATGTGTGAAGGAGAGAAGCTGGTGATTTCATGAAGTGTATAGGTCAGTAGCTGGTGAGTTGATCAGGTGTGTCAGTCAGTAGCTGGTGAGTTGATCATGCCTGTAGATCAATAGCTGGTGAGTTGATCAGGTGTGTAGCTCAGTAGCTGGTAAGTTGATCAGGTGTGTAGCTCAGTAGTTGGGCTGTTGATCAGGTGTGAAGTTCATTAGGGGGTATGTTAATCATGTAAGAAGGTCAGTAGCTGGTAATTGGATCAGATGTGCAGGTCTCCATCCATCCATTATCTGTAGCCACTTATCCTGTACAGGGTCGCAGGCAAGCTGGAGCCTGTCCCAGCTGACTATGGGTGAAAGGCGGGGTACACCCTGGACAAGTCGCCAGGTTATCGCAGGGCTGACACATACGGACAACCAACCAATGTGCAGATCTCTTCTTCATGAATCTATATTAGTAGCTGTTCTGTTCATGTTTGTAGATTTTCTTTACTGAAGACTCACTGTTTCATCTCCATCAGTACAGCGATAGTGCACTCTAGTAGGATCTGAAACAGAGGTGGGGAGACAAGAAAAAAAGAGCAAAACTGTTGATACAGGGAATAAAGTTACTTATAATAGCTTGATTGAGTTATTCTTACTTTTGTCTTTCTTTGTGACATAGAAAATGATGACAATGTGGAAAATGACTGCAGCAGTCATTTTCAGTTACATGAAGATAGTAACACATTTCAGCTCAGTTTTTCCAGGTAATGATTACCTTTAATTGTGAACCAAATGTATCTATACTGATTACGGTCAAGGAAGCACATGTAATCTCCCTCAACATCTTCAGTCAGATGGAATATAAGCAGTGAGAGATTTCCTGTATAGTGAGTGTTAAGCAGCTGAATTCTGTTCCCGTACCTCTCACTCAAACTGGATATCATGTCCCATATGATTTTGCCTGGATTATTTTTCTTCCACTTGAATGCTGGAGGTTTGGTGTGTATTTCAGTGCATGAGCAAGGCATGCAAGCACTGAGTAAGCATATAAAGCAAGCACTGAGCTTCCTTTATATGCAGTGATGAAATCTGTCTTTGTGTTCTCTAGCAGATTGCAGCCTGCAGACATTTTCAATCAGCATATTTTCAGATCAAATCAGATTTGTGAATGTCAGATTTATGCAATATAATTTACCGTCAGTTGGAGTGTTGCTGCTGGTGCCAGACCGAGCTGAGTTATCATCATATTTGCTCTGGACTAAAAAGGGGAAAAAAAAGTATTCAAATTGCGGTGGCACAGTGGTGTAGTGGTTAGCATAGTCACCTTCCAGTAAGAAGGTTCTGGGTTCAAACCCAGAGGCCAGCGAGGGCCTTTCGGTGTGGAGTTTGCATGTTCTCCCTGTGTCTGCGTGGGTTTACTCCAGGTGTTCTGGTTTCCCCCACAGTTCAAAGACATGCAGTTAGGTTAATGTGGGGTGGCCTTGGGCTGAAGTGCCCTTGAGCAAGGTACAACCCCGATTCCAAAAAAAAGTTAGGACAAAGTACAAATTGTAAATAAAAACGGAATGCAATAATTTACAAATCTCAAAAACTGATATTGTATTCACAATAGAACATAGACAACATATCAAATGTCGAAAGTGAGACATTTTGAAATTTCATGCCAAATATTGGCTCATTTGAAATTTCATGACAGCAACACATCTCAAAAAAGTTGGGACAGGGGCAATAAGAGGCTGGAAAAGTTAAAGGTACAAAAAAGGAACAGCTGGAGGACCAAACTGCAACTCATTAGGTCAATTGGCAATAGGTCATTAACATGACTGGGTATAAAAAGAGCGTCTTGGAGTGGCAGCAGCTCTCAGAAGTAAAGATGGGAAGAGGATCACCAATCCCCCTAATTCTGCGCCGACAAATAGTGGAGCAATATCAGAAAGGAGTTTGACAGTGTAAAATTGCAAAGAGTTTGAACATATCATCATCTACAGTGCATAATATCATCAAAAGATTCAGAGAATCTGGAGGAATCTCTGTGCGTAAGGGTCAAGGCCGGAAAACCATACTGGGTGCCCGTGATCTTCGGGCCCTTAGACGGCACTGCATCACATACAGGCATGCTTCTGTATTGGAAATCACAAAATGGGCTCAGGAATATTTCCAGAGAACATTATCTGTGAACACAATTCACCGTGCCATCCGCCATTGCCAGCTAAAACTCTATAGTTCAAAGAAGAAGCCATATCTAAACATGATTCAGCAGCGCAGATGTCTTCTCTGGGCCAAGGCTCATTTAAAACGGACTATGGCAAAGTGGAAAACTGTTCTGTGGTCAGACAAATCAAAATTTGAAGATCTTTATGGAAATCAGGGACGCCGTGTCATTCGGACTAAAGAGGAGAAGGACGACCCAAGTTGTTATCAGCGCTCAGTTCAGAAGCCTGCATCTCTGATGGTATGGGGTTGCATTAGTGCGTGTGGCATGGGCACCTTACACATCTGGAAAGACACCATCAATGCTGAAAGGTATATCCAGGTTCTAGAGCAACATATGCTCCCATCCAGATGACGTCTCTTTCAGGGAAGATCTTGCATTTTCCAACAAGACAATGCCAAACCACATACTGCATCAATTACAGCATCATGGCTGCATAGAAGAAGAGTCCGGGTACTGAACTGGCCAGCCTGCAGTCCAGATCTTTCACCCATAGAAAACATTTGAAGCATCATAAAACGGAAGATACGACAAAAAAGACCCAAGACAGTTGAGCAACTAGAATCCTACATTAGACAAGAATGGGTTAACATTCCTATCCCTAAACTTGAGCAACTTGTCTCCTCAGTCCCCAGACGTTTACAGACTGTTGTAAAGAGAAAAGGGGATGTCTCACAGTGGTAAACATGGCCTTGTCCCAACTTTTTTGAGATGTGTTGTTGTCATGAAATTTAAAATCACCTATTTTTTCTCTTTAAATGATGCATTTTCTCAGTTTAAACATTTGATATGTCATCTATGTTCTATTCTGAATAAAATATGGAATTTTGAAACTTCCACATCATTGCATTCCGTTTTTATTTACAATTTGTACTTTGTCCCAACGGCGGCACGGTGGTGTAGTGGTTAGCGCTGTCGCCTCACAGCAAGAAGGTCCTGGGTTCGAGCCCCATGGCCGGCGAGGGCCTTTCTGTGCGGAGTTTGCATGTTCTCCCCGTGTCCACGTGGGTTTCCTCCGGGTGCTCCGGTTTCCCCCACAGTCCAAAGACATGCAGGTTAGGTTAACTGGTGACTCTAAATTGACTGTAGGTGTGAATGTGAGTGTGAATGGTTGTCTGTGTCTATGTGTCAGCCCTGTGATGACCTGGCGACTTGTCCAGGGTGTACCCCGCCTTTCGCCCGTAGTCAGCTGGGATAGGCTCCAGCTTGCCTGCGACCCTGTAGAAGGATAAAGCGGCTAGAGATAATGAGATGAGATGAGACTTTGTCCCAACTTTTTTGGAATCTGCTCCCCGGAGACTGCAGATGACTGTTATTACATCATGTACAAGCTCATGTGCAAAATGTAAGACACAATAAAATGCATGTTTTCCAAGAAAAAATGCAAAAATTTGCTTTTGTTTAGTTTGAAGCATGAAAATGAAGAATAGTTAATATTTTATTGGTGTTGGATGATTCATTCAGAACATAGACTCAGTTCTGCTGTGCAACAGATATGAGAGACTTTCTCACCTCTATGTGGTCAGTGGCAAACTGCGAAGTTTGTACTTCCTGTCTTAACTGTGAAGGTCTGCATGTGGCTTTTCCTGTGTGTTCATTCTGATGAGACACGGTGTAGCAGTGGGTCAGTGTGTGTTTCGTTCCAGTTGTCTCTTTGGATGAATGTGTGTGTTTGGGTCCTCAGTAAGAATGCAGGTGTGTTTTCTTCTCCTCCTGATACAGCTTCATAACACTGAAGGTGAGTCTCCTCTTCTCTTTTCTCTCACTCTTTCTGTCTCTCATTGAATAATATGTCAGGTAATACTACATGTAAGATTTTACGACTTAAAGCCTTTAAAGCATAAAGTCATGCAGTAATCTTACTCGTGATGTGGAAATGTAAAGTGCACACTGAACAACTGAAATTATTTCTGAGTTTTTTTCTGTTTGCCGTCAAACTAAATATAAATATGAGAATATGATCATCATGTGACTTTCATCAAAGCTGCTTCACACTTATTAAAGAAGAACTTTCTGCCAGAGTTTTATTAATCCCCGTCTCTATCCTGGGTTCATGTAGAACGCTGAGTCTCCATCATGATTGAGGTTCTGGTTGTTTCTGCCTCGTCACCCTACAGTTTCCTCTTGCTCTCTCATTGGCTGTTACTCATCGAGATTCTCATAGCGTCATCCATGTGGGTAAAGAGGCTTGAAACACTGTGTTGTGTCCACTGTTCACAGAATGTGTGGATGATGTCAGTAAACTGCTTACCCGTGTAGTGTGATCACACGTCACTTCCTCCACCAGCAGTTGGTCTTTTTGGTGGCGTGTCATTAATATGGAAGGAAGTTTAGCTGTTCAGATTAAAATACATTCAGAGTTTCAGGGCCTCGGTGAAACACAAAATAAAACAGACTTGGTGTGTTGCAGTTTTAAATCTGATATATCACTAAAATGAGATGCACTTGCAACTGAAACATATATTGTACTGTAATGGAATGAAATTGCATGAAGAGGTGAAAGAGATGGTGGGGGGGGTGAAGTGGTGATAAGACCTGGGTGTTGTCCTGGTTATGAACCCGAATGGCCTGAAAGATGAAGCTCCTCCTTATTCTCTCCATGTTGGCCTTAAGGGAGCAAAAATGTAGTGTTTTCCCTGACCTCAACAGACAGAAGGGTCCATAGGTCAAGTCAAGTCAAGTTAGTTTTTTGTTTCTTTTTTATCAGACATCTAGTTTTTGGGTTTGTTTACCTGACATGTTTCGACGTCCGACTGTCGTCTTCCTCAGAGTGTCACCGGATGTTATTGGTGACGCATCTTTTATCAGCTGATGATTCCGAAGGCGTGGCCTTCCTGTCTGGATTGACAGGTCGGTCACGCCTTCTACTGTCAGTTCGTCCCCTGCAAGATGGCACTCCGGGTATGGGAGAGCATGTATGCTCCCTCATCTCGGTTGATGGTCCTCGGGCTTCGCTTACGGATCTCTATGGCCTCCCTGATCCAGCGCTGATGTTTGTTATCTTCTGTGCGGATGACTCTGGCATTCCCCCAGTCCATAATATGATTTTCCCTTTTGCAATGATCTGTTATGGCTGACTTATAATTTTCCTGTTGTGCCTTTTCTTTTATTGTTCGGGTTTGTCTTATAGCTGTCTCCTTTTCGCACTCTTTCTTATGTTCATTTTTTCTTGTGTTGAAACTCCTTCCTGTCTCCCCAATGTAAGTTTTATTGCATAATTGACATGGAATCTCATATATGGTGTTGCATCTGTTGTCCGGATGTATTCTGTCTTTGGGATGAACCAGGATCTGACGGAGTGTTGTGTGTGGTTAATGTTGTGTTTCCTCATTACTCTTTGAATGCGTTCAGTTATTCCCCTAATGTATGGTAATGTAACTACTCCCCTGTGTTCTTGTTTGTTAGTTTGTTAGTTTGTTTTTTCTCTTTCTTCTGTGTTTTGTTGTTCTTAACCTGTTCCGCCCCTTTGGATATTGCCCATTGTGGATATTGACATGCCTTCAGTGCGTGTTGTATATGTTGTTCCTCCTGTTCTTTGTCCTGTGGATCTGTAATTATTGCTGTGCGTTCATGTAATGTTCTGACTACTGATATTTTGTGCATTATGGGGTGTTCGGAAGTCCAGTTTAAATATTGGTCGGTGTGTGTGGGTTTTCTGTGTACTTTTATTTTGATGTCCCCATCTTCTGTGTGATGTATTTTTAAATCCAAAAATGCTATTGACTGCTCCGTTTCTTCTTCATGTGTGAATTTTATATTACCGGTATTATCTATGGTGTTGAGATGGTCGGTGAGTTGTTGAGTGTGTCCCCTCTTTACTTTTTCTAATATGTCATCCACGTAACGTTTCCAGAGTGTTGGCCTGTATTCTGCTGGTATTGTAGTGAGTGCTTTCTGTTCCAGATCTTCCATGAAAAAGCCGCACATGATGGCTGATAGTGGGTCTCCCATGGCAAAACCTTCCTTTTGTCTGTAAATTGTATTCCTGAACTGAAAGTATGTGGATGTGGCGATGAATTGAAGGAGCTGAGTGATGTCTTGTACAGTGAGGTTTGTGCGTTTCTTGAGCGTCCTGTCTGTTTTTAATTTTTCTTGTACTATCTGTATGGTGGCTTCCGTGGGTGTTCTGGTGAAAAAAGATATGACGTCGTGTGATATGAAAACTTCGTCTTGCTGCATTTTGATGTTTTTTAGTTCTTCTGCCAGTTGTTTTGAGTTTTTGCAGTGTTGGTCTGTGAGTCCTAGTAATGGCTTAATTATTTCGGTGAGTGCTTTTGATAAGTTGTATGTGACTGAACCAATGCTATCTACTATGGGGCGTAATGGTGTTCCTGGTTTGTGTATTTTTGGTGTGCCGTAAATCCTGGTGATGACGTTGGCTGTGGGTACTAAATGATTGTATGCCTGCTTATCTATTTTATTTTCATCGAGTAGTGGTTTGAGTAGTGCTTTAAGTTTCTTTTTCTTGTCTTCTGTTGGGTCTTTTTTTAATATTTCAAATGCGTTGTCACTGAGTAATTCCATCATTTTTCGTTCATATTCATCAGTGTCCATAATAACTGTTGTCCTGCCTTTATCTGCTGGGAGGATTGTGATATCTTTATTTTTAGCTAATGTTCTCATGGCTTTGGCTTCCTGTTTGGTGACGTTACTGGGTGGTGGTTTGGCCGTTTTCAATATACCAGCTATTGCGTTTCTTAGTGCTGCTTTTTGTCCCTGATCCTGTATCTTCTCACATGCTAATTCAGTTGCCAGAATGAATTCATCGTGAGGTATATTGTTCGGTGTGACAGCGTAGTTGAGTCCTTTTGCTAATATACTGCGTTCTGCTTGTGAGAGTTTGTACCTTGATATGTTATGAATCCATTTTTCGTTGATGTGTGCGTGCTCCGGTTCTGCCTTCTTTTTCTGTGCGATGAGTTTGTCCAGTTTTCGTATTTGTCGGGTTTTTGTCATGGTGAATTCCTGCTCGTGTATGTCTGCCAAGTGTCCGTGTAATGCTAATTCCATTTCCTTGTTCTGGGGAAACCGGCGTTTGAAAGTTTCCATCTCCCTATGTAGTTCGCTGTTGATATTAATTAGTTTGTCAGTTGTGCACCGTATCCGTTCTTTTACCAGAGTCATCCGCACTTTCCTGATCATCTTTTCCGCGTTTCTGGTTGGAATCGGGTTCTTGATGTTCAGGCTGGCCGGTACGACTTCCTCATCCCGGCAGCGCAGATTGAATCTCAGGTGGTTCCTGTAGCGTGCCCGTTTTCGTGTCGATCTCTCTATGCGGCGAAACTCCTTGATGCTTTCGTCTCCGTAACTTATTCTTAATCTTTCGATTACGTTCATTATGTCTTATATTAAATATAGTTAGTTTTTTGTTTCTTTTTTATCAGACATCTAGTTTTTGGGTTTGTTTACCTGACATGTTTCGACGTACGACTGTCGTCTTCCTCAGAGTGTCACCGGATGTTATTGGTGACGCATCTTTTATCAGCTGATGATTCCGAAGGCGTGGCCTTCCTGTCTGGATTGACAGGTCGGTCACGCCTTCTACTGTCAGTTCGTCCCCTGCAAGATGGCACTCCAGGTATGGCGCAAGTCAAGTCAAGTTTATTTGTGTAGCGCTTTTAACAATATTTTAAAAATTCATGAAATCGTTGCTACTACATACTGCAGGTGTGCATGTGTCTATAGTGGACTTATTCCTAGTTAATTTTGCTACAGAAATAAATAGGAATCTAGGATTATTTTTGTTATCTTCTATTAGGGAGGAGAGATACAGTGCCTTGAAAAAGTATTCATACCCCTTGAACATTTTCACATTTTTCCACCTTACAACCACAAACTTAAAAGTTTTTGATTGAGATTTTATGTGATAGACCAACACAGAGTAGCACATACCGTATTGGTCTGAATAGAAGAGCGCCCCCCCCCCCCCCCCATTTACGAAAAAATTCCCGCGCGATTTTGGAATTTCCCCCAGAGATTTTCCCCGTAGACTATACTTTATCAATTCTTTGTGAACAATTCCATGGAAAAAAAAACTACTTACTTTTTATGCTCACATTTTCATTCATTAACAAACTCGAACACGTGCATGTATTAAAATATTACACTAGTAGCGATACATCAACTTGTAACAAAACATAAAATGGCACTTCAAATGAAAACAAATGTAAACATAATAAGCGTGTGGTGTACCCTGAAACAACATATCTATTGACACTTTGGATAACACCCACATATGAAGACTAGCGTAGCACAATACAGAATATCAAACGGCACTCTGGACAATAATGTAAAATATTAAAATGGCACTTTGGATGAGCTCAATATTATCACAAAATAAGAATACAGTATTCTCTACCCGCAACAAAATATCAACTGACATATGCATGCAAGACTAGTTGAAGTATTTCAAACTACAACATTTTTAATATGGAAACATCAATTGTTTACTACCGTACAGGAACTACATGTACCAAGCAACCAAACACTATCAAACTTATCTACGGGTACATCTAGACTTGTGTGCTTAGGGTCGTTGTCTTGCTGCATGACCCACCTTCTCTTGAGATTCAGTTCATGGACAGATGTCCTGACATTTTCTTTTAGAATTCGCTGGTATAATTCAGAATTCATTGTTCCATCAATGATGGCAAGCCGTCCCGGCTGCACTCGAACCAGAAATAGTCAACAACAGTGTAGATTGTCAGATTGAATCGTTCACCTCAACAAGTTTGTCAGTTTAATAACATCTCCAGGCACACCAGTCAATGTATACCGCGCAGGAATTTCGAGTCCGACACCTGTATTCCGCCGTTTACCGATGACGGCAACTGTAATCACCCCACCCTGGGCAATGAAATACTGTACCAGCACACTTTCGAGTGTCTTTTGGGGACGTGGCCTACAGTTTTATCCTGGTGAACAACAGTGACAGAGTTTTTATCAAATGCATTTTCTTCTATTCGACACTGCAATGTTTCACCTATTTCTGGTTTCCACACGTGTTGGTAAACATGAAAACCTCGCACACACAAATCCAACTCAAACTCAGCAGCCATGGATCTTCTTCATGCGCATACGTGGTCGTTGCTTCTAGGGCTGAATGATATGGACAAAATTTCAAATCTCGATATCGATACAATACGATATGACTACGGGTTCGGTGAAAACCAAGCATTTTTCAGAAAAATAAAAACATCATAATACAAAAAAATGTGGAAAGTGCAGTTTTATTTTTAAGAACTCACTGCCAGTCATCAACATTAACATAAATTATGAATAAATAAATTACAAATCAAACACTTTACTGCAGCTCTGCTTTAACAATAAATAACAAATGCAGCAGCTGGTGGAACATTGAAAGTGCATTGAAGTGCAGCATCTTATATTCTTCAAAAGTTCGCATAACTGTATGCAGAAAATGCACTTGCTACTAACAGAACAGAGGTAGTTACAGGCAGCACAACTTCTACAGATTCTTTGCCAGGAACATTAGCTTGTTAACCATGTCTGGCTTCAGACAGGTCCGTGGTTGTGGCGAAATGATCGATTTCATGGAGCTCGGATTCAACATTCATTTTACACTCATTATAGAGTTTCATAATGGCCACTTGATTAAAATGTGTTCGGGATGGTGTTTTATAACGCTTGTCCAGTGTCTGAACCATTTTTTAAAGCCCTCTTTCGAGACTGTCCACAGGTACCATGTCTTTTGCAATGTGGTATGTTATAGCGTCTGTAATTTCTTTATGTTTGGTGGACGTCGACTCGTACGGTGTAACGCTACTGAACGCATCAGCAATCAAACTTTGCTTTGGCTTATTTTGGGATGACTGAGAAGTCCCTGGTGTTTCTCTCATTGTCATACACTCTTCGTGCAGCACGCGATGGTGTTGTTTCAGGTGGTGAAACATGTTTGTTGTGCTACCTTGCTTCGTCGCAATTTTTGCTAAGCACGACCTGCACAACACCTCACTCTGGTTAACATCGTCCTTTTTGAATCCAAAATACCTCCAAATAATGGAGGATGATTTATGTTTTGGCACCAAGTCAGATTCTGCACCGCCACCGGCCGCATTATCTTCCGCACTCATTTTCTTTCCTTCTTTTTAATTTCCCCGCTGTGTCTGTAGTGTGTGCGCGCATCGGTCTCCATCTCCCTCACTCCTGCCCTCATATGTTTGTCACTGGTTGGCTTTAGCTGTCGATCCACAGCAAGCATGAAATAAGGTTTGTGGTTGGCTGGCCTTAGCGGTGCATTCAAGGGCAATCGTAAAAATGATGTTTGTTTTGACTGCCAGAGCTGTACATACAGGGCGAGCGTGGGGAGGGGAAATCTATATCGTTGCTTTTTCGATATTAATATTTTGAATGTTCATATCTAGATATAGATACGATAATGATATATCGTTCAGCCCTGGTTGCTTCCTATTGGGTGGTGATAAAATTCGGAAACTGTCAAAACCGCTTCAAGCTGATCATAACGTTTTGGAAACGAAAACATGCACATCGACCGATATTCGTTCGGAACCAAGGCGTTTGGTGCATAATAGACGCGCATGCAAATGGTCTTGCATTCACGCATTGCGCGTCTATTAGGACTAATACGGTAATTGTGAAGTGAAACGAAAATGATAAATGGTCTTCAAAATTTTAAACAAATAAAAATCTGAAAAATGTGATGTGCATTAGTATTCAGCCCCCCCCCGCGTCAATACTTTGTAGAGCCACCTTTTGCTGTAGTTACAGCTGCAAGTCTTTTGTGTCTCTACCAGCTTTGCACATCTAGACAGTGACATTTTTGCCCATTCTTCTTTGCAAAATAGCTCAAGCTCAGCCAGATTGGATAGAGAGCGTCTGTGAACAGCAATTTTCAAGTCTTGCCACAGATGCTCAATGAGATTTAGGTCTGGACTTTGACTGGGCCATTCTAACACATGAATATTCTTTGATCTAAACCATTCCATTGTAGCTCTGGCTGTATGTTTAGGGTCATTGTCTTGCTGGAAGGTGAATCTCCTTCCCAGTCTCAAGTCTTTTGCAGCCTCCAACAGGTTTTCTTCCAGGATTGCCCTGTATTTAGCTCCATCCATTTTCCCATCAACTCTGACCAGCTTCCCTGTCCCTGCTGAAGAAAAGCATCCCCATAGCATGATGCTGCCACCACCATGTTTCACAGTGGGGATGGTGTGTGCAGGGTGATGAGCAGTGTTAGTTTTCCGACACACATAGCGCTTTGCATTTAAGCCAAAAAGTTCAACTTTGGTCTCATCTGACCAAAGCACTTTCTTCCACATGTTTGCTGTGTCCCCTTCATGGCTTCTGGCAAACTGCAAACGGGACTTCTTATGCCTGTCTTTCAACAATGGCTTTCTTCTTGCCACTCTTCCAAAAAGGCCAGATTTGTGGAGTGTACGACTTATAGTTGTCCTGTGCACAGATTCTCCCACCTGAGCTGTGGATTTCTGCAGCTCCTCTAGAGTGATCATGGGGCTCTTGGCTGCTTCTCTGACCAGTGCTCTCCTTGCTTGCTTTGTCAGTTTAGGTGGACGGCCATGTCTTGGTAGGTTTGCAGTTGTGCCATACTTTTTCCATTTTTGAATGATTGATTGAACAGTGCTTCTTGGGATATTTTTTTTATAACCTAACCCTGGTTTAAACTTCTCCAGAACTTTATCCCTGACCTGTCTGGTGAGTTCTTTGGTCTTCATGATGCTGTTTGTTCTTCAGTGTTCTCTAACAAACCACTGAGGCCTTCACAGAACAAGTGTATTTATGCTGAGAGTAAATTACACACAGTAGGACTCTATTAACTAATTAGATGACTTCTGAAGTCAATTGATTGCACTGGATTGTATTTAGAGGTATCAGAGTACAGGGGGCTGAATACTAATGCACACCACATTTTTCAGATTTTTATTTGTTTAAAATTTTGAAGACCATTTTTGTTTCACTTCACAATTATGTGCTACTCTGTGTTGGTCTATCCCATAAAATCTCAGTAAAAAACTTTTAAGTTCGTGGTTGTAAAGTGGAAAAATGTGAAAAAGTTCAAGGGGTATGAATACTTTTTCAAGGCACTGTATGTTGATCTAGCAGCACTAAGAGCTTTTTTATACTTCAGGAAGCTCTCCTTCCATGCTAATTTGAACATTACCTATTCTGTTTGACGCCATTTACGTTCCAACTTTCGAGTGGTCTGTTTTAAAGTGCGGGATGGCTGAGGTCCTTCATTATCTTCCTGGCTTTGGTCCAGCACCGCTTAGTGTAGATAGATTGCAGGTCAGGCAGCTCAATGCAGATCATGCGCTGGACTGATTGCACCACTCCCAAGAGAGCCTGTCTGTCCTGCTCAGTGCTGACAGCTCTTGTGTGATGTAAACACCCAGGTACCCAAAACTATCCACTCTCTCCACTGTGGTCCCACTGATGGAGAAGGGCTTAGTTCTTCACCTGCTTTGTGCAGAAGTCCACAATCAGCTCCTTTGTCTTGCTGATGTTTAGGAGGAGGCAGCAGTTCTCCAGGTTTCCGACCTCCTCCATGTAGGCCTTCTTGTTGTTATCGGAGATCAGGCCTACCACAACACTGGCTGTTGTCAGCAAACTTGACAATGGTGATGGAGTCTGATGAAGCGATGCAGTCATATGTAACAGAGAGTACAGCAGGTGTCTCAGAATACAGCCCTGGGGGGCTCCAGTGCTGAGGGTGATTGGAGGGAAAAACATATTTCGACTGTTTGTGGTCTATCTGAAAGGAAGTTGAGGATCCATTGACACAGTAATGGGATGAGTCCCAGATCCTTCAGCTTCATGAAGAGCTTTGAGAGAAGTATTGTGTTGAACGCTGAATTATAGTCGGGTCATTCTGTGAAACGGTTGCCTTTTCCACTTTGCAGTTTTCAAAATTTTCATCAAGGGTATATTATGCTTTTCATTAAGACCTGGGAGTCATTTTTGTACCACCCCATAATGGACAAGATGCACACCATTTGAAATGTAATGCATAAAATAATTTTTCAAAAAATGTAGTATTTTCCTACAAATAGAATGTCCTTTTTTGATACTAAAATTAAACATGTTAATTAATTAGAGGGTTTTTTTTATTTTAGATTTTTAACTTTGAAATATGATTTTCACATGTCAACATCCTCATTATTTCAACAGTAAATGCTATTTTACTTCACATTGTCAAAAGTTACATGTATTGGAATAGTCCACTAAATAAGAACATTATTCCACATTCATTTGTGGGGCATTTTATTCCCTTTCCATCATTTAAGAAAAAAAAAGACGACACTGTACCTGGTGGTAACTCGTGTGATGGGGTGGCAAATCATGTGACTCTGGTGGTAAATCATTTGAATTTGACTGTCTCTATAATTTCTTGGTTTTTGCCTTAATTTAACATTAACTTTATTCATTCTGGATATAAATGTGGACATGACATGAATTAATGATGCAAGATCCAATGTATATATCAATGTATTTATTAATGCAACAGCATGAAAAAGGGCAAATAAGCTGGAATTAAATTAGGAAACACTGGCCGTTCAAAATGTTCCAAATCTTTTGGCTTGTTTTCTCTCCTTTTCTAGCAATTTTGTTAGTTTCTCAACTTCTTTCTGTGGTCTCTCTCTGTTCCTCCTGGACATACGCTTTCCTGCTTCATGTTGCCTAAAACACAGCAAAAAAACATTTATAACTTCGGGGGTCAGTCATCATATAACATCAACAACAGGCTGGCTTCTTATTCTCAACTAGGCCACTGTCCATTTATTTTCAGTCCTTACTGGATACTACCCCGACCTTGAAGGTCCTGCCTGCTGCACTGGCTGTTGGACATTATCTGGACTCTGAGGAGGGGTGTCAAGAGCCTTCATCCTAGCCTTCGACTCCTTTCTCCTTTTGCTCTGTTCACTCCACTTTTTTCGTAGCTAACGTTTGCCTCTCTCACTAAGATCATTCATCAACTTCTTCCTCCCTTCTTCTACATCATGTCTCCATCTCTGCTGCTCACTCTCTAAGTGCTTTTGCCTCCTCTCGGGATCAGCGTCCCGGTGGGCACGGTATCACTGTTGTCTTTCGGCAGCACTTAGTGGAGCCATGATCTGCCGATTATGAAATGTGTCATTATTCTTGATTTACTGACTGAGTGAGTATGGGACAAAGTGAGAGAGTGAAAGAGACAGTGAGTGTGTGAATGAGTGAGTGAGTGACTGACTGAGTAAATGATTCAGTGAGTGAATGGGTGGATGAGAGAGATAGGGAGTGAGTGAGTCACTGCCTGACAGACTAAGTAAATGATTCAGTGAGTGAATGGGTGGACGAGAGAGATAGGGAGTGAGTGAGTCACTGCCTGACAGACTTAGTTAATGATTCAGTGAGCGAATGGGTGGATGAGAGAGATAAGGAGTGAGTGAGTCACTGCCTGACAGACCAAGTAAATGATTCAGTGAGTGAATGGGTGGACGAGAGAGATAGGGAGTGAGTGAGTGAGTGGATGAGTGACAGAGTAAATTATTGTGAATGAGTGGCTGGATTAGAGAGATAATATGAGAGTGACTGAGTGGGTGACTGAATGAAAAGCACAGAGAGTGGGTGGGTGACTGAATGAGTGAGTGAGAAAGATAGAAAGTGGGTGGGTGGCTGAGAGAGAGAGAGAGAGAGAGAGACATAAGTGAGTGACAGTTCATGGGTGGATGAGAAGATGGAGAGCGCATGAGAGGTAGGAAGTGGTGAGAGGGTGAGCGAGTGAGTGAGGGAATGAGTGAGTGAAAGAGAGTGCATGCATGAGGATGAGTGAGAGACGAACCGAGGGTAAACAGAAAATAAAGTGATTATCCTACATCAAAAACATTAATAACACATGCCCTTGACCTTTCCTACTCCAGGCAGACATTATACCTTCTACATTTAGGCTCCAGTTTAAACAATTTTCAAATTTACATGGCAACAAGAACCCCCCTATCACAGCCATTACCACCCTGTCACAATACAAAGTGTTACGGGATGGTAAATTTTACCTTAAAATTGCTCCAGCTCACCATGTGGTCAACTAGCTGAGCTAGTATATCGCCTATTCAGTCAAAAAAATCTTTTTTTTTCATTAAAAGTTAAAAAAAGAATGAAATTAAAACAGTTTCCGTGTCTATTATACATAATGGGGTGGTAAGGTGAAGCTTGACAGACCCTGTCTAACATACAATAACAGCAAATAAATAATGTGGGAAATTGTCTGCTTTTGAATTTGGCTCCTATGAGGGTTCAGATGATGTCACTTCCTCTTTGTGATGTCATTTAAAGCAACAGTGCATTTTTTATAGGCAGAAAATGTAAACATGATGGGGTGGTAAGGCAAACTGAGGGACACACACAAATCATAACTTTTGGACAAAAATGTATGTGACCCCCTTGTGCAGCAATAACTGCACCTAAACGTTTCTGGTAACTGTTGATCAGTCCTGCACACCGGGTTGGAGGAATTTTAGCCCATTCCCCCGTACAGAACAGCTTCAGCTCTGGGATGTTGGTGGGTTTCCTCACATGAACTGCTCGCTTCAGGTCCTTCCACAACATTTCAATTGGATTAAGCTCAGGACTTTGACTTGGCCATTCCAAAACATTCACTTTATTCATCTTTAACCATTCTTTGGTAGAATGACTTGTGTGCTTAGGGTCGTTGTCTTACTGCATGACCCACCTTCTCTTGAGATTCAGTTCATGGACAGATGTCCTGACATTTTCCTTTAGAATTCGCTGGTATAATTCAGAATTCATTGTTCCATCAATGATGGTAAGCCGTCCTGGCCCAGATGCAGCAAAACAGGCCCAAACCATGATATTACCACCACCATGTTTCACAGATGGGATAAGGTTCTTATGCTGCAATTCAGTGTTTTTCTTTCTCCAAACATAACGCTTCTCATTTAAACCAAAAAGTTCTATTTTGGTCTCATCCGTCCACAAAATATTTTTCCAATAGCCTTCTGGCTTGTCCACATGATCTTTAGTAAACTGCAGATGAGCAGCAATGTTCTTTTTGGACACCAGTGGCTTTCTTCTTGTGACCCTGCCATGCACACCATTGTTGTTCAGTGTTCTCCTGATGGTGGACTCATGAACATTAACATTAGCCAATATGAGAGAGGCCTTCAGTTGTTTAGAAGTTACCCTGGGGTTCTTTGTGACCTCGCCAACTATTACACGCCTTGCTCTTGGAGTGATCTTTGTTGGTCGGCCACTCCTGGGGAGGGTAACAATGGTCTTGAATTTCCTCCATTTGTACAGAATCTGTCTGACTGTGGATTGGTGGAGTCCAAACTCTTTAGAGATGGTTTTGTAACCTTTTCCAGCCTGATGAGCATCAACAACGCTTTTTCTGAGGTCCTCAGAAATCTCCTTTGTTCGTACCATGATACACTTCCACAAACATGTTGTGAAGATCTGACTTTGATAGATCCCTGTTCTTTAAATAAAACAGGGTGCCCACTCACAACCTGATTGTCATCCCATTGATTGAAAACACCTGACTCTAATTTCACCTTCAAATTAACTGCTAATCCTAGAGGTTCACATACTTTTGCCACTCACAGATATGTAATATTGGATCATTTTCCTCAATAAATAAATGACCAAGTATAATATTTTTGTCTCATTTGTTTAACTGGGTTCTCTTTATCTACTTTTAGGACTTGTGTGAAAATCTGATGATGTTTTAGGTCATATTTATGCAGAAATATAGACAATTCTAAAGGGTTCACAAACTTTCAAGCACCACTGTAACAAGAAGACAGAGTCCTCTATGTCCCCTGCCCTATATACCAACTATATACCAAGTTTCAAGATATTATTTGTCACATTTTTCAAGCTCTGCTGCAGGAAACCAACCCTACCTCTTTACACTGACCACAGCAGCCCATGGCATAAACCCACCGGACCTTTGGTCAAGGTGAGCTAAAAATTAAAATTTCTCACATTTCTTAGTATCACAAGGCACATATACATATACCAACTTTCAAGACCATACCACTCATAGTTTTCAAGTTCTGCTCCAGAAACAAAACCTACCCCTAAGGCTAAAATGAAAATTTCTCAAACAACTTAGTATGAAAAGACACATCTACCGTACATCACCTTGTCCATTGCCATGTGTGGTCTGGTACCGCCAGGCTCAGCCATGTCTCAGTGAAGCAGAGAAGGTTGCAGTCCCAAATGTCCCTCTGGAACTTGACTCTGGCCCTGAGGCCAGATGGATTGTAGTCCCAAATGTCCCTCTGGAACTTGACTCTGGCCCTGAGGCCAGATAGATTGTTCTTGATGGATTGTACATTGGTTAGCAGGACACTGGTCATGGGTGCACAATGTGCATAAGCCCGCAGCCTATTCGTGACATTGGATAATTTCCCCTGGGGTCATTGTTTTGGGTCGTATCCTTTGTTCTCCTTCAAGAGCTTCCTCTGCTAGGCTGAGTCTGGAGTTAAAAACATCAATTTGTAAGTAGATTGTAGACCAATAGAAATAAGGGTATTTCTATCATATCTAATCATTGTTGCCATCCTGAATAACTAAAAGTAACCAGGTGAATAGTTTAAAAAAGAAAGAAAGAAAGAAAGAAAGAAAGAAAGAAAGTGTGGCCAGAGCAGTTATCACAGCAGCCTCCTCACCGGCGCCAGCTTAGGCAAATATCCACCTGCAGCTTGGAAAAATAAAGTGAATAAACAACACCAGCATCTCAAATCCATGCATTATGCATGGGGGAAACTATGGCCTAGCAGCTTTGGACCAAAATATTGCCAGTTCGATTCCCTAGATCAGAAGGAATGTCTGAAGTGCCCTGGCGCAAGGTACCTAACCTCCAAGTGCTCAGAGTATGTTGTACGTCACTCTGAATAAGAGCGTCTGCTAAATGCCAGTAATGTAATGAGATATCCTGTCGATGTCTTGATTTCATATAAAGTGAGTTTGTCTGCAGTAGCGTGCTTTAGCTTTCGTTATGTTTCACTCTTCTGCCTTCTCAGTGACATCCTGATAATTTTGCTCTTCCCGTGTTAGCACTTCCTGTAAGGGTGTAAATGTGCTCAAGTGCTAAACTTGCAGTGTGGGATCTATAGAGTGTGTTCATTATGATGAGACACGGTGCAGAAATTAATCAGTGTGTGTGTTTAGCTCTAATTCTCTCTTTGGATTAGTGTGTGTGTTTGGGTCCTCAGTAAGAATGCAGGTGTTTTTTCTACTCCTGATACAGCTTCATATCACTGAAGGTGATTTAATACTAACATGGGTCACATACAGTAGATAGATAGATAGATAGATAGATAGATAGATAGATAGATAGATAGATAGATAGATAGATAGATAGATAGAGTTGCATGTGCTGCATCATGTGGTGAAACACATGAAAGAGGAAGTAGCAACTGAAAAAAGTTGTGGAAAGTATTACTTTATTCCATGTAATGGGTTTGTGGTTGTGTGTAGTTGTATATGTGGGTAGGTTGTCACTGAAGAGCGAAAATTTCTGCATTTCAGCACATTGTGTCTCTGCTTATGGACATTTAGTAAGTTGTGGACATGCGTTATTAAAATGCTCTTGTGTTTTTATCTTCTCCTTCTTCTCCACATCACTGAAGGTGAGTCTGCTTCTTTCTCTCTCTCTCACCTACAGTATTTATAATCTTTCATTAAAAATATGTCAGTATTTACTCTTAAAGCCTTTAAATCTTCAAATCATGGAGTAATCTTACTTATGACATGGAAATGTATCTGTATCTGTTTAGTGCTCACAATATCCAGGAACATCCAGGATACAGAAATAGCATCAGTTTGCAGTAAAATAAGAGAAAATGTAATGTATAGTGGGATATCTAATGCTTTAGACAGGAGCTAGGATGATCAAGAGTCTCTTTATGTAACGTTTTAAAATAACAGTTTCTGTGCCCTTTATTATTGTGAGCATATAAGATGAACACAAACCCATAGACATGTAAGTTTATATGCTTTGCTTTTGTCATGTAAGTGGTGGAGGTAGATGTAAGTGCAGAAAAGTGCTTATTGTGAATATAACAATACAGGTATATAATCCAAGTCAGCAGGCAAAATCAGCAATGGTGGACAGGCAAAGGTCGAGCGAGGCAGAAACAGACAATCTGAGGCACAGACAAAAGGCAAAGTCCAAAATACAGAATCTGAGTCGAGAACCAGAATAACAACAAACATACGGCTCAGTAAGGGTCACTGGGAACGCCATAGTCCGCAATGTTGTTGAGTTAACAGTGTCCTTTTATGCATGCGCTATTCTGGGACACGTGTGTGTAATTAGTCTTTAAGGTGTGTGCTGCTCAGAGTGCGTATGTGTGTGATGGGACTTTCAAAGCGTGCCAGGCGTTAACATACATGGATGCATGCAAATGTGACACCCCCCCCCCCCCCCCCAAAAAAAAAAAAAAAAATCTCCCTCCAGAGCTAAAACTTCTCTTGAATGTCCCTGGGGATGAGGACCTGTTGCTGGGTGCAGTGCCATTGGTGCTCTGCTCTGGCTTGAGAGGGACATGGCACCAGAACATGGACGTGGGTGGAAGTTTGGGTTCAGGTTGGACCTTAAATGGTGGTGAGGACACTGGTGGAGTTTTAGGCATGGGCTTATTTTTTATAATATTTTTTCCATGGGGCCACATGAGAAACAGAAAATTTTGTGGAGGACCGGACCAAAAGGCTGAACTAAATTCTGCATAATATTAATTGTATTTCTTTATATAAAGCAGTAAATAACATTGTTTTAACAAGCTGCTAAGACTGGTAAGAGTATGGAAAAAAACAAGGTTGCCTTACAAAAAATGTCATTTATTCAATCAAATTTCCCAAAACAATGGCTAACAAGATGTGAACGTTTGTGCCATTTTTTTTTCAGTCGCATTCACCCCAAAACACAATGAAGACATCACAATATTGTCTTTCTACTCCAAATATCAAGCAAGATACATCATATTATAATAATGATGCCCACATTTGTAGTCTAATCACCTCATTTGGCGTTTTTCGCCGGAGATCGGCTTGGGCTCCGGCGCCTGCTGGTGACGTCACACTATGTGATTGGCTGGACCGTTTGAAGGATGACGTACAAGTTTGTGGTTGGTCTGGACAAATTACAGAAGTAGTTATCGCGGGATTAGGTTTCGTGGGATTTCATGTCATGTTCATGTCGCGCGTGTTGCGTTTTTGTTGAACACAATTTCAAAATAAAAGCAATGCACATTCAGTCCATGCATGAGGAAAAATTAGAAAATACGTTTATTTTGTAATTTCTAATTAACCTTACGCGGGCCGGTCAGAATGAACCAAAGGGCCGGATGCGGCCCGTGGGCCGTAAAATGCCCAGGTCTGGCTTAGATGTAAACATGGATCTAGACCTGGACCTGGGTTCGGGCATGGGTTCATGCATGGGTATGGATTCAGGTCTCGGCTCCACAGGAGGTCTGGACTTAGCTTCTGTGACAGTCTCGTCCTTGCTGAAGCCTAGCAGTGGAGTGATGACGTCCTCAAAGCCTGATGGTGGAGTAAAGAGCTCATTCATTCTGAAGCCAGGCAACAGAGTGACAAACTCCTCGAAACCAGGTGGTGGGGCGATGACGTCCTTGAAGCCCAGTGGGGAAGTGAATAGCTCGTCTAAGCTGAAACCTGGCAGTGGAGTGACGAACTCCTCGAAACCAGGAGGTGGGATGATATATTTATAGCCAGGCAGCATGGCAAAGAGATTGTTCCCACTGAAAGCTGGAGCAGAGGCTGCCCTGTCGGACCCTGGCACTGGCTCTGGAGTGGGGGCCACTGCTCCAGCATCTGGAGGGAGCTCTGGAGTGAAGGCCTCTTCCTCCTCTGCATCAGCTTCTGGAGTCTCAGCCCCCCCCCCCAAAAAAAAAAAAAAAAAATTGGTGGGCCTCCTTCCTGGAGGTCTGGGACCAGGAGTTGCGTTCCTCGGTGAAAGACTGGGAGCCCCGGTGTCCTAGGTGCTGCATCTTCACTAGGTGTTCAACCCAGTGTGCCGGTGAGCCAGTAGATCATGCAGCTGACCCATAAGCACTCTGGAGATTTGGGCTCCAATCAGAGGCGGAGCTAAGGGGTGGCCAGAGGGGGCCGTGGCCACCCCAGGTCATGCCTTGGCCCAGCCCTGGTCAGCCCAGGGCTGGTCAATAAAATTTATAAAACCGATATGTCCCACGAAATGTTAGTTTCGCTCGCTGGATTTTTGTTTTGCCTATTTGGTTTCTGCGGGGATGCATATTACCGTAGCACATAAACATTTCGCGTGTTCAAGCAGCAGGTGGTATCAGATAGTCATGCTCTACTCTGACAACACAACAACCTACGAACTACGTGAACGTGCGATTAATTTGGGATGCAAGTTATTCATCTCTTATACTCTCTTCAAGTTTTCTCACTTTGTAGACATACAGTTACAATTCTGTCCTCAGACAATTCAGAGTTTCCAGAAATCTCCACTTTGCCCGGGGTTTTCGAAAGTATCCGTTTTCAGTGACTGAATCCTTTGTTTACATGTAAATGCAACCGTATAGATAAATATGCGTCTTTATAGATATCCGGCTACAGTGCGATTTGTGCTGTGTGCACACACAGAGAGATACTAGATAGAAAGCAAAACGTCGGTGGTTTTCGATTGTACAACTCAAAAGAGAAAATTACGTCGGCAAGTTAGCTGTCTGTGAATCACTTTGCTCACTCTAACCGCAAAATACAACTTTTAAAGTTAATGTTTGTCTGTTACATGAAAATATAGAAATGTTGTGTGTTACTGGTGAGAGTACACATTGATTAATAATTGTCACACTCATACATACACAACACTCCTGCATTCTCTCAACACACACTCTCCCCCTACCCCTCTCTCTCTCACACACACACTCTCCCCCTACCCCTCTCTCTCTCACACACACACTCTCCCCCTACCCCTCTCTCTCTCACACACACACACACACATTTTGTAACTCAACACATTTAGTTTGTACAGTACTTATAATGGACAATATCACAACATGTTGTAAGTGTTTACATATGTTGTATGTATGAGTTAAGTATACAAGTATTTTCCTTTTCCTGAGCAAAGCACTCTTTATTCAAGCCTGACTAATATCCTTCCTACTTCCCAGGTGCCTGGGACAGGTGATCTTTTAGTTTTTACTTTTGCATTTTAGTAGTGATCGTTAAAATCCTGATGCTTAACTAGAGTAAACAAGTTGGATGGTTTCTTTGTTTTGCAGATGCTTTGTTACATAAATTAATACATTAATTTCTGACCTCTTGGCTCACATGGGTTTTGTTCATGAGTTAGGCACCAGATATGCCACCAGATACATCAGAATACAGGAAATCAAATCTAGCTAATTCAGATTTTCCCGGGGGAGGACCCCCGGAACACCCCCCCCCCCCCCCCCCCAATTTAGTCACAGCATGGCCACCCCTTGTACAACCCCGATTCCAAAAAAGTTGGGACAAAGTACAAATTGTAAATAAAAACGGAATGCAATAATTTACAAATCTCAAAAACTGATATTGTATTCATAATAGAACATAGAGAACATATCAAATGTCGAAAGTGAGACATTTTGAAATTTCATGCCAAATATTGGCTCATTTGAAATTTCATGACAGCAACACATCTCAAAAAAGTTGGGACAGGGCCAATAAGAGGCTGGAAAAGTTAAAGGTACAAAAAAGGAACAGCTGGAGGACCAAATTGCAACTCATTAGGTCAATTGGCAATAGGTCATTAACATGACTGGGTATAAAAAGAGCATCTTGGAGTGGCAGCGGCTCTCAGAAGTAAAGATGGGAAGAGGATCACCAATCCCCCTAATTCTGCGCCGACAAATAGTGGAGCAATATCAGAAAGGAGTTTGACAGTGTAAAATTGCAAAGAGTTTGAACATATCATCATCATCTACAGTGCATAATATCATCAAAAGATTCAGAGAATCTGGAAGAATCTCTGTGTGTAAGGGTCAAGGCCGGAAAACCATACTGGGTGCCCGTGATCTTCGGGCCCTTAGACGGCACTGCATCCCATACAGGCATGCTTCTGTATTGGAAATCACAAAATGGGCTCAGGAATATTTCAAGAGAGCATTATCTGTGAACACAATTCACCGTGCCATCCGCCGTTGCCATCTAAATCTCTATAGTTCAAAGAAGAAGCTGTATCTAAACATGATCCAGAAGCGCAGACGTCTTCTCTGGGCCAAGGCTCATTTAAAATGGACTGTGGCAAAGTGGAAAACTGTTCTGTGGTCAGACGAATCAAAATTTGAAGTTCTTTATGAAAATCAGGGACGCCGTGTCATTTGGACTAAAGAGGAGAAGGACGACCCGAGTTGTTATGAGCGCTCAGTTCAGAAGCCTGCATCTCTGATGGTATGGGGTTTCATTCGTGCGTGTGGAATGGGCAGCTTACACATCTGGAAAGACACCATCAATGCTGAAAGGTATATCCAGGTTCTAGAGCAACATATGCTCCCATCCAGACGACGTCTCTTTCAGGGAAGACCTTGCATTTTCCAACATGACAATGCCAAACCACATACTGCATCAATTACAGCATCATGGCTGTGTAGAAGAAGGGTCCGGGTACTGAACTGGCCAGCCTGCAGTCCAGATCTTTCACCCATAGAAAACATTTGGCGCATCATAAAACGGAAGATACGACAAAAAAGACCTAAGACAGTTGAGCAACTAGAATCCTACATTAGACAAGAATGGGTTAACATTCCTATCCCTAAACTTGAGCAACTTGTCTCCTCAGTCCCCAGACGTTTACAGACTGTTGTAAAGAGAAAAGGGGATGTCTCACAGTGGGAAACATGGCCTTGTCCCAACTTTTTTGAGATGTGTTGTCATGAAATTTAAAATCACCTAATTTTTCTCTTTAAATGATACATTTTCTCAGTTTAAACATTTGATATGTCATCTATGTTCTATTCTGAATAAAATATGGAATTTTGAAACTTCCACATCATTGCATTCCGTTTTTATTTACAATTTGTACTTTGTCCCAACTTTTTTGGAATCGGGGTTGTATGCATGCGCTGATTATGCTCTGATCTTGGACAGGTGTGTGTAATTAGTCTTTGAGGTGTGCGCTGCTCAGAGCGTGAATACTGTACATGCGTGTGGAAGTTCGATGTGCCCCGGCACGATCGTGCGTGGATCTGACAGTTTTTCTTTTTTTTGTAAGCTTGATACTTTGGTTAAGTAAAGCACTGGAGTTTAAGTCTCAGTTAATTTAATGGTAAATGTGGTTAAATCAGTGTAAGCTAGAAGAAAGAAGTGGTGCATCAGTGGTTAAAGATTTGAGCATACAAAGGTTATGAGTTCAAATCCCAGCACTATGAAGCTGCTCTGGTGCCGGGAGTAACCTTCACCTGCTCAGGTGTGTCCTGCTCCAGTTTTATAAGATGCTTTGGGTAAAAGCATCAGCCAAATGGAGTGGATTAGATTTTATTTTCAAATTTACAGTAGATTAGAAAAAGCATACAGCACAGTGACATATTGTTCATAAAATTACTTGTAAATAATGTTTTATAATTATTTGTGACCTATCTGTGACTCTTTCAGGCAAGCTTTCGAAACAAGAGTAAATGAATATTGCACTTCAGATACTGACTTTATCTGTATTTGTATCCATTTAAATCTGTTTATACAGTTTATCTGTTCATGTTTTCATATTCAGTTACATCCCAACTGTGGACTTCAGTGAGTGGTAGATGTTAGTGAGTTGTAGAGTTCCAGGTTGTCTGTAGTTCTGTAGAGTTGCTGCAGATGGTGAACTGCTCATTAACACATCATTACCTGCTGTGTTCCTACAGGCTGCAGGCTGGAAGGAAATGAAGTCTTAATAGAAATCACTGCATCCACAGGAGACTCAGTACTGCTGCCCTGCTCCTGCACTGACCTCCAAACCACACCTGAGACATTCACATGGCAGAAATACATAAGAAATGAAAAGTATTGGGTAAAGATATCTCCTGAGAGTGAGCAGGACAAAGAGAGATTTCAGCTGGTTAATGATCGCTCTTCAGGAAATCTTTCTCTGCTCATATCACACCTGACTGAAGAGGATGGAGGAGATTACATGTGTAGTGTTAAAGGGAGTCAATACAGAGACATCAAACTCACTGTTAAAGGTAAACGACTCATTTTTATTCACAATGCTACTTCATTGATAATCTCATGACAGATTAATCTGATGTTGTAACAGCGATGCAATTTGTTGATGTTTGTTCATTCTCCAGGTTGCACACTGAATCTACAGAGAGTGTATATGACTGGATACGTGGGACAGTCTGTCCTTCTGCCCTGCTCCTGCTCTGAACTACAAGCCAAACCACAAGCTTTCACATGGATGTTTTTAAATGGTTCTGATTCCAAAGAAATCTTCCCAAAGGACCAGACAAGTCTCTACACAGACAGAGTTCAGCTCTTTAATGATCATCTTCCAGGAAATCTCTCTCTGCTCATATCACACCTGACTGTAGAGGATGGAGGATGGTACAGGTGTTGGATCAGGAACAGAATCTCATTCGTCTATCTCACAGTAAGAGGTAAAATGACCTTCTGTATATAAACCATGTGTGAGGTTGACTACAGTATGTAGCTAATGTAAAGAAATGGAGGAAAAATGCAACATAAAATCAGAAATAAAATGTAAGAATCAGATGTGAAAAGTTTCTGTTGCATGTTCTGCTCCTCGTCTGTGTTTGTGTTGATGATGATGATGATGATGATGATGGATTATCTGAGTTTGTGTTCTGACCCATTTTCACTTCTCACTACGATTCCTGGATTGTCTTTAATAAAGAACATACTGAGTTTACACACTTGTGTCCTGCCTTCACTCACTGCATCTCACACTCTTTATTTCTAACTTATTAAAAACCTTTCTCTCCTTGCAGACGCACCGACAAAACCTTCAACATCCGCACCAGTGACCACAACAACTTCACCTCATTCCAAACCAGGTACCACACACCACTGATACACACTGGAATGAAAAGGGTTTATTAGTGTGTTAGTACATCAGCTCACAGCAAGAATCACACACTAACTTTATCTGATCTCAATGACAAAGCATCTGCACCCTCTGAAACATCTGAAAGAGGTCCTGATCAGTACTCTACATGAACTTCTTTTCATTTCAGATGCACTTAGTGTGTTCTCCTGGGCTGCTAACATCTTTAAGGAAAGAACAGTCTTGTGATAATCTTCAGTGTAAATTATATAACCTCAAATAAAAAAATAAATGTTCTTACAGATATTGAAGTCTCTCCAGAGCATCTTCCCTACATCCCCTTTGGCGTAGTGACTGTGTTCTTTCTGCACATTATCGTGGCTGTGGTCTATTACATCACCAGAAAGAAAGGTACAAACACTTTCCAGCTCTTTGTGGAAATTTATCATCCATGTCCCCAACATTTTAGCTGCATGAACTGAGCTTTCCTTGTGTATTTTACTTTCCAGGTCCTGTTACAGTTCATTACAGCAGGGCTGATGGAGATGGAACAGTGAGTCTGTAGTTGGGAAGAACATCAACAGAAGATACACGTTTAACAGCAGCAACAATCCAACACACGATTAAAAGACCATATAGTTACCAACACACCTGCATACACATTCACTGCCATTGCTCTAAACCACATTTTTTTAAGCAAAATAGTTCACATGTCAACTTTTTAGCATGCTCATAAAGAATTAAATCATGCTCACATGATGTCAGTGGTTGAGTTGATTGCCATGGGGTTTATTGCTCTATTTTGCCCCCTAGTGGAATAACAGCCATGTTTTCCTCATCTTTCAATTCAATTCGACAAGATGATTTTAATTCAGAACACTGATTATCAATTCATTCATTTGACCAGATTTTACACTTATCCAGGACCGGCCTTAGGATTTTATTGTATGTATTATAGCTAATCTTTCGTTTTTCATTCACAAATTATTCTTCCCCACACTTTTCCATGTTCAGGTTGATACATTGTCTTGCAAAAAAGTATTCATCCCCCTTAGTGTTTGTCCTGTTTTGTCGCATTACAAGCTGGAATTAAAATGGAATTTTGGAGGGTGAGCACCATTTGCTTTACACACCATGCCTACCACTTTACAGGTGAAAATTGTTGTTTTACTGTGACACAAACAATAATTAAGATGAAAGAACAGAAATCTGGAGTGTGATTGGTATCCCCCCCCCCAGTCAATACTTTGTCGAGCTACCTTTTGCTGCAATTACAGCTGCAAATCTCTTGGGGTATGTCTCTATTAGCTTAGTGCATCTAGCCACTGGGATTTTTGCCCATTCCTCAAGGCAAAACTCTTCCAACTCCTTCAAGTTAGATGGGTTGCGTTGGTGTACAGCAATCTTCAAGTTATGCCACAGATTCTCAACTGGATTGAGGTCTGAGCTTTGACTTGGCCATTCCAAGACGTTTGAATGTTTCCCTTTAAACCACTCCAGTGTAGCTTTAGCAGTATGTTTAGGGTCATTGTCCTGCTGGAACGTGAACCTTCACCCCAGTCTCAAACTTCTGGCTGACTCAAACAGGTTTTCTTCCAGAACTGCTCTGGATTTCGTGCCATCCATCTTTCCTTCAGTCCTGACCAGCTTTCCTGTCCCTGGAGATGAAAAACACTCCTACAGCATGATGCTGCCACCACCATGCTTCACTGTAGGAATGGTGTTCTCAGGGTGCTGGGTGTCTCAGGGCATTTCCCATGATGGCCAAAAAGATCAATTTTTTTTAGTCTCATTTGACCAGAGAATCTTTTTCCATGTGTTTGGGGAGTCTGCCACATACTGTTGGGCAAACTCGAAACGTGTTCGCTTAAGCAATTACTTTTTTCTGGCCACTCTTCCATAAAGCCCCAGTCTGTGGAGCATATGGCTGAAAGTGGTCCTATGGACAGATACTCTCATCTCTGCTGTGGATCTTTGCAGCTCCTTCAGTGTTATCTTTGGTGTCTTTGTTGCATCTTGATTAATGCCCTCCTTGCCCGGTCTGTGTTTTGTTGGGCAGGGCCTTCTCTTGTCAGGTTTGTAGTGGTGCCATATTATTTCTATTTTGCTATAGTGGATTTAATAGATCTCCCTGGGATAGTCAATGTTTGGGATCTTTTTTATGACCCAACCCTGATCTATACTTCTCCACAACTTTGTCTCTGACCTGTTTGGAGGCTCCTTTATTTTCATGCTGCTTGCTTAGTTGCGTCGCAGAGTCAGAGTCCTTCCAGAACAGATTGATTTATACAGACATCATGTGACAGATCATGTGACACTTTGATTGCACACAGGTGGATTTTAATCAATTAATTATGTGACTTATGAATTATATTGGTTGGACCACCTCATATTTAGAGGTTTCATATGAAAGGGGGTGAGAACATATGAACACACCAGATTTCTGTTTTTTCATCTGAATTATTGTTTTTGTCACAACAGCACAACAATTTTCACCTTTAAAGTGGGTGGCATGTTGTGTAAATCAAATGGTGCTCACCCTCCAAAAATCCATTTTATTTCCAGCTTGTAATGCGACAAAACAGGACAAATACAAAGGGGGTGAATACTTTTGCAAGACACTGTATTTCATACTGAATTGTACAGCATGTTAACAGTCATGCAGAATCTCCTGGATATTATTTGATTTAAAAGTTTATATTTTATAGTTTGAATGCCATTTCCTTTTTAAATGCAATTTTATTTCTGATATTCACCCATTTTTAGGCCTGTTTCAGATTCACAACATTTATATTATTCTTATTGACTAGATGGACTTTTTAAAATTCATTTCTGTGTATTTTGAGTCTTGCTTTTTTCCCCTTAAAATACATTTTTCTGTAGTTTTGTTTGTAATCTTTTGTCTTCAAGATAAAATGAAACATCTCACAATTATGTATTATTCTTCAATAAAAACATGTTTAAAATGTGATTATTATTTGCCTGAAGTTTTGTGGCGTGGATGACTTGCTGACTCACAATTTCAGGGTCCCATCTGGTGAGTGTGACCCCTGCTGGCAAGAAGGAGAAATGTCTTGAGTTCTCCATCCATCCTTTATCTGTCGCCGCTTATCCTGTTCTACAGGGTCACAGGCAAGCTGTAGCCTATCCCAGCTGACTATGGGCGAAAGGCGGGGTACACCCTGGACAAGTCGCCAGGTCATCACAGGGCTGACACATAGACACAGACAACCATTCACACTCACATTCACACCTACGGTCAATTTAGAGCCACCAGTTAACCTAACCTGCATGTCTTTGGACTGTGGGGGAAACCGGAGCACCCGGAGGAAACCCACGCAGACACGGAGAGAACATGCAAACTCCACACAGAACGCCCCTGGGCTCGAACCTAGGACCTTCTTGCTGTGAGGCGACAGTGCTAACCACTACACCACCATGTCACCCTGTCCTGAGTTCTCATTCCAGGAATTTACTGTGGAATGCCGATTATAATGTCAAGTTCAGCGTCCGCATTAACACATCAAATTTATATGTCTTAAGACATTTGAACCGTTAAGGCTTCCATACTATCGGTTGGCATCAACATACACACCCCTTTTGGACGGCCGGGCTGCGTTGGGCTGTATGTATGCCCACATTGTGGTCATGTGGGCTTTTCCTCGTAACTATGTTTGGGCTATGTACTTATAACCGGTCCTATATGCGACTGTGATGTAATATTTGGGACGGTCCATTTGTGTGGATAGTTTTAAACTCTTGTGGCCGAAGAGAGCACAAAATGGCCTCCATAAACTTTTTGATCAACTGCGCTTGTACATGTTCAGGATGTACCCTTGTTTTATCATCGTATGACCAACAGCTGGATTCAGGCAGGGAGCGATATTTGTTTCCTAGGATGGCAAAGGCATGACCCGCCCTACTCTGCCTCTGATTGGCTTTCTCTGATATTCGAACCCGAAGCCCAACCCTATCTCATTTTTTGAACATAATAATCCCAATGTAAAATATAACCCACAACACCTTGACATTAAACATAGCTCTTGGCTGCACTAAAAATGTTGCCATTAATCAGAAAGGATCTCAATCTGTTTACAACAAAATCAATGGCCTTCAGGACACCAAATTCTTTCCTTCCTCCAGATGAACTCAAATCTCAAAAGGTTTCTAATTTTGTGCTCAAATAGACCCATCTAGTGGCCATTTATGCAAACACGCCACATTTAATAAATATCAAGTATGGTCCTGTACACAACCTACATTTTTTTTTCTGAATAAGTAACCAGGAGCCTGCAAAAATGCAGGTGTTAATAATGTCACTGTGAATCAATATTATTTCTTAACCTTAAGGTAAATTGAGTGGGAAATTGATTTCTCTCTTGCAGTGATTGTAGGTTGGGTTTTCTTTCAGAAACTGATGCAGTTGGAGCAACCAGTTTTAAGGGCCTGAAGGCGTTCAAATCGGATGTGTAAACCACATCTGGATTAACCGTATACAGGATCGAGTGAGTGCCCTGGGGCACCAACCAATGCGGTGGCACCAAATGATGAAAACAAAGTTGAAAATATTTTAATATTTGTAATATTTTTGACATTATTGACTATAAGACACACAAAAAAGGTACATAATTAACAGTTATATAGAACATAAATATATAAAATGTATAAAAATAATAGTGATTTGGGTGCCCCTCCCCCCCAATCAAAGACCATGAGCCCTCAATGATGCAGTGCTGCGGGCACAAAATGGATCATTTGAACAGCTTCAAAATGGACAGCCATCAGTTAAGTGGATTTGCAAAAAGGAAAATTAAGAAAGAAAAAGAATTGCGGCACATAGCCACCGTGAAAAATGTGCCAGCAATCGAAAGTTTTTTTGTTCACAAAGAAAACTTATTTGGATCCTGCACAACGATTGCTCGAGTCTCTGCATTTGTTTGTGGCATTCTCAGTTTGAAAAGGCATCTCAGGATACGAAGGGCGTTGCACACATCTATCGCCACGAGACACAACGGGTGAAGAAAAGAAAAAGTTTCGCTGATGAGTCCATGGAGAATGACACTGTGTTAAATGGGAGTGAACGGTTCAAGGTGGAAACCTACTACGTGATCATTGACAAGTTGCTGTCTTGTCTTTCTGAACAAATTGATGCATACAGGGACCTGAATGGACTATTTGGTGTTTTGTTTGATACCGACACAGACTGTGATGGTGTACGCATACATGCTGCTGCGCTCTCCTCTACATATCCAGATGACCTGGACAAAGATTTTGGGGTGAACTTCTTCAGTTCAAGAATTTTGTGCAGGAAGAGAAAAGCCGTTCACCTGAGGAGATGCTGCAAATTGTATGAAAAAATGGCTAGCAGACTACTTTCCAGAGTTTGTTTGTGGCCCTCGGACTGTTGTTAACCCTGCCAGTTACAAACAGCGAGGGCGAGAGATCCCTTTCTCAACTTAAAAAAGTGAAGAATGAACTCAGGGTGAGAGTGAGACAGAAGCGGCTGTCTGCACTCTCCCTGCTGGCCATTGAATCTGAATTGGTCAACGACATGGACTTTGAGGATTTAATTCACGACTTTGCTTCCACAAAGTTAAGAAAGAAGATGTTCTGATAAAGCTAAGGCTTTTTCACAAATATTGCTGGGCAAATATGTGACACTGGGATCAATATGATATTTGTGTATGTTCCCTTTTATCTGGTCGCTCAGTTCGCGATGCTTGTAAAGGGCCAGTAGCCTGTTTTCCTCCCATGAAAAGAAAAGAAAACTTTTCTCTTTACCTCACACTATTCTTCCTAGTTTTTTTTTTTTGGTGGTAACTCTTGTGTAAAGCGTCCTTGGGTTTGTGAAAGGCGCTATATAAATTGAACTTCTCATCTCATCTCATTATCTCTAGCCGCTTTATCCTGTTCTACAGGGTCGCAGGCAAGCTGGAGCCTATCCCAGCTGACTACGGGCGAAAGGCGGGGTACACCCTGGACAAGTCGCCAGGTCATCACAGGGCTGACACATAGACACAGACAACCATTCACACTCACATTCACACCTATGGTCAATTTCGAGTCACCAGTTAACCTAAACTGCATGTCTTTGGACTGTGGGGAAAACCGGAGCACCCAGAGGAAACCCACGCGGACACGGGGAGAACATGTAAACTCCGCACAGAAAGGCCCTCGCTGGCCACAGGGCTCGAACCCGGACCTTCTTGCTGTGAGGCGACAGCGCTAACCACTACACCACCGTGCCACCCCCTAAATTGAACTTATTATTATTTATTATTATTATTTGGTCCGGCACCGCTTAGTGTAGATAGATTGCAGGTCAGGCAGCTCAATGCAGATGATGTGCTGGACTGATTGCACCACTCTCAAGAGAGCCTGTCTGTCCTGCTCAGTGCTGACAGCTCTTGTGTGATGTAAACACCCAGGTACCCAAAACTATCCACTCTCTCCACTGTGGTCCCACTGATGTAGAAGGGCTTAGTTCTTCACCTGCTTGGTGCAGAAGTCCACAATCAGCTCCTTTGTCTTGCTGATGTTTAGGAGGAGGCAGCAGTTCTCCAGGTTTCCGACCTCCTCCATGTAGGCCTTCTTGTTGTTATCGGAGATCAGGCCTACCACAACACTGGCTGTTGTCAGCAAACTTGACAATGGTGATGGAGTCTGATGAGGCGATGCAGTCATATGTGTACAGAGAGTACAGCAGTTGTCTCAGAATACAGCCCTGGGGGGCCCCAGTGCTGAGGGTGATTGGGGGGAAACATATTTCGACTGCTTGTGGTCTATCTGAAAGGAAGTTGAGGATCCATTGACACAGTAATGGGATGAGTCCCAGATCCTTCAGCTTCATGAAGAGCTTTGAGAGAAGTATTGTGCTGAACTATAGTCGGGTCATTCTGTGAAACGGTTGCCTTTTCCACTTTGCAATTTTCAAAATTTTCATCAAGGGTATATTATCCTTTTCATTAAGACCTGGGAGTCATTTTTGTACCACCTCATAATGGACAAGATACACACCATTTGAAATGTAATACATAAAATAATTTTAAAAAATGTAGTGTTTTCCTACAAATAAAATGTCCATTTTTGATACTAAAATTAAACGTGTTAATTAATTAGAGGGTGTTTTTTTTTATTTTAGATTTTTAACTTCGAAATATGATTTTCACATGTCAACGGCCTCATTATTTCAACAATAAATGCTATTTTACTTCACATTGTCAAATAAAAGTTACATGTATTGGAATAGTCCAATAAATAAGAACTTTATTCCACATTCATTTGTGGGGCATTTTATTCCCTTTCCATCATTTAAGAAAAAAAAAAGACGACACTGTACCTGGTGGTAACTCGTGTGATGGGGTGGCAAATCATGTGACTCTGGTGGTAAATCATTTGAATTTGACTGTCTCTATAATTTCTTGGTTTTTGCCTTAATTTAACATTAACTTTATTCATTCTGGATATAAATGTGGACATGACATGAATTAATGATGCAAGATCCAATGTATATATCAATGTATTTATTAATGCAACAGCATGAACAATGGCAAAAAGCAAAGGGGGGGTCCCATATATGTTTTCGTACATTGGGGGAGTGCCTGTTAGAGAGCGCACTTGTCCTGGGCCATCGGCATAGTGAGGTAGGGTGGCCAGTTCCTTTCCTCGCCACCTTTAACTTCCCCAGTGTTTCCACCAGGTCCCCATTCACTGCTGGGTGGACAGGGAGCGAGCCCCAGATCCCCGTCGAGCCGAGGCTCGAACCAGGGACCGTTCACTTAGCGGTCAAGCGCTCTAACCACTTGGCCACCTGCGCTCCGAACAACGGCAAATATGCTGGAATTAAATTAGGAAACACTGGCCGTTCAAAAGGTTCCAAATTTTTTGGCTCGTTTTCTCTCCTTTTCTAGCAATTTTGTTAGTTTCTCAACTTCTTTCTGTGGTCTCTCTCTGTTCCTCCTGGACATACACTTTCCTGCTTCATGTTGCCTAAAACACAGCAAAAAAACATTTATAACTTCGGGGGTCAGTCATCATATAACATCAACAATAGGCTGGCTTCTTATTCTCAACTAGGCCACTGTCCATTTATTTTCAGTCCTTACTGGATACTACCCTGACCTTGAAGGTCCTGCCTGCTGCACTAGCTGTTGGACATTATCTGGACTCCGAGGAGGGGTGTCAAGAGCCTTCATCCTAGCCTTCGACTCCTTTAGGCCAATTTATGCTGACAACCCAGTCCTCGCAGACGGCGTCGCAGATAGCGTCTGCGTAGCCCCCCCCCTTCGCAGACGCTCTGTGCGCACCTCCCAAAAATTGCGACCACCGCAGAAGCCTCGCAGACAGCGTCGCAGACAAGAGAGCTCTGATTGGTCCACTCTACATCCGCTGTACATGCACTTCCGCTTCCCTACTTTCCCGGTTTGGTTTGTTTTCACGACCGCCATTTTTAAAAACACGAGCGAAGATGGAGCAGCACGAAGAGCGGTTGATCGAGGAAGTGAGGAAGTACGTACATCTATACGACTCCAGTTCTAGTCATTATAAGTAAGCGGAGGATAAACACTCCACTAACCACACCCACCAACTACTCCTAGCGATTTCGCGACATCGCGCCCCCTTGCGTTGTGGCGGTGAATAACATCACGCACGCCTATTACTCCCCGCTCAACGATAAATTACAACTGTCTGCGAAAAGCTGTCTGCGAAAGCCTTGTCGCAAGAGCATGCAGAGGCCTTTTCTCCTTTTGTTCTGTTCGCTCCACTTTTTTCGTAGCTGACGTTTGCCTCTCTCACGAAGATCATTCATCAACTTCTTCCTCCCTTCTTCTACATCATGTCTCCATCTCTGCCTCTCACTCTCTAAGTACTTTTGCCTCCTCTCGGGATCAGCGTCCCAGCGGGCACGGTATCGCTGTTGTCTTTCGGCAGCACTTAGTGTAGCCATGATCTGCCGATTATGAAATGTGTCATTATTCTTGATTTACTGACTGAGTGAGTATGGGACAAAGTGAGAGAGTGAAAGATACAGTGAGTGTGTGAATGAGTGAGTGAGTGACTGACTGAGTAAATGATTCAGTGAGTGAATGGGTGGATGAGAGGGATAGTGAGTGAGTGAGTAAGTGAGTGAGTGAGCGAGTGAGTGAGTGACAGAGTAAATTATTGTGAGTGAGGGTGGATTAGAGAGATAATATGAGAGTGATTGAGTGGGTGACTGAATGAAAAGCACAGAGAGTGGGTGGGTGGGTGACTGAATGAGTGAGAAGGATAGAAAGTGGGTGTGTGAGAGAGAGACAGACATAAGTGAGTGACATAGTTAGTGGGTGGATGAGAGGATGGAGAGCACGTGAGAGGTAGGAAGTGGTGAGAGGGTGAGCGAGCGAGTGAGGGAATGAGTGAGTGAAAGAGAGTGCATGCATTAGGATGAGCAAGAGACGAACCGAGGGTAAACAGAAAACAAAGTGATTATCCTACATCAAAAACATTAATAACACATGCCCTTGACCTTTCCTACTCCAGGCAGACATTATACCTTCTACATTTAGGCTCCAGTTTAATCAATTTTCAAATTTAAATGGCAACAAGAACCCCCCCCCCCCCATCACACCCATTACCACCCTGTCACAATACAAAGTGTTACGGGATGGTAAATTTTACCTTAAAATTGCTACAGCTCACCATGTGGTCAACTAGCTGAGCTAGTATATCGCCTATTCAGTCAAAAATATCTTTTTTTCATTAAAAGTTAAAAAAGAATGAAATTAAAACAGTTTCCGTGTCTATTATGCATGATGGGGTGGTAAGGTGAAGCTTGACAGACCCTGTCTAACATACAATAACAACAAATAAATAATGTGGGAAATTGTCTGCTTTTGAATTTGGCTCCTGTGAGGGTTCAGATGATGTCACTTCCTCTTTTTGATGTCATTTAAAGCAACAGTGCATTTTTATAGGCAGAAAATATAAACATAATGGGGTGGTAAGTCAAACTGAGGGACACACACAAATCATACATTTTTGTCCAAAAGTTATGTGTTTATTTTGAATAAATATAGTTTATAGTACAAGGGACATAACGTTAATCCTAAAAATAATAAAAGTTTGATTTAAAAAAACCCCACATTTTTATGTTTGTCTGTTAAATGAAAATTCCATGTAGACTATTGCAGACATGGCAAAATTGGCCAAGTCCTTATTAAAAATGACTAAAAAAGTGTATGCTATTCTTTTAGAATATCATTATCTCATATCATATAACAAGAAGACAGAGTCCTCTATATCCCCCGCCCTATATACCAACTATCTACCAAGTTTCAAGATATTATTTGTCACATTTTTCAAGTGCTGCTGCAGGAAACCAACCCTACCTCTTTACACTGACCACAGCAGCCCATGGCATAAACCCACCGGACCTTTGGTCAAGGTGAGCTAAAAATTAAAATTTATCACATTTCTTAGTATCAAAAGGTACATATACATTACTTAATCAACACATATACCAACTTTCAAGACCATACCACTCAGAGTTTTCAAGTTCTGCTCCAAAAACAAAACCTACCCCTAAGACTAAAATGAAAATTTCTCAATCTTCTTAGTATGAAAAGACACATCTACATCACCATGTCCATTGCCATGCGTGGTCTGGTACCGCCAGGCTCAGCCATGTCTCAGTGAAGCAGAGAAGGTTGCAGTCCCAAATGTCCCTCTGGAACTTGACTCTGGCCCTGAGGAAATCAAACTTGTTCTTGATGGATTGCACATTGGTTATCAGGACACTGGGCATGGGTGCACAATGTGCATGAGCCTGCAGCCTGGTCGTGACGTTGGATAATTTCCCCTGGGGTCATTGTTTTGGGTCACATCCTTTGTTGTCCTTCAAGATCTTTCTCTGCCAGGCTGAGTCTGGAGTTAAAAGCATCAATATGTAAGTAGATTGTAGACCAATAGAAATAAAGGTATTTCTATCATATCTAATCATTGTTGCCATCCTGAATAACTAAAAGTAACCAGCTGAATAATTTAAAATAGCAAGAAAGAAAGAAAGTGTGGCCAGAGCAGTTATCACAGCAGCCTCCTCACCGGCGCCATCTTAGGCAACTATCCACCTGCAGTTTGGAAGAATAAAGTGAATAAACAACACCAGCCTCTCAAATCCATGCATTATGCATGGGGGAAACCATGGCCTAGCAGCTTTGGGACCAAAATGTCGCCAGTTCGATTCCCTAGATCAGAAGGAATGTCTGAAGTGTCCTGGAGCAAGGTACCTAACCTCCAAGTGCTCCAATTATGTTGTACGTCACTCTGGATAAGAGCGTCTGCTAAATGCCAGTAATGTAATGAGATATCCTGTCGATGTCTTGATTTCATATAAAGTGAGTTTGTCTGCGTTAGCGTGCTTTGGCTTTCGTTATGTTTCACTCTTCTGCCTTCTCAGTGACATCCTGATAATTTTGCTCTTCCTGTGTTAGCACTTCCTGTAAGGGTGTAAATGTGTTCAAGTGCTAAACGTGCAGTGTGGGATCTATAGAGTGTGTTCATTATGATGAGACACGGTGCAGAAATTAATCAGTGTGTGTGTTTAGCTCTAATTCTCTCTTTGGATTAGCTTCATATCACTGAAGGTGATTAATACTAACATGGGCCACATACAGTAGATAGATAGATAGATAGATAGATAGATAGATAGATAGATAGATAGATAGATAGATAGATAGATAGATAGATAGTTGCATGTGCTGCATCATGTGGTGAAACACGAAAGAGGAAGTAGCAACTGAAAAAAGTTGTGGAAAGTATTACTTCATTGCATGTAATGGGTTTGTGGTTGTGTGTAGTTGTATATGTGGGGAGGCTGTCACTGAAGAGCGAATGTTTCTGCATTTCAGCACATTGTGTCTCTGCTTATGGACATTTAGTAAGTTGTGGACATACGTTATTAAAATGCTCTTGTGTTTTTATCTTCTTCTCCACATCACTGAAGGTGAGTCTGCTTCTCTCTCTCTCACCTACAGTATTTAATAATCTTTCATTAAAAATATGTCAGTATTTACTCTTAAAGCCTTTAAATCTTCAAATCATGGAGTAATCTTACTTATGACATGGAAATGTAAAGCACACACTGAATAACTGAACTTATTTGGGTCAGTTTTTTGGTTTTCTACAGTCATTACTTGTGGTGCAACATGATGACACTATCTGTATCTGTTTAGTGCTCGCAATATCCAGGATACAGAAATAGCATCAGTTTGCAGTAAAATAAGAGAAAATGTAATGTATAGTGGGATATCTAATGTTTTAGACAGGAGCTAGAATGATCAAGAGTCTCTTTATGTAACATTTTAAAATAAGTTTCTGTGCCCTTTATTATTGTGAGTATATAAGATGAACACAAACCCATAGACATGTAAGTTGCTTTGCTTTTGTCATGTAAGTGGTGGAGGTGGATGTAAGTGCAGAAAAGTGCTTATTGTGAATATAACAATATACAGGTATATAATCCAAGTCAGCAGGCAAAATCAGCAAGGGTGGACAGGCAAAGGTCGAGCGAGGCAGAAACAGACAATCTGAGGCACAGACAAAAGGCAAAGTCCAAAATACAGAATCTGAGTCGAGAACCAGAATAACAACAAACATACGGCTCAGTAAGGGTCACTGGGAACGCCATAGTCCGCAATGTTCTTAACAGTGTCCTTTTATGCATGCGCTATTCTGGGACACGTGTGTGTAATTAGTCTTTAAGGTGTGTGCTGCTCAGAGTGTGAATGTGTGCAATGGGACTTTCAAAGCATGCTAGGTGTTAACATACATGGATGCATGCAAATGTGACAGACCCCCCACAACAACAAAAAAATCTCCCTCCAGAGCTAAAACCCCTCTTGAATGTCCCTGGGGATGAGGACCTGGTGCTGGGTGCAGTGCCATTGGTGCTCTGCTCTGGCTTGAGAGGGACATGGCACCAGAACATGGATGTGGGTGGAAGTTTGGGTTCTGGTTGGACCTTAAATGGTGGTGAGGACACTGGTGGAGTTTTAGGCATGGGCTTAGATCAGGGGTGGGCAATTATTTTTTCCATGGGGCCACATGAGAAACAGAAATTTTTGTGGAGGGCCGGACCAAAAGGCTGAACTAAATTCTGCATAATATTAATTGTATTTCTTTATATAAAGCAGTAAATAACATTGTTTTTACAAGCTGCTAAGACTGGTAAGAGTATGGAAAAAACGAGGTTGCCTTACAAAAAATGTCATTTATTCAATCAAATTTCCCAAAACAATGGTTAACAAAATGTGAACGTTTGTGCCATTTTTTTTTCAGTCACATTCACCCCAAAACACAATGAAGACATCACAATATTGTCTTTCTACTCCAAATATCAAGCAAGATACATCATGTTATAATAATGATGCCCACGTTTGTAGTCGAATCACCTCATTTGGTGTTTTTCGCCGGAGATCGGCTCGGGCTCCAGCGCCTGCTGGTGACGTCATGCTATGTGATTGGCTGGACCGTTTGGAGGATGACATACAAGTTTGTGGTTGGTCTGGACAAATTACAGAAGTAGTTATCGCGGGATTAGGTTTCGTGGGATTTCATGTCATGTTCATGTCGTGCGTGTTGCGTTTTTGTTGAACACAATTTCAAAATAAAAGCAATGCACATTCAGTCCATGCATGAGGTAAAATTAGAAAATAAATTTATTTTGTAATTTCTAATTAACCTTACGCGGGCCGGTCAGAATGAACCAAAGGGCCGGATGCGGCCCGTGGGGCATAAAATGTCCAGGTCTGGCTTAGATGTAAACATGGATCTAGACCTGGACCTGGGTTCATGCATGGGTTCAGGTCTCGGCTTCACAGGAGGTCTGGACTTAGCTTCTGTGACAGTCTCGTCCTTGGTGAAGCCTGGCAGTGGAGTGATGATGTCCTCAAAGCCTGATGGTGGAGTAAAGAGCTCATTCATTCTGAAGCCAGGCAACAGAGTGACAAACTCCTCGAAACCAGGTGGTGGGGCGACGACGTCCTTGAAGCCCAGTGGGGAAGTGAATAGCTCGTCTAAGCTGAAACCTGACAGTGGAGTGACAAACTCCTCGAAACTAGGAGGTGAGATTATATATTTATAGCCAGGCAGCATGGCAAAGAGATTGTTCCCACTGAAAGCTGGAGCAGAGGCTGCCCTGTCGGCCCCTGGCACTGGCTCTGGAGTGGGGGCCACTGCTCCAGCATCTGGAGGGAGCTCTGGAGTGAAGGCCTCTTCCTCCTCTGCATCAGCTTCTGGAGTCTCAGCCCCCCCCCAAAAAAAAAAAAATTGGTGGGCCTCCTTCCTGGAGGTCTGGGACCAGGAGTTGAGTTCCTCGGTGAAAGACTGGGAGCCCCAGTGTCCTAGGTGCTGCATCTTCACTAGGTGTTCAACCCAGTGTGCCAGTGAGCCAGTAGATCATGCAGCTGACCCATAAGCACTCTGGAGATATGGGCTCCAATCAGGGGCGGAGCTAAGGGGTGGCCAGAGGGGGCCGTGGCCACCCCAGGGCACACCTTTGCCCCGCCCTGGTCACCCCAGGGCCGAACAATAAAATTTATAAAACCGATATGTCCCACGAAATGTTAGTTCCGCCCGCTGGATTTTTGTTTCGCCTATTTGGTTTCTGCGGGGATGCATTTTACCGTAGCACACAAACATTTCGTGTGTTCAAGCAGCAGGTGGTATCAGATAGTCATGCTCTACTCTGACAACACAACAACCTACGAACTACGTGAACGTGCGATTAATTTGGGATGTAAGTTATTCATCTCTTATACTCTCTTCAAGTTCTCACTTTGTAGACATACAGTTACAATTCTGTCGTCAGACAATTCAGAGTTTCCAGAAATCTCCAGAGTTTCCAGAAATCTCCACTTTGCCCGGAGTTTTCGAAAGTATCCGTTTTCAGTGACTGAAACCTTCATTTACATGTAAATGCAACCGTATAGATAAATGTGCGTCTTTATAGATATCCGGCTACAGTGCGATTTGTGCTGTGTGCACACACAGATAGATACTAGATAGATAGAAAGCAAAACATCGGTGGTTTTCAATTGTATGACTCAAAAGAGAAAATTACGTCGGCAAGTTAGCTGTCTGTGAATCACTTTGCTCACTCTAACCGCAGAATGCAACTTTTAAAGTTAATGTTTGAGGGCCATTCCATGTCAATTCACACACCCTCCCCAGTGACACCTCTTCAATTTGCCTGATATTTATTTTATTAGTGCCTTATGATGTCAAAAGAAAGAATCCAAAATTTTAGCTTCCTAGCTGGAACGGTTTTTGAATTTTGGCCCTTCAAAGTTTGGGTGCCACGCCCACTTTTGGGGTCTGGGAATTGTACACTTAATTTGCAAGCATTTTTGGAGGCCCATATCTTTTGTTCTAAGGGGAATATAGACCTGTAAATTGCTATATCCTATGTATTCTGGCCCTGTCTATCTGATTCTGCACCTAAAAATAGCACAAGTTTACTAACATTAGAGATATTAACCCCTTAAAAGTGGATTTTTTTAATGACAATTTTTTTTGACATTTCAGGGGTCCATATCTTGGAAAGTTTTTGTGTTGATAGGGTTTAAACTGATTTATCATCATATTTGGGAACTCTACTGTGTACTTAGAGAGTTTCAGGGCACTCAGAGGTTTGGTGGGGGTACAGGAGGGCCCCAAATATGGCTTCGGGACAAAATTACCGTTTGGTGCGTCCTACTTCAGGCCATTAGTTGGCCATGTGGGCACATGATGACTGGAATGAGCCTTTAACCCTATCAGCAGACACCTTTTATCAAACTTTTAAGCCAATAAAAACTTTGATTATCCAACTCCTTCAATATAAAATAAGCATTTGTATATGGTACTATTTTTGCATATTTTCTGAAAAATCCTAAGTCGGGAAAGTAGGTCAACTGTTGTTTTGACTGCCTGTTCATGTTTAAGGTAGTAAAAGCACACCCATATAGTGATTTTAATCTATGGGAAGATTATTTATACCCAATACCCCATTAGTTATATTGACAATTACAAGGGATAAACCCTTTCCCGGCTGTTTCACGATGCCGTTTTTTTTTTTTTTTTTACATTTGACACCTTTCCCTGTATCCAACCAAACTCTGACCACTATACACTTAATAGTTAAATGCATCTTTCAAACAGGAAAGGGAAAGATGCAAACAAGGGGATGATCCCAAGAAAAACATCCTGGTTGCTTTACTACATTTGTTCTGACATCCGATCTGGAAGTTAAACCTAGACTCATCAGGTTTTTTTTTTTTTTCAAGAAAAGGGGAAGGGGCCCCTAGCCACTCATGTGGGGAACATTAGCATATCAATTAGTATTCCCCCTTTTTATTAATTGATATGCTAATTTTCCCCACATGAGTGGCTAGGGGCCCCTTCCCCTTTTCTTGAAAAAAAAAAAAAACCCTGATGAGTCTAGGTTTAACTTCCAGATCGGATGTCAGAACAAATGTAGTAAAGCAACCAGGATGTTTTTCTTGGGATGATCCCCTTGTTTGCATCTTTCCCTTTCCTGTTTGAAAGATGCATTTAACTATTAAGTGTATAGTGGTCAGAGTTTGGTTGGATACAGGGAAAGGTGTCAAATGTAAAAAAAAAAAAAAACCGGCATCGTGAAACAGCCGGGAAAGGGTTTATCCCTTGTAATTGTCAATATAACTAATGGGGTATTGGGTATAAATAATCTTCCCATAGATTAAAATCACTATATGGGTGTGCTTTTACTACCTTAAGCATGAACAGGCAGTCAAAACAACAGTTGACCTACTTTCCGGATTTAAGATTTTTCAGAAAATATGCAAAAATAGTACCATATACAAATGCTTATTTTATATTGAAGGAGTTGGATAATCAAAGTTTTTATTGGCTTAAAAGTTTGATAAAAGGTGTCTGTTGATAGGGTTAAAGGCTCATTCCAGTCATCATGTGCCCACATGGCCAACTAATGGCCTGACGTAGGACGTACCAAATGGTAATTTTGTCCCGAAGCCATATTTGTGGCCCTCCTGTACCCCCACCAAACCTCTGAGTGCCCTGAAACTCTCTAAGTACACAGTAGAGTTCCCAAATATGATGATAAATCAGTTTAAACCCTATCAACACAAAAACTTTCCAAGATATGGACCCCTGAAATGTCAAAAAAAAATTGTCATTAAAAAAAATCCACTTTTAAGGGGTTAATATCTCTAAAGTTAGTAAACTTGTGCTATTTTTAGGTGCAGAATCAGATAGACAGGGCCAGAATACATAGATATAGCAATTTACAGGTCTATATTCCCCTTAGAACAAAAGATATGGGCCTCCAAAAATGCTTGCAAATTAAGTGTACAATTCCCGGACCCCAAAAGTGGGCGCGGCACCCAAACTTTGAAGGGCCATAACTCAAAAAACGTTCGAGCTAGGAAGCTAAAATTTTGGATTCTTTCATTTGACATCATAAGGCACTAAGAAAATTAAAATAAGGCAAATTGAAGAGGTGTCACTGGGGAGGTTTTGGGCATTTGTGTGAATTGACATGGAATGACCCTTGTCTGTTAAATGAAAATATAGAGATGTTGTGTGTTACTGGTGAGAGTACACATTGATTAATAATTGTCACACTCATACATCCACAACACTCCTGCATTCTCTCAACACACACTCTCCCCTTACCCCTCTCTCTCTCACACACACACTCTCCCCCTACCCCTCTCTCTCTCACACACACACTCTCCCCCTACCCCTCTCTCTCTCACACACACACTCTCCCCCTACCCCTCTCTCTCTCACACACACACTCTCCCCCTACCCCTCTCTCTCTCACACACACACTCTCCCCCTACCCCTCTCTCTCTCACACACACACTCTCCCCCTACCCCTCTCTCTCTCACACACACTCTCCCCCTACCCCTCTCTCTCTCACACACACACTCTCCCCCTACCCCTCTCTCTCTCACACACACACTCTCCCCCTACCCCTCTCTCTCTCACACACACACTCTCCCCCTACCCCTCTCTCTCTCTCTCACACACACTCTCCCCCTACCCCTCTCTCTCTCACACACACACTCTCCCCCTACCCCTCTCTCTCTCTCACACACACACTCTCCCCTTACCCCTCTCTCTCTCACACACACACTCTCCCCCCTACCCCTCTCTCTCTCACACACACTCTCCCCCTACCCCTCTCTCTCTCACACACACACTCTCCCCCTACCCCTCTCTCTCTCACACACACACTCTCCCCCTACCCCTCTCTCTCTCACACACACACTCTCCCCCTACCCCTCTCTCTCTCTCACACACACACTCTCCCCCTACCCCTCTCTCTCTCACACACACACACTCTCCCCTTACCCCTCTCTCTCTCACACACACACTCTCCCCCTACCCCTCTCTCTCTCACACACACTCTCCCCCTACCCCTCTCTCTCTCTCACACACACTCTCCCCCTACCCCTCTCTCTCTCACACACACACTCTCCCCCTACCCCTCTCTCTCTCACACACACACTCTCCCCCTACCCCTCTCTCTCTCTCACACACACTCTCCCCCTACCCCTCTCTCTCACACACACACACTCTCCCCCTACCCCTCTCTCTCTCTCACACACACTCTCCCCCTACCCCTCTCTCTCACACACACACACACTCTCCCCCTACCCCCTCTCTCTCACACACACACACTCTCCCCCTACCCCTCTCTCTCTCACACACACACTCTCCCCCTACCCCTCTCTCTCTCACACACACTCTCCCCCTACCCCTCTCTCTCTCACACACACACTCTCCCCTACCCCTCTCTCTCTCTCACACACTCTCCCCCTACCCCTCTCTCTCTCACACACACACTCTCCCCCTACCCCTCTCTCTCTCACACACACACTCTCCCCCTACCCCTCTCTCTCTCACACACACACTCTCCCCCTACCCCTCTCTCTCTCACACACACACTCTCCCCCTACCCCTCTCTCTCTCACACACACTCTCCCCCTACCCCTCTCTCTCTCACACACACACTCTCCCCCTACCCCTCTCTCTCTCACACACACACTCTCCCCCTACCCCTCTCTCTCTCACACACACACACTCTCCCCCTACCCCTCTCTCTCTCTCACACACACACTCTCCCCCTACCCCTCTCTCTCTCACACACACACACTCTCCCCTTACCCCTCTCTCTCTCACACACACACTCTCCCCTACCCCTCTCTCTCTCACACACACACTCTCCCCCTACCCCTCTCTCTCTCACACACACACTCTCCCCCTACCCCTCTCTCTCTCACACACACACACTCTCCCCCTACCCCTCTCTCTCTCACACACACACTCTCCCCCTTACCCCTCTCTCTCTCACACACACACTCTCCCCCTACCCCTCTCTCTCTCACACACACTCTCCCCCTACCCCTCTCTCTCTCTCACACACACTCTCCCCCTACCCCTCTCTCTCTCACACACACACTCTCCCTCTACCCCTCTCTCTCTCACACACACACACTCTCCCCCTACCCCTCTCTCTCTCACACACACACACTCTCCCCCTACCCCTCTCTCTCTCACACACACACACTCTCCCCCTACCCCTCTCTCTCTCACACACACTCTCCCCCTACCCCTCTCTCTCACACACACACACACTCTCCCCCTACCCCTCTCTCTCTCACACACACACTCTCCCCCTACCCCTCTCTCTCTCACACACACTCTCCCCCTACCCCTCTCTCTCTCACACACACACTCTCCCCCTACCCCTCTCTCTCACACACACTCTCCCCCTACCCCTCTCTCTCTCACACACACACACTCTCCCCCTACCCCTCTCTCTCTCTCACACACACACTCTCCCCCTACCCCTCTCTCTCTCACACACACACACACTCTCCCCTTACCCCTCTCTCTCTCACACACACACTCTCCCCCTACCCCTCTCTCTCTCACACACACACTCTCCCCCTACCCCTCTCTCTCTCTCACACACACTCTCCCCCTACCCCTCTCTCTCACACACACACACTCTCCCCCTACCCCTCTCTCTCTCTCACACACACTCTCCCCCTACCCCTCTCTCTCTCACACACACACACTCTCCCCCTACCCCTCTCTCTCTCACACACACACTCTCCCCTTACCCCTCTCTCTCTCACACACACACTCTCCCCCTACCCCTCTCTCTCTCACACACACACACTCTCCCCCTACCCCTCTCTCTCTCTCTCACACACTCTCCCCCTACCCCTCTCTCTCTCACACACACACTCTCCCCCTACCCCTCTCTCTCACACACACACTCTCCCCCTACCCCTCTCTCTCTCTCACACACACACTCTCCCCCTACCCCTCTCATGCACCACATTTCTATATTTACATGTAACACACTCACTCATACACAACACTTATGCACTCTCTTAACACACTATCTATCTCTCTCTCTCTCACACACACACACACACACACACACACACAATTTGTGCACTACATTTCTATATTTACATGTAACATTCATACACTCTCAACACAGACACACAACTCATGCACGACTTTTTTATATTTAAATGTAACACTCATGCACTGTCAACTCTCTCTCTCTCTCTCATATATGAACACATACTTCACTCTCAACACACACTATGTCTTTCTCTCACTCACTATAAGATACAACTCATGCACTCTCAACACACACACACACACACACACACACACACACACACACACACACACACACACACCACTCATGCATGATGCACTACATTTCTATATTTACATGTAATACACTCACTGGTATACACAACACTCATGCACTCTGAACACACACACACTCACCCACACACCACCCATGCACTACATTTCTATATTCACATATAACACACACAACACTCATGCACTCTGAACATACACTCTGTCTCTCACACACACAACTTATTGCACTTCATTTTTGTATTTACATGTAATATATCTACACACACACACACACACACACACACACACAATTCGTATACTACAGCTCATCTATATCTACATGCAGTGCACATACTTTCTCTCTCTCTCTCTCTGTCTCTCTCACACACCACTCATGCACTACACCTCATCTATGTCATGTTACATCAGTGTAACACTTTCACTCACTCACTCACTCACTCACACACGTGCATACACACGCACACATTTTGTAACTTAACACATTTAGTTTGTACAGTACTTGCAATGGACAATATCACAACATGTTGTAAGTGTTTACATATGTTGTATGTATGAGTTAAGTATACAAGTATTTTCCTTTTCCTGAGCAAAGCACTCTTTATTCAAGCCTGACTAATATCTTTCCTACTTCCCAGGTGCCTGGGACAGGTGATCTCTTAGTTTTTACTTTTGCATTTTAGTAGTGATCGTTAAAATCCTGATGCTTAACTAGAGTAAACAAGTTGGATGGTTTCTTTGTTTTGCAGATGCTTTATATTACATAAATAAATTAATACATTAATTTCTGACCTCTTGGCTCACATGCGTTTTGTTCATGAGTTAGGCACCAGATATGCCACCAGATACATCAGAATACAGGAAATCAAATCTAGCTAATTCAGAATTTCCCAGGGGAGGACCCCCGGAACCCCCCCCCCTTTATTTAGTCACAGCATGGCCACCCCTTGTATATCCTTGGCCCCCATTTGGCCACCCCATGTAAAAAATCCTGGCTACGCCACTGGCTCCAATAAGTCCTAGTCGAAAAAGCTGCACTGTGGCAAAAATCCATTTGGATTTGGTGCTGGTATTTTTAGCCCCAGCCATTGAAAAAAAATCACAGATCCTGGGTTCAGCAACCTGACCTCAGCATGGAACAGTACAGCCTTTTCTCCTCCATGACATGCGTGTATTAGGTTAAATATTCTGTCATGTAAGTGTCAGAGGCCGATGTAAGTTAAGAAGAGTGTTTATTGTGAAAATAACAATACGCGGGCATCTAATCCAAGTCAGCAGGCAAAATCAGCAATGGTGGACAGGCAAAGGTCGAGCGAGGCACAAATGGAAAATTGGAGGCACAGACAAAGGCCAAAGTCCAAATACAGAATCAGAGTCCAGAACCAGAATAACAACATAAACATACGGCTCAGTAAGGGTCACTGGGAATGCAATACTTCATAATGTTGTAGAGTGAACAGCGTCCTTTTACAATGCTGATTCCAAAACAGTTGTGACAAAGTATAAATTGTAAATAAAAATGGAATGCAATAATTTACAAATCTCAAAAACTGATATTGTATTCACAAAAGAACATAGACAACATATCAAATGCCGAAAGTGAGACATTTTGAAATTTCATGACAGCAACACATCTCAAAAACGTTGGGACAGGGGCAATAAGAGGCTGGAAAAGTTAAAGGTACAAGAAAGGAACAGATGGAGGACCAAATTGCAACTCATTAGGTCAATTGGCAATAGGTCATTAACATGACTGGGTATAAAAAGAGCATCTTGGAGTGGCAGCGGCTCTCAGAAGTAAAGATGGGAAGAGGATCACCAATCCCCCTAATTCTGCGCCGACAAATAGTGGAGCAATATCAGAAAGGAGTTCGACAGTGTAAAATTGCAAAGAGTTTGAACATATCATCATCGACAGTGCATAATATCATCAAAAGATTCAGAGAATCTGGAAGAATCTCTGTGCGTAAGGGTCAAGGCCGGAAAACCATACTGGGTGCCCATGATTTTCGGGCCCTTAGACGGCACTGCATCACATACAGGCATGCTTCTGTATTGGTCACAAAATGGGCTCAGGAATATTTCCAGAGAACATTATCTGTGAACACAATTCACCGTGCCATCCGCCATTGCCAGATAAAACTCTAGTTGAAAGAAGAAGCCATATCTAAACATGATCCAGAAGCGCAGACGTCTTCTCTGGGCCAAGGCTCATTTAAAATGGACTGTGGCAAAGTGGAAAACTGTTCTGTGGTCAGACGAATCAAAATTTGAAGTTCTTTATGGAAATCAGGGACGCCGTGTCATTCGGACTAAAGAGGAGAAGGACGACCCAAGTTGTTATCAGCGCTCAGTTCAGAAGTCTGCATCTCTGATGGTATGGGGTTACATTAGTGCGTGTGGCATGGGCAGCTTACACATCTGGAAAGACACCATCAATTCTGAAAGGTATATCCAGGTTCTAGAGCAACATATGCTCCCATCCAGACGACGTCTCTTTCAGGGAAGACCTTGCATTTTCCAACATGACGATGCCAAACCACATACTGCATCAATTACAGCATCATGGCTGCGTAGAAGAAGGGTCCGGGTACTGAACTGGCCAGCCTGCAGTCCAGATCTTTCACCCATAGAAAACATTTGGCGCATGATAAAACGAAAGATACGACAAAAAAGACCTAAGAAAGTTGAGCAACTGGAATCCTACATTAGACAAGAATGGGTTAACATTCCTATCCCTAAACTTGAGCAACTTGTCTCCTCAGTCCCCAGACGTTTACAGACTGTTGTAAAGAGTAAAGGGGATGTCTCACAGTGGGAAACATGGCCTTGTCCCAACTTTTTTGAGATGTGTTGTTGTCATGAAATTTAAAATCACCTAATTTTTCTCTTTAAATGATACATTTTCTCAGTTTAAACATTTGATATGTCATCTATGAGGGGCGGCACGGTGGTGTAGTGGTTTGCGCTGTCGCCTCACAGCAAGAAGGTCCTGGGTTCGAGCCCCGGGGCCGGCGAGGGCCTTTCTGTGTGGAGTTTGCATGTTCTCCCCGTGTCCGCGTGGGTTTCCTCCGGGTGCTCCGGTTTCCCCCACAGTCCAAAGACATGCAGGTTAGGTTAACTGGTGACTCTAAAAATTGACCGTAGGTATGAATGTGAGTGTGAATGGTTGTCTGTGTCTATGTGTCAGCCCTGTGATGACCTGGCGACTTGTCCAGGGTGTACCCCGCCTTTCGCCCGTAGTCAGCTGGGATAGGCTCCAGCTTGCCTGCGACCCTGTAGAAGGATAAAGCGGCTAGAGATAATGAGATGAGATGTCATCTATGTTCTATTCTGAATAAAATATGGATTTTTGAAACTTCCACATCATTGCATTCCGTTTTTATTTACAATTTTACTTTGTCCCAACTTTTTTGGAATCGGGGTTGTATGCATGCGCTGATTATGCTCTAATCTTGGACAGGCATGTGTAATTAGTCTTTGAGGTGTGCGCTGCTCAGAGCGTGAATACATGCGTGTGGAAGTTCGATGTGCCCCGGCACGATCGTGCGTGGATCTGACAGCTTTTTTTTTTTTGGTAAGCTTGATACTTTGGTTAAGTAAAGCACTGGAGTTTAAGTCTCAGTTAATTTATTGGTAAATGTGGTTAAATCAGTGTAAGCTAGAAGAAAGAAGTGGTGCATCAGTGATTAAAGATTTGAGCATACAAAGGTTATGAGTTCAAATCCCAGCACTATGAAGCTGCTCTGGTGCCGGGAGTAACCTTCACCTGCTCAGGTGTGTCCTGCTCCAGTTTTATAAGATGCTTTGGGTAAAAGCATCAGCCAAATGGAGTGGATTAGATTTTATCTTCAAATTTACAGTAGATTAGAAAAAGCATACAGCACAGTGACATATTGTTCATAAAATTACTTGTAAATAATGTTTTATAATTATTTGTGACCTATCTGTGACTCTTTCAGGCAAGCTTTCGAAACAAGAGTAAATGAATATTGCACTTCAGATACTGACTTTATTTGTATTTGTATCCATTTCAATCTGTTTATACAGTTTATCTGTTTATGTTTTCATATTCAGTTACATCCCGACTGTGGACTTCAGTGAGTGGTAGATGTTAGTGAGTTGTAGAGTTCCAGGTTGTCTGTAGTTGTGTAGAGTTGCTGCAGATGGTGAACTGCTCATTAACACATCATTACCTGCTGTGTTCCTACAGGCTGCTGGCTGGAAGGAAATGAAGGCTTAATAAGAATCACTGCATACACAGGAGACTCAGTACTGCTGCCCTGCTCCTGCACTGACCTCCAAACCACACCTGAGACATTCACATGGGAGAGATACACAACATATGCATATAAATGGGTAAAGATATCTCCTGAGAGTGAGCAGTACAAAGAGAGATTTCAGCTGGTTAATGATCGCTCTTCAGGAAATCTCTCTCTGCTCATATCACACCTGACTGAAGAGGATGGAGGAGATTACAGGTGTAGTGTTAAAGGGAGTCAATACAGAGACATCAAACTCACTGTTAAAGGTAAAGGACTCATTTTTATTCACAATGCTACTTCAGTGATAATCTCATGACAGATTAATCTGATGTTGTAACAGCGATGCAATTTGTTGATGTTTGTTCATTCTCCAGGTTGCACACTGAATCAACCGACAGAGACTGTGACTGGATACGTGGGACAGTCTGTCCTTCTGCCCTGCTCCTGCTCTGAACTACAAGCCAAACCACAAGCTTTCACATGGAGATTTTCTAAAGAATCTGGTTACAAAGAAATCTTCCCAAAGGACCAGACAAATCTCTACACAGACAGAGTTCAGCTCTTTAATGATCATCTTCCAGGAAATCTCTCTCTACTGGTATCACACCTGACTGTAGAGGATGGAGGAGATTACAGGTGTAGGATCAGGTACAGAATCTACAGAGACATCCGTCTCACAGTAAGAGGTAAAATGACCTTCTGTAAATAAACCATGTGTGAAGTTGACTACAGTATGTAGCTAAAGTAAAGAAATATAAAGAAATAGAGGAAAAGTGCAACATAAAATCAGAAATAAAATGTAAGAATCAGATGTGAAAAGTTTCTGTTCTGTGTTCTGCCCCTCGTCTGTGTTTGTGTTGATGATGATGATGGATTATCTGAGTTTGTGTTCTGACCCGCTTTCACTTCTCACTACGATTCCTGGATTGTCTTTAATAAAGAACATACTGAGTTTACACACTTGTGTCTTGCCTTCACTCACTGCATCTCACACTCCATTTCTAACTTATTAAACCTTTCTCTCCTTGCAGATGCACCAGTGACCAGAACAACTTCACCTCATTCCAAACCAGGTACCACACACCACTGATACACACTGGAATGAAAAGGGTTTATTAGTGTGTTAGTACATCAGCTCACAGCAAGAATCACACACTAACTTTATCTGGTACACTTTATCCTGTACATGTCACAATAACAACAAAATCAACCCCAGTGGTTAATGACAAAACATCTGCACCCTCTGAAACATCTGAAACAGGTACTGATCAATACACTCCATTAATTTCTGTTCATTTCAGATGAAGTTTCATGATGTTCTCGTAACATCTCCAGGAACATAATTATCTCTTAAAACTACTCTTTATAAATACAGAACTTTTATAAGCTCTAAAAATGATCCAGATGGTTAGTTAGTGAAGCAAATAAATCTTAAAATTAGTCTTAGATTATCTGAAGTGTCCACCAGACTACAATCTGTGAATGAGCCATTGCTATACGTAGGTACAATAATGTATTAGAACGAGCGCATTGATATAAACCTGTGACATTCAGCTGCAGATTTGTTAGTACAGCAAAACCAATTCTTGTGATCAATGATAAAGTGAATCCACAATCATCTGAACCATCTGAAAAATGTAACGATGAATTGACTGCATTAACTTCATTTACAGTTTTTGTGCTTCATGCTTGTTTGACATTTACAGGAATGCAAAGATTTATTTTCTCTGGGAAAGGACCAAAGTACTCATTTCTAATCATATATACATGCTCTAAAAGTAGATTAAAATGTTTAATGATTACAATTGGGGCGGCACGGTGGTGTTGTGGTTAGCGCTGTCACCTCACAGCAAGAAGGTCCGGGTTCGAGCCCCGTGGCCGGCGAGGGCCTTTCTGTGCGGAGTTTGCATGTTCTCCCCGTGTCCGCGTGGGTTTCCTCCGGGTGCTCCGGTTTCCCCCACAGTCCAAAGACATGCAGGTTAGGTTAACTGGTGACTCTAAATTGACCGTAGGTGTGAATGTGAGTGTGAATGGTTGTCTGTGTCTATGTGTCAGCCCTGTGATGACCTGGCGACTTGTCCAGAGTGTACCCCACCTTTTGCCCGTAGTCGGCTGGGATAGTCTCCGGCTTGCCTGCGACCCTGTAGAACAGGATAAAGAGGCTAGAGATAATGAGATGAGATGATTTTCCACCAGTTGAATACACAATGATATCATTTGCTCATAAGGAATTAAACATGACGTGGTGTGCAGAGGGTAACCATCAGGGCCTTCTAGACCTCCAGAGAAGGCTCAAACATATTAGCATTTCAAAGGTTATATTTAATTTCCTTCATTCTTTAATTTCTTTCATAATTTCATGATAATTATTCTTTTCTAATTCTGCCTCATTTTCTGTCAAATTTGCTTCACAAATGAAAGGGTTACTGTCCTGAAAACATTAAAATCCAGTTATCCAATGAGATTTGTTTGTTTGTTGTCTCTAGGCTGAGAAGAGTTTCGAGCTGGCTCACTCATTGGTTAGGACTTCCTTGCCAGGACAGAAGGCCATGGCAGTGTGTGTTTATGCAGGAAATGACAAATGACTGATTGGTTAATCAGATTTTGATTTATAGTGGGAGGGAACAAAAATTTATCACCCTAGGCCTTCTCAAAGGCCAACACGGGCTTAACCGCGAGTCGGCACCGTCTGCGCAGTAGTGAAGTCACCTTCCAGTCAGTGTAGCGTTCATTAGTCATGTTAACGGATGCTAATAAAGTGGTCAAGCCAGTGTTATCGAGAGCTACAGGCTAACGACTGAGAAACTAAGATTTCTGTCTCCAGACTCTTCTTCCACGCTGCACGCTTGCCACGGTATTTTTCACTCAGACTTAAAGATTCATTTCCCTGTATCCCTGTACTTAGTTACTTTTAAAATCAGCATTGACAGCTACATACGACGGAGCTACCTGCAGCCTGCCGCTGATCCCTTACAAAATCCTTTGCCCTGTTGCCTTTTTGATATCTGAGTAAGTTTTGGCTGAGCTCAAGTCCCAACTCTAATAGGAACGGTTCTCCACTGGTGGTGTGCATTACTGAACATTTAAACCTGTAATTTGCAGCAGCGCGATAATCTGAGCAGCTCTTATAGAATATTAATCAACTCCGTTTGACCAATCAGAATGTTTTTATTGCTTTTCACTGTGAACTCTTCAAACACAGATCCTCAACACATCTACATCAGCGTTGGTGTTGTGATGGCTCTGTTGCTGCTGCTGATCTTCGGAGGAGTCATGTACTGGAAACACATTGGTACACACACCCACATATGCGTATGCGCACACACGCACGCATGCACAGTGAGTGATTTTTACAGTCTCACTCTGTCTTGTTTCATTCTGTAGAACAGAGACGTAGACAGACTGAGATCAGTGATGGACAAACAGGACAGCAGACACAGCAGAAGAAGAAGGTGAATGCACACATCCATGTTGTTTCACTAGTGGGATGTTCTTTAGTAACAAGTCTTACATTCGATGTGTGTGTGTGTGTGTGTGTGTGTGTGTGCACCCGGGTGTGTAGAACTTTACCGAACCTATGAACTTGATCACAACATCAGAACCCACTTATGAATCAGTACACACACAGGTGAGTGTGTTTAAGTGCTCAGGACAATCTGTGTTGCTGATTTGTGCATTTGTTTCTGCGTGCATGTGTGTGGGATGTTCTAATATAACTTGTTTTTCTACAGAATGATTCTGTTGTGCCGTACACAGCTATAAACCCACAATCTCAACGCAACAATGTGGAAGAAAAGGTGTGTATTGTTCTAGAAATGTGTATCTCGTGTGTGTGTGTGTGTGTGTGTGTGTGTGTGTGCACGCATGTGTGTAATCACATGTTATTGATCTTCTATCTCATCAGGATGATGTGACGTACTTGACTGTAGTCCACGGCAACACTGTGAGAGCAGCACACACTCAACAGGCATCAGGAGATACGACAGTATATGCCAGCATCAAAACTAATTAAGTAACACACACACACACACACGAGTATATCTGTGAGGCATTTCCATTGACTTGTTCGTTGTTGTAGCAAAATGATTCAACACTTACACAATTTTTTTATTTTATGTTTTTATGAAATATTGTTTAAAATTATTTTGAACTAATATTAATTTATTGTGATTAACAACAACAATAATACAGCGTTTATGTACATATGCTTCTTAAAATGTATACTCATTTTTTTGTATTTTATGCTTTTGCATATTAAGGTTTAAGATCTTTTTGTAATATTTTGCATTATACTTACATCTTTAAAGCAGCACTTTGTCATTGTTAAAACCCTCTTTGAGCTCTTGTTTGCTATCAAAAAATTAACACGCTTTCAATGAATGTATAAACCGCACATTTTTGTGTATCTGTGTCCTTTTTTTTTTTTGTCTTAGCTGTTTATAAATATATAATTATTGTCCAAGAGCAGTTTTCAGTTCCTTTCAGCCTGTAGATTCTCGTTTGCCCAAATTTCTGTTACTTAGAAATCGGCTGAGCTGAGAGTTACAGGAAATGCACTCTTTCTTCCTGGAATGTCCAATATCAAAGAATAAAGTACTAAGAGCTTGTTGAGGGACGCCATGACCTAATGATAAGAGAAGCAACCTTGGGACCAAAAGGTCACTGGTTCAATGCCCTGGACCAGCTGAAATGGCTGAAGTGCCCTCGAGCAAGGCACCTAACCCCCAACTGCTCCCCAGGCTGCTCTGGGTACACTGTATGCTGCTCTGGATGAGTGTGTCTGCTAAATGTCTGGAATGTAATGCAACTACATTTCCCAGAATGCACTGCAGCCGAGAAGTATGTTTCTGAGGTTTTATTTCTCATAGATTTGTGACTTTTTATTGTCAGAAAATCTGAGTTTTATTCTCGGAATATTACCCCCTCTCTCAGCTTTTTTTTAAACCTATGATGGCCTTATTAAGCCGTCGTAAAATCTGGACCCAAGTCCTCTAAGACAAGCTTTTGAACTGCATGCTGGCTCTCTACAATGTGTCAAAGCTTGTTTTACTTTCTATCACTGGCAGTTTTGCAATCCCGAGCAATAACTCATCATATCTCATGTGAAATAACCATTTAATGACATTTATTTCTTCAAATTTATAGCACATGATGTGATACAATATGGAACTGAAAAGCCCATAAATTAGCACAATGAATATATACTTTTAATATAATCAAAGCAATTCAACACACATTGTTAGTTTATTCTCTTTCCCTTACCCCCTCCCCTCCCCCACCTTTTCTCTTCATTTCAAATACTTCTACAGAAAGCAGAACTACATACTTTCGTGTTAACTGCAAGCCTGGAAGTTGCATCATCGATGACATTCTTTGTTGCTTAACAACATAAAAAAACCCTCTGAAACCTAAGTCTCACATGACGCAACACTCTAAAATAACAATGCAAATTAAGAGTGGGATAAGTGTCCGTTTTTGTGTCCTTATTGTCACAAATATAATCAATAGGCACATTTGTATTTTTCTGAATTTCTGCATGAATTCCAGGAGTTGGTCTGTTGATCAAGGGTGTTGCCAGATAATGTAATAAAGTTGTGTAAGCTCTGTGTTGAACAGGCATGTAGGTGTACAGATTTACACCACATATATAGGTTGGTAACTAGCCTGCTGAGTAAGTGTGCCAGTTAGGAGCTGCTCTGCTGATCAAGTGTTTAGATCAGAAGATGGTGAGTTGATTGTGTGTCAGTCAGTCGCTGGTAAATTGATTAGGTGTGTAGATCAGTAGCTTTGGGGTTGATTCGGTGTGGTGGTCAACAGTGTTGTGGTGCTTGAGCTCAGTCTCAAGATCACTTTTTGAAGGTCTTGGTCTCAGACACTGACCCTCAGGATTTTATTTCAAGACCGGTCAAGACCACAACTTTGGGGATTTTGCTAAATTGCCCGTATATTGTCTGATTTATTTGTTAACATCATTACTGTGATTGGATGTAAAACTTCTTGTTTCAAATGCAACCAGTAACGTGACTCATTGCTAATTCGAAATTTTTGTTACTGTTACTGGGCATCACCCCTCCTCCACCCCTTCACACCACTGGTCTGGTCCTGGTCTTGACTCAGTCTTGCCTTGTCTTGGTCTTGACTTGATCCCAATCCCTCAATGTCTTGGTCTTGTCTTGGTCTCAATACACTTTGGTCTCAGTTTAGGTGGTCTTGATGACAACACTAGTGGTCAGTAGCTGGTAAATTGATTAGGTGTGATGGTCCGTAGCTGGTAAGTTATTCAGGTGTCTAAGTCAGTAGATGGTCTGCCTATTTAGTGTGTGGGTCCATTGCTGGTGAATTGATCAGGTGTGTAAATCATTAGTTGGTGAGATGATCAAGTGTGCAGGTCTGTAATTAATGAGGTAATCAGAGGTACCCATCAGTAGCTGGCCAGATGATCAGCTGCATAGGTAGCTGGTCAGTTGATCAGATGTGTAGGCCACTATATAGCCAGAATCAGGTGACTAGGTCAGGGCAGCACGGTGGTGTAGTGGTTAGCACTGTTGCCTCACAGCAAGAAGGTCCTGGGTTCAAGCCCAGTGGTTGGCGAGGGCCTTTCTGTGTGGAGTTTGTGTGGGTTTCCCCTGAGTGCTCCAGTTTCCCACACAGTCCAAAGACATGCAGGTTAGGTTAATTGGTGGCTCTAAAGTGAATGTGAGTGTGAATGGTTGTTTGTCTCTGTGTCAGCCCTGTGATAACCTGGCGACTTGTCCAGGGTGTACCCTGCCTCTTGCCCCTAGTCAGCTGGGATAGGCTCCAGCTTGCCTGTGACCCTGTAGAACAGGATAAGCGGCTACAGATAACAGATGGATGGAAGGTGTCTAGGTCATTAGCTGGTAAGTTGATCAGCTGTAAAAGTTAGTTCAGGTGTACGGGTCAGTAGCTGGTGAATTAATCAGGTGTCCAGATCTGCTGATCAGGTGCATAAGTCATGAGCTAATAAGGGGTGCAGGAAGTTGATCAGGTGTGAAGGTTAGTCGCTGGTCTAATGAGCAGGAGTGTAGGTCATTAGTGGATGAGTTCTCCATGTGTGAAGGAGAGAAGCTGGTGATTTCATGAAGTGTATAGGTCAGTAGCTGGTGAGTTGATCATGTCTGTAGATCAGTAGCTGGTAAGTTAATTAGGTGTGTAGCTCAGTAGCTGGGCTGTTGATCAGGTGTGAAGTTCATTAGGGGGTATGTTAATCATGTGAGAAGGTCAGTAGCTGGTAATTTGATCAGATGTGCAGGTCTCCATCCATCCATTATCTGTAGCCACCTATCCTGTACAGGGTCGCAGGCAAGCTGGAGCCTATCCCAACTGACTATGGGTGAAAGGCGGGGTACACCCTGGACAAGTCGCCAGGTCATCGCAGGGCTGACACATACGGACAACCAACCAATGTGCAGGCTTCTTCTTCATGAATCTATATTAGTAGCTGTTCTGTTCCTGTTTGTAGATTTTCTTTACTGAAGACTCACCGTTTCATCTCCATCAGTACAGCGATAGTGCACTATAGTAGGATCTGAAACAGAGGTGGGGAGACAAGAAAAAAAGAGCAAAACTGTTGAGAAAACAGGTGCTCATACAGGGATTAAAGTTACTTATAATAGCTTGATTTGAGTTCTTCTTACTTTTGTCTTTCTTTGTGACATAGAAAATGATGACTGTGGAAAATGACTGCAGCTAATGTGGCAATGGGGAAGTACACCATGCTCTTTCTGGGCACTGCTGCAAAAAACCACCAGATTACAAAAGCAATGAGTTACATGAAGACAGTAGCATATTTCAGCTCAGTTTTTCCAGGTAATGATTACCTTTAATTGTGAGCCAAATGTCTCTATACTGATTACGGTCAAGGAAACACATGTAATCTCCCTCATCATCTTCAGTGAGATGGAAGCAGTAAGAGATTTCCTGTATAGTGCGCGTTAAGCAGCTGAATTCTCTTCCCGTACCTCTCACTCAAACTGGATATCATGTCCCATATGATTTTGCCTGGATTATTTTTCTTCCACTTGAATGCTGGAGGTTTAGTGTGTGTTTCAGTGCATGAGCAAGGCATGCAAGCACTGAGTAAGCATATAAAGCAAGCACTGAGCTTCCTTTATATGCAGTGATGAAATCTGTCTTTGTGTTCTCTAGCAGAGTGCAGCCTGCAGACACTTTCAATCAGCATATTTTCAGATCAAATCAGATTTGTGAATGTCAGATTTATGCAATATAATTTAGCATCAGTTGGAGTGATGCTGCTGGTGGCAGACCGAGCTGAGTTATTATCATATTTGCTCTGGAGTAAAAAGGGGGGGAAAAAAAAAAGTGTTCAAATTGCGGCGGCACGGTGGTGTAATGGTGTAGTGGTTTGCATGGTCGCCTTACAGCAAGAAGATTCTGGGTTCGAACCCAGTGGCTAGCGAGGGCCTTTCGGTGCGGAGTTTGCATGTTCTCCCTGTGTCTGTGTGGGTTTCCTCCAGGTGCTCTGGTTTCCCCCACAGTCCAAAGACATGCAGTTAGGTTAATGTGGGGTGGCCTTGGGCTGAAGTGCCCTTGAGCAAGGTACTCAACCCCTGCCTGCTCCCCGGGCGGTCTAGTGTGGCTGCCCACTGCTCTGGGGTTGTGCATATGTTCACTGCTTCAGATGGGTTAAAGGCAGAGGATGAATTTCACTGTGCTTGAAGTGTTCATGTGACAAATAAATGTTTTTTCTTCTTAAATTGAGGTTTTCATTGAGGGTGCAAGTGCAGTCAGATCAGCCACTACATAGCAGAGCTCCCAGTTTTTGCTTTTGCATACTGTAAGTATTTCTGTATTAAAGCTATAATTACAGTAAAGAAGACTAGTACAACAATATAAATAAGGCTTACCCACAGGAAGGTACAACAGAAGAAAAAGAAGAAATTGTTTGAGAAGAAAACAAATGTTCATCTTTGCCATGTCTGATACACTCCTATATGAGTTGAGTGACATACTAAAATGCTGTTTGTTCTGCACTGGACTGGAAAGCACCACGTTCACTATCCCTGCCCACTTCACTGAGCTAAGGAAGAACTCAAGTTTTTCCCTTCTCCATACTAAATAGAAACCATGTCTGCTTCACACAAATGCTTTGTGATCTACATCATTTTAAAATGAGCTGTGCAGATTAACACTCGACTTCCGGAGAGCGATGGGAATTTTTGTACAACACCAAAGGGGGTGCCCCTCCTCTTTCTACACAAACAAGCTCACCCTTCCCTTTTTAGCGCAATAGCTGGGTTGCAGCCGACATCACATCTACCTCATTAGACATGCAAGATATGAAGTGGTGGCCAGCTGAGCTCACTGTTCACAAAGAGTTACAATCGCTGCGGCGCCTTGATAGTTGTTAAAAATGCCCTATGCTTGTGTTGTTTTGGGCTGTTCGAATCAAACAAAATGTGAAACTGATAAAAGTTTCTTCCGAGTTCCCTGTAAAGTGATAAAGCATGAAAGGGCAAATGATTTTACCACAAGACAGGGAGAAAAGGTGGCTCTTGACCCTTCCACTGTGATGGAGTCAAAGAATGCTCGAGTTTGCAGTGATCACTTCGTGAAAGTTTTGTAAATTCCTCCAATTTATTTCATTTGGATTTGCAAATCACCGACTTTTCTCACCATTTTCCATTATTTCGTGATGTTTTGAAGTTCAGGAGACACTTCAGTCCTCAGATGCGTTTTCTTTACTGTTTGATCGTGATCACCATATTGTAAACTATGTGATATCACGAGAGGTTGACTGGCTCTCAGCGGGACCCTTCAATTAGTGCAAGGACACAAAGGTTAAAATAAATCAAGATTTTTAATGTTATGCCAGGAGATTAAACAGAAAAAGGTATCTCAAAGTCCAATGTTCAAACAAGGATGGATTCCCAAAAGTCAAACTCAAACAATGTCTCTGGCTTTAGAATAACAAAATTATAGGCAGGTTTCCTTCAGTCCAATATCCTTTTCACAGAACAAACAAAGTCTTCTGCCTTACTTTGAGTCCAGTCAACAATCCCTGTAGTCTTCAGCCCAGTAGCAGGCATTCATAACACAGGTAAGTGCTTCAGTGCAAAATCCTTCAGGTAAGACTTCCAGATAAGCATTTCCATGAAGACTCCGCCCAGCAGGATCCACTCAGCAGAAAGAGTCCATGAACCTCTCTCCTCCACATTCACACAGAGTTTTGAGCTCTCACAAAGCCCTCTTGCTCATTAGCCCCTCATTGGCCACAGGTGTGTTGCCGTGTTGTGTGATGAGGGGTGAAGTTCCCAACCCCACCACCAGAGGGGGTTATAGCTGCTTGTTGTTGGAGCCATCTACGTGGAACATAGCGCCCCTCCAAGACGCAGCCTCTCGGGATGTCACAAGTAACACATATGTTTTCACTTTATTTATCAGGATGTCATAGCAGTCTTTCTAAGGATGATGATGTAGATTGGGCTCCTACACTGAATAGAGAGATAAGATAATCGATATGATCTATGTAAACACAAAAGCAGAGCTCATGAGTTAACAGCACAAAACTGCTGCCTTGGCCATGCAGTTACAATAAGTCATGATAACTTCTCCATCCTGTTTCATCAATACCCAGGTGTTTAAAGGGCTTTCTGTGGATCTTTGTGAATGATTTTCCTGGAGAGAAGAGCAGGGAGGATTGGGAATCGAGTGGCTGTGGTTTGTTTACACCCGATACTAAAACTTGTAGTGTCCTAGCAACCACCACAAAGACGTGTCCAAAAAGCCCAAAAATTCCTCCTTACCTGGGCATAAATGACACAGGATGTCTTGTAGTGTCTTGATCCCCAGAGCTATAACCCAGCCACATATCAAATGTTGTATGCCATGCTCTTCCAGGTTTTCATCTGTTTGTCCAAGTAGAATGACTTCTGCAGCACCAGGTAGTTTGAGATATCGGGGAACTCAATGGATGGATCATTTTCCAACTCATAGGAAAAATCCTTCTTTGTTAATGTGTAAGGATCCATCCCATCGCAAAGACCAACTTTCTGAAGGTATCTTGACTGTGTGTTGGCCTCTAAACTGCGAAAATATTCAGAGACGGTTTCACTAACTCTTTACATAACGGCAGCCAAATTGGTTTGCCTGACCACCACTTTATTCACCGGAAGTAAACTTGAAAGCAAAACTCACGTGAGTGTTCAATGGTAATGAAAAACAAATGCTAATTTGTATAGATTGAAAAATATGTTAATGTTACATTCATGAAAGAATCAATTTTGCAACTAATGAATGTGAGCGTCATTCACTCTGGTGAGAGGGAACGATGCTCAATAGAAGCAGGGATAATAGGCAAAAATGTAACATTACACATTCTGGACTAATGCATATATTGCACTTATGTCAAGCATGCCCACACACACGTGGGTTTTTCTCTTTGTCAGGTGCTGCTTTGCTCAAACTGATTCACACAACATTTGCACAACAATGTAAAGTTGCATACTTGAGAATTGCACTGAAAATGGAGGGGTGAGCTTGTGTGGTGAGAAAGAGTCAGGGTACACTTTTGGTTTGGGATGAATTCTAGTGTTAACCACAGACACAAAGACACGTGCTACACCATACCACTTCCTCTATGATAAATCTCCTAGATTTTTAAAAATATTTTGTTTCTGGAGTCCATTATGCATACTTGCACATATTTTCTCATATGACTTCATGAGGCTGGTTGTGCAATGTCAGCTACTCACGGTCTGGTTAAATCTCAAATTCAGCCTACAAACAATTGACAGTTTTGCTGCTTGGCTTGGCTGAACTCAGTTCAGCGAAAAAAAGCAGTGACATAAGGTCTGTGGTTAACAATACATGTGTACACAATCATTCATTACCTGCTTGTTTTCACTGTGATTTCAAATATACCAGCTAATCTTTTGTGGCCCTTGTTGTACTAGTAATAACAGTTTTCTTATGCTTGTAAGCATTTTCACTCTTATACACCAATACACCACAAGCTGGCCTAGTGGTTGTGTGTCCACATCTTGACCAGGAGTTCTACTCATGGTTTTGAGAGAATTTTGTCTCAAGGTTTGGTTTAGAGCTCAGAAAGTGTTGGGATTCCCATAGACTTTCTGTCTCTGGAGGCACCAAAAGGTGTGAAGATCTCTGTCTCTAGCACAGTTATCTGTTTGATCCAAGGGCGGGTGGTGCATAAGGGCAATTGGGCGACGCACTGCCAAAACGAAAAAAAAAGGGTTTTTTTAAACAAACTTTCACCAGTGCTGCTCTAGGCTGTTTTAATCTGTCTCTGGGTATCATTATCCAATCAGGGTGGTCTTGCTTCTAGAGTACCGCCCCTTTTGGGGCGATTTCGGTTATGTTGAAAATCGCCCAAGAGTTCACTGATAGAGTCCCATGTTAATATATTTTTTTTCTCCTAACTGACACTTCAATGCAATCTCTATGGGTTCCAGGGGGGCTTGCCCTAACGTGCTTTCGTCACTGCGAAGCGCGGCAAAGTTGCATTCGATCCGCTCAGTTTCTGAGGTGAGATGGATGTGGAAAGCAATTCAGTGCGGTCCTTAAAAGAGGTTCCATTTAGTCAGCGATCAAATCGAGCTAAATTGGCAACAAAACAAGCTGGACCCCCTCGACCAAATCTAAACATAAAACAAATTTTGACAAAGGGGGGGAAATCATATACTCGAGGTTTTACTTCAACATGGTATCAGCGCAAATCCTGGCGAGCTGGCTGCGAGGACACCTCAGTGGTTTTCTGCTACCCCTGCTTACTTTTCCACCCTGGAGGTGGCTCCACGGACAACACTGCTTGGACGGTCACTGGAGTTTCAGACATGCATCATTTGTCGGAGAAAATAAAACAAAACATGAGTCATCAAAGATTCACATGGGCAGCTGCCTGAAATTTTCGGCTTTTGGGAGAGTGAACATCGCTACACAACTGGATGAGGGCTACAGGCTAGCAGTTCGCTGCCACAACGATGAGGTGAGCAAGAACAGGCACATATTAAACAGGCTCATCCAATGCGTGAAATTTTGTGGAGTGTTCGAGTTAGCTCTACGAGGCAAAGACGAAACTGAGGGCTCCAGTCACCATGGTGTTTTTCTGGGTTTGCTTGACTTTGTGACTCTCACACGCACACAGTCACAGAATCCGTTCACTTTTGATGTTTTCAATGTGCATTTTTATATTTGCCACACTTTGCTCTGAGAGTTAGAACTTTGGTAATATCCTTGGTAAATACCAGTAATTGCAAGATCTAAAGAGCCACTCATCTATTTATTCAACTGTTATTGTTATGTTAGCCAACTATTTACAATGTTTTGTTACAGTAATGGCCCTTTTCCACTACCCTTTTTCAGCTCGCTTCAGCTCACTTCAGCCCGACACGGCTCGCGTTTCGACTACCAAAAACCGGCACGACTCAGCTCGTTTCAGCCCTGCTTAGCCCCTAAAACTCGCACCGTTTTGGAGTGGGGCTGAAGCGAGCCAAGCCGTGCCGAGTGAGGTTGGGGGCGTGAGCGGACACTCCCCTGTGCACTGATTGGTGAGGAGGAGTGTCCTCACATGCCCACACACGCCCCGCGAGCGCGCTGGGATCTGTAAACACCGCAAACCCGGAAGGAGAAGAATTACGAATTACGAGAATTTCTGAAGCCTTATGCGCCTCGCCTCATCTATACGCTCTTGCTAGTATCTGTTGGCGTTGTCGGTGACAACAAGCCACAGCACCAAGACCAGCAACACTAACGACTCCATGTCCTCCATGTTTATTGTTTACTATTCGGGTCGTGAGACTACCGCTTAAAA